>NC_134271.1:140448243-140783923 GCF_031893055.1 Leptodactylus fuscus
ATACAGTGACCCAGTGGCAGAGTGTGAAGGTGGCAGCAGCGTAAAGAGGCTACAGAGTGGAAAAGTGATATAATGTGGAGGTATCAGTAGCCTTTGGAGACCATACAGTGACCCGTGACAGAGTGTGGTGAGACAGCACAAATCATTCAATCTGCTGCATCTGGCATTGGTGTGTGGAAATCCTGGCTGTTTCAAACCTGATTCATCATCACAAAGGTGAATCTCTACAAATTTTGGGGAGAACAGATAAGTTCTCCTTGGGTAACTATGGCCCCCACTGCACTATACACCCTCTCTGATGCCAAACTACTTGCCGGACAGCCTTTTCAGGGCAAACTTGGCCAGTTGCGGCTCCAATCCAGTTTGGCTGCATAGAAACCCAGTGGATCTTGTACCACTGGTGGCAGGGTTCATTATAACACCACCTGTTGGTTCAAGTTCTGCTCTGTGTCTAGCTGTTGATGAGCAGACTATTCCCTATGCAGGGGAAGAAAGCTGCTCATCAACCACTCTAGGCTCAGGCTGCTGCTGCTGGAGCCGATACTGCTTTTACTCCTGTCCTGCTACCTCCTGCCTCTTTTCCTGCACCTGGAATTCCTTGGATGTGTATGACCTGGCTTGCTTTACAGACCTCTCCTCCGTTATCCTAATTTTGACACCTTCCTGACCTCCTGTGTATAACCTTTAGCTTCCATCTGAACTCCCATTTGGATCCTGATTTGGCTACTCTGTTGACCTCCTGTGTATAACTCGGCTTCCCTGACTACGCTTCTGCCTCTGTCTTCTGCTACCAAGTGACCTCCAGTTATCGACTCGACTTGTTTGACCAAGAATTTGCTTCTTGGGTATCTGCATGACCCCCCTGGATTACCCTCCTGCTCATCTGCACACCAGTCCATCGTGCTCTCTTGGATTTCACTCCCAAGTTGGTGTCTGGGTCCTTCTACTTGGGGTTCGCTGGGTGTGCATCGCTCTCTGGGCAGTTGCGGATCTGGGCCTTGGACTTTGACCACGTCCAACTCCACCATCAGGAACTCTGGTGAAGAACTCCGTGGTCTGGTTCCGCTCCAGTTGGGAGAGTGTAGTACACCCAGGATTGTTTTTGCCTCAGCGCTTGTGGATTCTAGTTGCCCAGAACTTAGTTATTTGTTGCATCAGGTTACTAACACTAACATTGTGGAAAACCAATAGTAATCCCAATTACAGTCGGCTACATCATCATGTAATAATGTCTGCATTTCACTGATGTCCTCCTCAATAGTCTCTAAGCCAGGAGCCTGACCGCTCGTAACACCAAATCCCAATCCACTCTCCTCATCAGATGTCTCCTCATGCAGATGTCTCCTCCAGATCTTGGCTGGGCACTAGCTTCTGACTGTTTAGCAGTAGCTCATCCTCACAGTATAGTGGAGCTGAACCCACAACATAGAGTACTTCTCGATCTGAGGGAAAGAAAAGGACAGAGGCAGGTTCAGGACACCTTAGGGTACAGGGTCTGCTCCCAGGTCATTCCAACTAAGGGTTGTGTTTGATGAACCCACTGACTCTTGGCTGGGGATGTCTGATGTGACTTGGGATAAAGTGGATGACTAAGTCAACCAGTCTACAACAGTTGAGTTGCTGGTTAAGACCCGACTGCAACTTGACACTGGGAGCTCAGACTTCTGTAAGTGACCCCTGCTACCATGCTCCCTTACTGTGCTGCGAACTGTGCTTGAATCAGAAACATTTAGACCTGTGGCTCTTCCCTGTGCATGATCTGTCGCTTCTCTGTCTTACATACTGAGAAATGGCCTGTAATTTTATACTGGGAACAAAATGGTGAATATGTCCTTAATTTGTTTTCCCACTGATAAAAATCCATTATATAAGTGTTAGAATAACCAATAACTACAGAGATTAGTGGCTAAGAATGATTGATTTTTGCCACTACTGTCTTGAGAAATGGTCTGTAATTTTATACTGGGAACAAAACAGTGAACATTTCTCTAATTTATCTCCTCACTGATAAACACCTTTAAATAAGTGTAAGAACAGATGACTGCAGAGATAAATGGATAAGAATTCCGTTTTCTCTGGCACAGTAGTACTAAAGGCCTGTAACGTTATGCTTTGAATGAACAGTGAATAAGCCCCTTATAATAAACACCTTGAAAAAGGTGTAAGAACAGATAACTGCAGATATTAGTGGATGATAATTCACAGTTTTTTGTTGTACTGCACTGTAAAAGGCTTGCTGTGTTCCATCTTGAACACACAGATATAAGTAATGAGCTGCAGTAATAGCGGCAGTGAGCACTGAAATGTGTATTAAGATTATTTTTGTTAATGACCCTGCCTGACTATACCTAAAATGGACGATGTATACCTAATGACGCTGAACTGACTATACCTAAAATGGACGATGGTTTTTATAGAGCTGTAGCATCAATGGGGCGGCTGGCTGTTGATTATCTTCACACTTGGCATTGTGGATGATGTGGCATTCCAAGAGTTCCCTGCCCCTTTTCCTAAATGTGCTGTGGCCTGTGATGCATCGGTGTGAGGAAATCCATATTCTTGGTGATTCAAAGATTTCCTGAAATTCAGACTGAGTTCCATTTCTGTGGCTTTGATTCACTCATCTCTAGGAATAGTCACCCAAATTCAAAGGCTATCAGATGACCATCTGTTAAATAAGTTTATGATATTCTGTTTCTAGCTATATGTCTCTATGTCTGGCCAAACAGGATTTGTGTTGTGAATTGCATCCTGTGAAAAGTTGTGCCAAAATTTCATGATATTCTTTTACATTGCATTGAAAATGCATTGACGGTCAAGTTAAAGATAGACATATCCGTGTGGTCATCATAAAATGGGTGGAGCAAGTTTAGCTTCAATAACTCACAATGTTTTGATACGATTTCGCTACTTTTTGGAAATTTCTTATTATACATTTCTTAACGTCCTTATTTCTGATGCTGTAGATGATGGGATTTAACATTGGAGTGACCACCGTATAGAGAACAGATACAATCTTGTCGGTTTCCACTGAGTGGGAAGATGGAGGCTGAAGATAGATGGACATAATGGTTCCATAATAAAGGCTGACAACAGCGAGGTGGGAGGCACATGTCGAAAAAACTGCATGCCTTCTTTGTGAGGAACGGATTCTCAAAATAGTGGAGATGATGTACACGTAGGAAACCAACGTCAATAAAAAAGAACATATAACTATGAGACTGGCTGCTACATACATTGCTATTTCATTAAGCCAAGGATCTATGCAGGACAGTCTCAAGAAGGGAGGTACTTCACAAAAGAAATGGTTGACATAATGAGTCCTACAGAAGGGAAGTCTCCAAGTAATTGGAATTTGTATAGAAGAGTTTGTGAAACCTACAATCCATGGTATTAGGGCTAAGATGATGCAAAACCTCATGTTCATAATACTGCTGTAATGCAAAGGTCTACAAATGGCTACAAACCTATCATAAGCCATAACGGCGAGTAAAATGCACTCTGCTGCCCCAAGTCCTAAATACAAGAACATCTGGAGAACACAAGCCCCTACTGAAATACTCTTGTCTATGGATAAAGTATTTTTGAGGATTACAGGAGCTACAGTGGAAGAAAAACAGATGTCAAGGAAAGAAAGATTACACAGGAAGAAGTACATAGGAGTGTGTAACGCTGGGCTGGTCCTCACCGTGATGAGAAGTAGACAATTTCCTGCCAATGTGATAATATACATGACCAAGAATAGAAGAAACTCTATAACCTGACTATGAGGACTAGTAGATAATCCAAGTAGATAGAACCAACTTGGAAGAGTTCGATTGACGTTCTCCATAAATTCACCCAGAACCTTGAACAAAGAACAAAGTTGAAGACTAGTTGGTGCTAATATACAGAAGAAGAATAACAGGCCCCAAGTGTAGACCACTGAGAGTAGCAACAAAAAATTAAGGAAATGGGATTGGTTGTTATGATGTCCTACTCAAACTATTCAATTACCAACTTCTTGTATCAACCTCTACCATGGGCATCAAAGTCAAAGAAAAATTAATTGGACCTCTTTGCTAAATACCAAGATCTAATTGGCAACAAAAATATCACTTACCTGGATGTTTGACCTCACTTTTCAGAAAGTGATCTTTGGACATGTAAAATAAAGGTAGGACATTTGGCACAAATCATTGCACCAGATCTTCACTTCAGTTGTGAAGTATGTTGGAGGGAACATCATGGTTTGAGTCCACTTGGTTGCTACAGGACCTGGACTCCTTCCAGTCATCAACAGAACAATGAATTCCAAGGTGTATCAATGCATGTTACCGGAGAACATAATCTCAGCCATCCATGACCCTAAGCTGTAGAGACAAGAGCAACAAGGTCATAACCCGAGTAAGGTCATAACCTAAGTAAAGAATTGTTAAAAAGTAAAATTTATGAAGGTGAAGCACATTTGCAACGGTGCAAAATTATTTTTCAATGTTAAGCAATTCTTTCCGCCATAAGGTATTTTTAGTAGAGGTGATTGCATGCTAAAAGGCATCATACAAAGGTTCACTATATCTCTGCACTACTAGACAGCTTGTGTGTTATTACTTTACTTAGATCGTGATTGTCTGTAGTGTGACTTACAGTAGATAATAATCAGACCACATGGATGTGTACGTTCACACCACTTTTTGTAGGTTTCCTCCGGGTGCTCTGGTTTGCTCCCACACTCCAAAGACATACTAATAGGGAATTTAGATTGTGATTCCCACTTTGAGCAGTGATTCATGACAATATCTGTGCTCAAAATGGGGGCCACACGGTGACTCAATGGTTAGCACTGCAGCCCTGTGTATAAGAGAGCTGTGTGCGACTGTGCTGTGTGTGTATAAGAGAGCTGTGTGTGCGGCTGTGCTGTGTGTGTATAAGAGAGCTGTGTGTGCGGCTGTGCTGTGTGTGTATAAGAGAGCTGTGTGTGCGGCTGTGCTGTGTGTGTATAAAAGAGCTTTGTGTACACCTGGCCTGTGTGTGTATAAGAGAGCTATGCGCAGCTGTGCTGTGTGTGTAGCAGAACTGTATGTGTCTATCAAGCATGTGTTGGCTAAATAGTTGTGTATTCATACAAAAAAAAAATCAAATAAAAAAACACTAAAATTGTAAAAGATTTTACTTTGGCTCCCAAGACTACCAAGAAGGCACTAGACTAGAAAGTTACTTACTCCTCCACTTTATGACTTTTATTATATTTTTTGTACAATTCTGGCCTTAACCTACCTTGAAACCATTTGGTTTTCATTTCACATAACAAATGCTCATTTATGTAACAACAACATTAATTAAAAATTCTAACAATTTGTAACAATACATTCTGTTCGTATAAGATGTCTGCACCTGGCTATATTGCTGGAGTGGTTCCAATGAGTAGTAACATTACTGAGGTATATATAGATATATATTAGGTATCACAAACATCTTCATTACTTTAATGAGTGGTTGGAGATTTGATGGTAAATTATAGATCTCTTGATACCCACTTATCTTAAAAGATCCTTAACCCTTAAGAAGGTTATTTGTAGGGTATTGAAAACTCAAGCAAAAGCCAGACCTTTTATGTAGTGCCGGGTCCACCAAGTTTACACTTTACACAACCAGGATATAAAATATGACTCCACTCCTTTAGCCTAGGCCAACAAAACTAATGACAGTAAACCATCCAATACTTTAGACCACCAGGGAAATATTTAATATGCAACATGGTTGACGTCATTAAAGGGGTTGTCCCATCACAAGGATCCTATCTATACTGCTTGTTAATGTGAATGTAAGACTTTTCCTAAATACATTGCTTCAGCAAAACTGCTTTGTTTGTCCACTATCTTACTTTATTCAATTCTTTGTGGCCACAGCCCTGACTTATCTGCTCATGAGTCAAGTGATGTATCTGCTGCTCTCAGGGGGGAGGGAGGAGGGGCTAAGTGCACGGAAGCGAGCCTGTGTTTCTAGCTATTCCTGTGTCTATACCACACATGTGACCTAGCTTCCTGCTATCAGATAGGGGAGAGGAGCTGCTTTCATTTCTTCTGTTCTCCCAGTTATCAGGCTAGCTAATTCAATTGTGTTCATTATGGCAGAGACAGGCAGTCTCTGTATGTAACACAGAATGGAGTTGCTGCTGCCTGTACTTCATAGTCCAATATGGGTGCGCGGAGCTACATGCAAATTTGGGGGCGGAGCTAAACGGCAGGTTGCCTGTGAAACACCGCCCACCAAATGATGCAAGAAACCAGGAAGAAAGAAGATTTTACAGCAGTAAAGACTGATGACTATGTGAGGTGGGAATACCCCTTTAATCTAATGTGACTTATATTCTAAAAAATGAAAAAAAAAATGAAATGTGAAATAAATTTGTAACCATAGGAAATCAATTAAAGTAGAACAAATAGACCACTTAAAGAAGGTAACATCGGGCATGCCATTATAAGATGCCAAGATATGTGTCCCCTGGACTATATACATCCAGAAATGTAGGCTATGAGATGACCAGCTTTTCAAAATCAGCACAAGTTTCTGATATTCTGTTTCTAAACCCTATGCTATACATTTCTATGTCTGGTCACACAGGATTTGTGTTGTGAATTGCATCCCGTCAAGAGTAGGTTTGAGCCGTTCTTGAGATTTCAGGATCGATTTTATAAATCCAATTTCCGATAATTTTCTAGCCGATCCAGATCATGAAATTTGCTTGATCGCCGATTGGAATCCAATCTTTTCCGATCCCGATCGCTCAGCTCAAGTCAATGCTTCTCTATGGGAAAAGTCACTTTTAGGGTTGAGCCGATCTTGATGAACCTCCGATCTTGATGAACCTCCGACCTCGATCCCGCTGTAAAAGTTTGGGATCGGAAGTCCGATCGCGATCGTGCAATTTACATGATTGCCAATCGGAATCCGATCTTTTCCAATCCCGATCGCTCAACCCTAGTCAAGAGTTCTGCCAGAATTTCATGATCTTCTATTACATTGTATTGAAAAATTATTGAAAGTCAAGTTAAAGGTAGACATATCAGTGTGGTATTATAATATGGGTGAAGCAAGTTTACTTCAATAACTCACGTTTTGATAAAATTTCATAACTTTTTTGAAATTTCGTATTATACAATTCTTAACATCCTTATTCCTGATGCTGTAGATGATGGGATTCAACATTGGGGTGACCACCGTATAGAGAACAGATACAGTCTTGTCTTTCTCCACAGACTGGAAAGATCGAGGCTGAAGATAGATGGACATAATGGTTCCATAATAGAGGGTGACAACGGTGAGGTGGGAGACACATGTAGAAAAAACTGCATGTCTTCCTCGTGAGGAATGGATTCTTAAAATGGCGGAGATGATATAAACATAGGAGATCAATGTCAAAAGAAAACAGAATAAAACAATAGCCCCGGCTGCAACATACATTGCTACCTCATTAAGCCAAGGATCTGTGCAGGATAGTCTCAAGAAGGGAGGTACTTCACAAAAGAAATGGTTGAGCCGATGGGTCCTACAGAAGGGAAGTCTCCAGGTAAGTGGAACTTGTATAGACGAGTTTATGAACCCAACAATCCATGGTATTAGGGCTAAGATGATGCAAAACCTGAAGTTCATAATATTGCCATAGTGCAAGGGTTTACAAATGGCTACAAACCTATCATAAGCCATGATGGCAAGTAAGACGCATTCAGCTACTCCAAGGACTAGATAACAGAACATCTGGGTGACGCAGCCTCCTACTGAAATACTAGTGTCTATGGATAAAGTATTTATAAGTATTACAGGAGCTACGGTAGAAGAGAAAGATATGTCTATGAAAGAGAGATTACTGAGCAAAAAGTACATAGGAGTGTGTAACGTTGGGCTGGTCCTCACTGTAATGAGAAGAAGACAATTTCCTACCAATGTCATAATATACATGACCAAGAATAGAAGAAACCCTATAACTTGGACTTGAGGGACAGTAGATAATCCATTTAGGTAGAACCAACTTGGAAGTGTTTGATTGAAATTCTCCATCAAATCACCCAGAACCTTGAACAGAGAACAAAGTTGAAGATGGTCAATTGTTTTTACTGAACTTGATAATAATATGCATAGGGATATTAACAGGTTCCGCTCAAAAATAAAGGGTAGGACCTCCATGTTCACGATCTAAGTAGCACCAAAAATTAAGTGAAGTCTAATTGGTAGTGAACTCTTTGTTTAGCTCTACTAGGAGTGGTCGACTTATTAACATATCTCCAAAATTGCAACATATCTACAATACAGAATATTCTACAAACTTCATAAACCTCCTTTAGGGTAAGTTCGCACAGTTTTTTGGTCAGGATTTTGAGGACGTATTCGCCTCAAAATCCTGACCAAAAAGATGGCTCCCATTGAACACAAGCCAGCTCCTGGAAAAAGAAGCGAGGTGCTCATTCTTCAGGCCGTTTCGCCTTGCGATTCGGTTCCAATCCAAAAAACCCCATGTGAACTTAGCCTCACAGGGTCCAAAACACTGAACAATGGTGTTCATGGACGTTGCCATGAACAAAGCCACCACACCCCAAATTTAAAGCAGAAAAACTATCGTTGCCTATTTCTAAGCTGTCTAAGCTTAGGTAGATGTTCCAGGAACCAGGAACATCATTACAGCTGTGATGCCTGGTAGAGGGATCTTCATGGTTTTGGCCTGATGTGCTACTTGGTGCTACAAGGTCCTTGAGCACTGAATTCTGGGATGTAGGAGAATAAGGGTTAGCAGAAACAGTCCATGACCTTAAGCTAAAAACATGTCCTTAATCATACGAGTAAAGACTCTAAAGGATGGTTGTAAAAGATTGGCCTATCTTAAAGTTCTGTTACCCTATTAAGATGCTGTGGCAAGACCTAGAGAGGGCCGAGTACCCAAGGCATCCCAGAAATACTGATAAACGGAAACAAATTTACAGGGAAGTTTGGTCCAATATTCTTTCTTTACGTTATGCAAATGTTATTTCCACCTGCAGGAAACATTTGGTGGAGGTGATTGTGGGTAAAGGGTGATTTATAGAGTTTATTAAGTTCAAGGGTTCACTTAATTTTTTCTCTCAAGACTGTCGAGGTTTCAGAGAGATGAACTGTTGTATTGCAGTCTATGGAACTTGCAATCAAAGTAGCCACCTTTTGCTTTGATTCCTGCTATACACACTCTTGGCATTCTCTTTATGAGCTTCAAGAGGTAGTCACCTGAAATGGTCTTCCAACAGTCTTGAAGGAGTTCCCAGAGATGCTCAGCACTTGTTAGCCCTTTTGCCTTCACTCTGCGGTCCAGCTCACCCCAGACCATCTCAATTGGGTTCAGGTCTGGTGACTGTGGAGGCCAGGTCATCTGGTGTAGCACCCCATCACTCTTCTTCTTGGTCAAATAGCCCTTACACAGCCTTGAGGTGTGTTTGGGGTCATTGCCCTGTTGAAAAATAAATGATGGTCCAACTAAACGCAAAATAGATGGTATAGCATGCCGCTGTAAGATGCTGTGGTAGCCATGCTGGTTCAGTATGACTTCGATTTTGAATAAATCCCCAACAGTGTCACCAGCAAATCACCCCACACCATCACACCTCCTCCTCCATGCTTCATGGTGGGAACCAGGCATGTAGAGTCCATGCATTCACCTTTTCTGCATCGCACAATGACACGGTGGTTGGAACCAAAGATCTCAAATTTGGACTCATCAGTCCAAAGCACAGATTTCCACTGGTCTAATGTCCATTTCTTGTGTTCTCTTCTGCTTGTTGCCTGTCCTTAGCAGTGGTTTTCTAGCAGCTATTTTACCATGAAGGCCTTCTGCACAACGTCTCCTCTTAGCAGTTGTTGTAGAGATGTGTCTGCTACTAGAACTCTGTGTGGCATTGACCTGCTCTCTAATCTGAGCTGCTGTTAACCTGCGATTTCTGAGGCTGGTGACTCGGATGAACTTATCCTCCGCAGCAGAGGTGACTCTTGGTCTTCCTTTCCTGGAGCGGTCCTCATGTGAACCAGTTTTTTTTTTTTTTGCAGCGCTTGATGGTTTTTGCAACTGAACTTGGGGACACTTTCAAAGTTTTCCCAATTTTTTGGATTGACTGACCTTCATTTCTTAAAGTAATGATGGCCACTCGTTTTTCTTTACTTAGCTGCTTTTTTCTTGCCATAATACAAATTCTAACAGTCTATTCAGTAGGACTATCAGCTGTATCCACCTGACTTCTGCACAACACAACTGATGGTCCCAACCCCATTTATAAGGCAAGAAATCCGACCTATTACACCTGACAGGGCACACCTGTGATGTGAAAACCATTTCCGGTGACTACCTCATGGAGCTCATCAAGAGAATGCCAAGAGTGTGCAAAGCAAAAGGTGGCTACTTAGAAGAACATAGAATAAAAGACAGACTTTCAGTTGTGGTCACACTTCTTTGTTAAGTATATAATTCCACATGTGGTACTTCATAGTTTTGATGCCTTCAGTGTGAATCTACAATTGTCATAGTCATGAAAATACAGAAAACTCTTTGAATGAGACATTGTGTCCAAACTTTTGGTCTGTACTGTATATATATATATATATATATATATATATATATATATATATATAATTTACAAGTATCAGAATATGATGACTTGTATAGAATAACTAAATAACCAAATAAACTATATAAATCTGGTATCCCCAGAATCTAATTGAAATATAGAATATAGGTGACATGTCATTTTCACTGCAAAGTGAACGCCATAAAAGCGAAGCGCAGAACTGCACTTTTTTTCCAATTCCATTCTGAAATTTTTCCAGTTCCCCAGTACATTGTACAGAATAATAAATGGTACCATTATAGAGAACAATTTGTCCCGCAAACATTAAGCCCTCAGAAGGCTCTGTGAATGGACAAATAAAAAAGTTATGGGGTTTAGAACTGTAAATTTTATTAAAAGATATGAATGGGACAATGGTGCAGGTTGTAAGGAGCGCAGGGGGCCCGAGCTGAGTATTTTCACATTATTCAACTATTTTAAACAGTTTATACATTTTCTATTTTTTGGACACCTATGACTAGGGTTGAGTGATCGGGATCGGAAAAGATCGGATCCCGATCGGCGATTGAGCAAATATCACGATTGCGATCGGCTAGAAAATGATCAGAAATCGGATTTTGAAATCTCAAGATCGGCTCAAACCTAAAAATGACTTTTTCCATAGAGAAGCATTGGCTAGGGTTGAGCGATCGGGATTGGAAAAGATCAGATTCCGATTGGTGATCAAGCAAATTTCACAATAGGGATCGGATGGAACATGATCGGAAATTGGATTTTAAAATTGATCCTGAAATCTCAAGATCGGCTCAACCCCACCTATGACCAGGTAACGATGGAATTGGCCAATTTTACTTGGAAAAATGTTATTTAGATAAATCCTGAACATTACAATAAAGGTGACGTGACACAGCGAGACACAATGTTGGACCCCCTCCAATCTAATAGTGATGGACTATCTGTAATATAGACTATACAAGTTCAATATCATTTATAAAAAATTTTGGCGTACCTTGAGACCATCTGGTTTTCAGTCCACCTATAACGTCGTAGTAATAGGAAGAAGAAGAAAATGGAGAAAGAGAAGAAGAAAGAGAAGAAGAAAAATTTCTAACAATAAAATGAAATAATACAAAAATTGTAAATTGTGAATTTTTTACAGAATATCTTCACAGATTTTTCCTTATTTCTTTTGTTAAATCTTCTTCTCCTTCATCTGTTGTGGTGACTTGCTTAATAAAGACGAAGAAAATGAACACTAACATTACTGTAGTATATATATATATATATATATATATATATATATATATATATATATATATATATATGTATTCGGTACCACAAATATCTTCTATGTTAATGGGTGGTTGGAGATTTCATACAGTCTTTGACGCTCTCAGTGCTTATTATAGCACAGGTCTCCAGACACCCAGTTATCTTCAGGATAAAAAAAAAAGTTGTCTTTAGAAAACTCGAAAGTCTGAACAAAGTTGATTTAGATAGCAGGTTTGTTATATTACAGTGATGGATTTTTTTTTATTTTTTTTATCCCTAACACGTAGGAATAGCCTTAAGAAAGGCTATTATTCTCCTACCTTTAGATGTCTTCTCCGCGCCGCCATTCGGTAGAAATCTGGGTTTTATTCGGTATGCAAATGAGTTCTCTCGCAGAACTGGAGGCAGTCCCCAATGCTGCAAGAGATATCTCCAGCGATGCCTCCATCTTCGCCTGGAAAGTCTCTCTCTGCTTCTTCTTCTGGTGGTGGGTTTCAAACTTCAAATGGCCATGGGCATGCATAGTTGGCTCTGCCCAAGGCCTGATGGAAGAGCCAACTGCGTATGCTTAAAAGTTTGAAACCCAGGATGGAAAAAGAGGCGGAGAGAGGCTTTCCAGACGAAGATAGTGGCATTGCTGGAGAGTTCTTTCGCAGCATTGGGGATGCCCCCAGTGCTGTTTGAGAGCTGAGGAACGCCCTCTAGTGCTGCAAGAGAACTCATATGCATACAGAAGAAAACCAAGATATGTACCGAATGGCGGCGCAGAGAAGACATCTAAAGGTAGGGGAAGAATAGTGTTTCTTAAGGCTATTCCTACGTGTTTGGGAGAAATAAATGGAATCCAATGATTGGAACCCTTTAAGATTTTTTTTATCACTTTTGTTTCTTTCTTTTTTTCTAGGAGCAATGAGAACTGAAAATGGCTAAGTGGGCCTAGAGATTTTTTTTACATTACCACATTCACATGGACCATGACTAATGGTGATGCCATGGAAATTTCTGCCCAGTAATGCCCCAGTAGAAAAATGTTGAGATGCCCTGCTCTAGAGCAACTTGTGAGATTCCTGTTTTTGTGAAACTTCTAGACATTGATAGCAGAAACCACAGTTTTAGAGGACAGCAGTATTTTTTAAGTGCAATGCTGACCACATATGATGGCTAAGTGATGAAAAACTCACCATTATAGACAGGGCATCCAGCCAGGATTGCCAAGACACTACAAACAGGGCCACTCAGATGATAGCCAGATGTCATTACACATTGCACATGGTCAATGGTCGGAGTAGCAGGAGGCATGGCACCTCAAAAACAAAATCAAGAGATTGCTCAACAAATATGAATGTGTCGTCTCTCTTTTGATCCCTTGTGAAAATTAAAAAAAATTGGAATCAAAGCAACATTTTATGGGAAAAAGTCACAACCCAATTCTATGAAACACCAGATCGGTCAAAATGCTCACTATGCCCCTCGATAAATTCTCTGAAAGGTCTGATTTCCGAAATGGAGCCATTTGCTGGTGGTTTCCACTGTTTTAGTACCAAATCTTAAATAGTATAGCAAAATCTTTCCTTTAGGATCCATTCACACAGAGTTTTTTTTGGCACTGATTTTGACGCTGAAGCTGTGTGTTAGGATGGGGTCCCGCAGATTTGCCTTCCGGCGCACAGCGCCACCTGCGGGCCAATCCATCCCTCGCTCCCGGCGGCGTGCAGTGAAGTCTCTGGAGACTAAGACTCAGTTTTCTCCGACTGAGCATGCTCAGACCTTTTGGAGCCACTCACAGCCTAAGTGCCAGTTCTCCCCGATTGAGCATGAGTGGTGAGGTCATGGCCACCGCCCCTATTGGGCGGGGACTTCCCTTTAAAAAGAGTGAGTCAACGCCCGCCCGGCGCTCACACCTTATCTGAAAATTACTAGTCCTAATGACAGTAGTCCCAGGGAGAGTCTCCAGTGTTCAGGCAGGTTGCAGTGTAGGGTGCTATTAGATAGACCTGTAAACCCTGAATGACTGACAGCTCTGCACCAAGGCCTGGAGCAATAGACATTGTTCCGGCCTGTGGAGCTGCAGCAGGTGTGGTTTCCCAGATAGCCGTGCTCGCCCTGTCTAACATCATTGGAAGCTCCTAGCTGTGTGCAGGAGCTCTCCTAGCTACTACAGGGTCCTAGGTGTTTGCCTCCTCCTAGCTGTGTGCAGGAGCTCTCCTAGCTATTGCAGGGGATTATGTTTGTCGCTGACCTGGGGTGAGTGTTAACCCTGGGCAGCTGTCTTGTGTTTGTTTCCAGTCTGTTCACATTGGGAGCTGCACCGCCTTTCACTCAGTGAGATTAACTGGTGAACTTGTGTTGCTCCCAGTTCACACTGTGCTATACCGCCGTACTGTTGCATACAGACATACAGCTGCCCATAGGGCCTGTGGTCCTCGCTGGTCCAAGAGGTTCTGCGGTTTTAAAATATATTTATATATATATATATATATATATATATATATATATATATATATATATATATATATATATACCCAGAACCATAACACTGTGTCAGAATCCATGTGGAAAAAAAGTCTCCCATTGACTTCAATGGGTTCCTTTTTCCTTTTTCAATGGACCCTTAAACAGTATTCTATCCCTCCCCCATGCTCCACCAGGCTCCACAACTGTTGACATCCACTTGTACTGTACATTTTGACTGCTTTTTCTTCCTTATCAGCTTGTGGAAAACAAAAATTTAGGACTAAAGTTGCATTTTATAGATTAAAAACTAGTTTTTTTTTTTTCATTTTTATATCCTAATGGTAAATCTGTGAAATACCAGTAGGGTCAAAATACTCATGATACCTTTGATAAATTCCTTGAGGGCTATAGTTAATAATAACAATACATTTTATTTCTATAGCGCCAGCATATTCCACAGCGCTGTACAATTTGTAGGGTTAAAGTATAGACCAAAGGATACATTACAAAGCGATAGTTACTTCACACAATGGGACTGAGGGCCCTGCTCACAAGAGCTTACAATCTATGAGGTAGAGGGGGTGACACAAGAGGTAGCAGGGGCGGCATTACTTATACAGTGGTCAGACACTTTTGTAATAGAGGTGACTGTCATTACACAAATATATAACTTTATGAGCCGTCACCAGTCGTGTCCTTTAACATGTAGATGGTGCCTGGACATATAAAGTTAGTCTGAAATGGCATCATATCATGTGGGGAAATGTTGGAGCAGGGACAGAGGAGGGTTAAATTTTAGGGATTCTAAAGGGTTTACATTAGGAATTATGATAGGCCTGTCTGATAAGATGTGTCTTTAGTTTCGATTGAAGACATAGAAATTGGGAGTTAATCTGATTATCCGGGATAGAAAATTCCAGAGAAGTGGTGCAGCTCGGGAGAAGTCTTGTATACGAGGGTGGGAGGTTCTGATAATAGAGGATGTAAGTGTTAGGTCATTGAGAGAATGGAGTTCTGTTTTAGGGCTCATTCACACTACGCAAACGCCAGCTTATTCTGAACGTAAAACACGTTCAGAATAAGCGGCGTCTAAAGCAGTTCCATTCATTTCTATGGGAGCCGGCATACGAGCGCTCCCCATAGAAATGAATGGGCTGCTTCTTTCACTACGAGCAGTCCCATTGAAGTGAATGGAATGTGCTGGCGTGTATGGCTAGCTCTGCTCATGCCGAGCCGTACACGCAGGCACTTTCCATTCACTTCAATGGGAGCACTCGTAGTGAAAAAAACAGCCCACTCATTTCTATGGGGAGCGCTCGTATCCCCGCTCCCATAGAAATGAATGGAACTGCTTTATACGCCGCTGATTCTGAACGTGTTTTACGTTCAGAATAAGCTGCCGTTTACGTAGTGTGAATGAGCCCTTAGGGATTTCCTCTGTTCTAGCACTTCAGGGTCTCTGCAAATGTAACAATGTACCTGAAACAGATTCTAGCAAAATCTGCCCTCCAAAATCTCAATACTGCTCCTTTCATTCTGCCCCCTACTATGTGCCCGTACATCAGTTTAAATTCATATGTATTTTTATGCTCGGGGAAAAATTGCATAAGACATTGTGAGATGTATGTTCTTCTTTAACCCCTTGTGAATGTGTAAATTCTAGGGCTAAATAAATGTATTAGTGAAAGAAATTCAAATGTGTAAATTTCACCTCCTTTTTTTTTCTTTAATTTCTGTGAAACCCTTAAAGAATCAATAAACGCCCTAAACACTGTTTTTACTTATATCAGGGGTGCCAAGTTTAAATTTTGATGACAACATACAGCAGAGATATGGTAGATTATATTTATTAGGTCATTTGGGTAATATGACTATCTATATGAAAATCAAACCATTTAGGAGGCAACACGGTGGCTCAGTGGTTAGCACTGCAGCCTTGCTGTGCTGGAGTCTTGGGTTTGGCTTCTGCCAGGAACAAAATCTGCAAGCAGTTTGTATGTTCTCCCTGTGTTTACATGGATTTCCTCCCATATTCCAAAGACATAATGATAGGGAAAAATGTTCATTGTGAGCCCTATATGGGGCACACAATCTACATAAAAAAAGAAAATCATTCCAAGCTTTGACAATTGCATTCTTTACCAAATTTCCAATTTTTTCATAATTAAACACAAAACATGTAATCCAAGATTTACCACTGACGATAGGTTCACACCTGCGTTCAGCCTTCCGTTCTCTGCTTTCCGTCTTCTGCATGCCAGAAGACGCAAAGCACAGACCGGGTCGGGCCGTGAGCGGCGGTGAGCGTTTTATGCTCTCCGCCACGAAACCGGATTTTTTAATCCGGACACAGAGTACTGCATGTCTGACTCTGTGTCCGGATTATAAAACCCGGTTTCGCGGCGGAGAGCGCAAAACGCTCACCGCCGCTCACGGCCGGACAGCTTTCTCACCCATTCAAATGAATGGGTGAGAGACTCCTGCAGGTTTCCGTCTCCTGCCTCTGTTTTATGCAGGAAACGGAAACCTGCAGAACGGAGACCACAACGCAGATGTGAACGAGCCCTAATATAAAATACAATGAGCAATGAAAAAACATTCTCAAAATCACTTTGGTAAGTTAAAGCCTTTCAAGTTATTATTAGAAAGGAGAGGACCAATTCAGATCGAATCGGATTTGACCCACATTTTCTAAAATTTTCCGGCTCAACTTGAAACTCAAACTTTTGTGGTTCATCTCTGACAAAACATTTACTTTTTGGTAGAGTTGGAAGGGACCTCAAGGGCCATCGGGTCCAACCCCCTGTGAGTGCAGGTTTTCCTACATCATCCCAGCTATATGTTTATCCAGATTCCGCTTGAAGATTTCCATTGATGGAGCGCCCACCACCTCCCGTGGCAGCCTATTCCACTCTCTCACTACCCTCACTGTCAGAAAGTTTTTCCTAATGGAATTAATGGTGCTATATAAATAAATAATAATAATAAATAATAATAATAATAATAATCTGTATCTCTTTCCCTTTAGTTTCATCCCATTGCTTCTTGTACTTCCTTGTGCTAATGAGAATAGGGGAGATCCCTCTGCACTGTGACTACCTTTCAGATATTTGTAGACTGCTATTAAATCTCCCCTCAGCCTTCTCTTCTGCAAACTAAACAATCCCAGTTCTTTTAGCCGCTCCTATTTCATTATCATTTTTATTATCTACACAGACCCCAGAGTATAGTAAGTTAAGGCCCATGGAATACTCATCATGCCTCACTTCTTATCGGCATCCTTGTGGCATCCAGCCGATCCCCAGCATCCCCTTTGGATTTCTAGTTATGGAGTCACCACTGAGGTCTGTCACTAGGTCCAGTGGAGTGCACCAATGTCATGACTAAGAATAGGCAAACCTCTGAAAATTAGTTTCTTCAGCCCTCCTTACAGTTTCCAGTGATGTGTTCCTTACTTCTCCGTTCACGTGACGTCTCAGAACAATGCCAGAGTTGGTGTCTGGTGCCGTTCGGTGACGTCACATGTCTAAGGTCAGAGTTGCCTTTAGTTGGGCCTCAGCGGAGACATGGGCATGCTGAGCGCTATGAATATTTTTTTGTTATTTCTTATTATACCATTCTTAACATCCTTATTTCTGATGCTGTAGATGATGGGATTCAACATTGGAGTGGCCACCGTATAGAGAAAAGATGCAATTTTGTCTTTCTCTGCAGAGTGGGAAGATGGAGGATGAAGATAGATGGACAAAAGGGTTCCATAATAGAGACTGACAACAGTGAGGTGGGAGAAACATGTAGAAAAAACTGCATGTCTTCCTCGTGAGGAATGGATTCTCAGAATGCTGGAGATGATGTACACATAGGAGATCAACGTCAATACGAAAGAACACATAGCTATAGACACGGCTGCAACATACATTGCTATCTCATTAATCCAAGGATCTATGCAGGACAGTCTCAAGAAGGCTGGTACTTCACAAAAGAAATGGTTGACATGATGAGTCCTACAGAAGGGAAGTCTCCAGGTAAGTGGAACTTGTATAGAAGCGTTTATGAATCCAACAATCCATGGTATTAGGGCTAAGATGATACAAAATCTTATGTTCATAATACTGCTGTAGTGCAAGGGTCTACAGATGGCTACAAACCTATCATAAGCCATGATGGCAAGTAAGACACACTCAGCTACCGCAAGTACTAGATAGCAGAACATCTGGAGAACACAAGCCCCTACTGAAATACTAGTGTCTATGGATAAAGTATTTATAAGTATTACAGGAGCTACAGTAGAAGAGAGAGATATGTCTATGAAAGAGAGATTACTGAGGAAGAAGTACATAGGAGTGTGTAATGTTGGGCTGGTCCTCACTGTAATGAGAAGAAGACAATTTCCTACCAATGTCATAATATACATGACCAAGAATAGAAGAAACCCTATAACTTGAACGTGAGGAATGGTAGATAATCCAAGCAAGAAGAACCTTTTTGGAAGTGTTTGATTAAAGTTTTCCATAGAATTACCTAGAACCTTGAACAAAGAAGAAAGTTGAAGATGATTAATTGTTTTGAATGAACTTGGTCATAATATAGAGACAATGGGTCCCCCTTAAGTACACTGATGAGCAATAGGGTAACAATGTTTAGACCTTGTAACATTCAACCTCCATATTTCTCCATCCATACAGCTTTGAACGTGAGACAAATTTTATAGGGAATGTGAGAAGAAGTGTTATGGTCAGCATGATACTATAAAAAAAACTAAATAATAAATATCCTGCGGAGCCCAACAGGACTCTGAACCAAAGAGCTACCCTGGTGTGAACAAGGCCCAACAGTGAATGTCACTGCCAGGCTACAACACCAACTGGGTACAACTGAAACTGAACAGATAAGATCTCTGCAGGACAGAGTAGCCGCAAATGAATTATAAAGTCTTGCAGTTACTCCACTGCAAGACCAAACACAAACTAACAATGACCGTATGCTCCCAGTGTAGCTTAGTGGGCCGCACCCACACCACAGCTACCTGCTATGGAGCACCACAGGTAGAAGCCTGCCTAAGGTAGGAGATTCCTACAATACTAACTAGGGAGGAGATTCCCACAATTCTCACTAAGGGAAGGGATTCCCACAATTTTAAGTAAAGGGTGGAGACTACCTGCTTATCTAAGGCAGTTTGCTGCCAAACTACAGTTTTGCACTGATGTGCACAAAATGCAATTGAAGCTAGAGCACCAAGCTGCCCAAACCCACCTCCTTAAAAGGAGGGAGAACGGGCTGGAACAGTCAGCCCAGGTGCCTAAGTGTTACGGTTCTGTATATATACAGTGCCTACAAGTAGTATTCAACCCCCTGCAGATTTAGCAGGTTTACACATTCTGAATCAACTTGGCATTGTGACATTTGGACTGTAGATCAGCCTGGAAGTGTGAAATGCACTGCAGCAAAAAAGAATGTTATTTCTTTGTTTAATTTTTTTTTAAATTGTGAAAAGTTTATTCAGAGGGTCATTTATTATTCAACCCCTCAAACCACCAGAATTCTGTTTGGTTCCCCTAAAGTATTAAGAAGTAATTCAGGCACAAAGAACAATGAGCTTCACATGTTTGGATTAATTATCTCTTTTTCCAGCCTTTTCTGACTATTTAAGACCCTCCCCAAACTTGTGAACAGCACTCATACATGGTCAACATGGGAAAGACAAAGGAGCATTCCAAGGCCATCAGAGACAAGATCGTGGAGGGTCACAAGGCTGGCAAGGGGTACAAAACCCTTTCCAAGGAGTTGGGACTACCTGTCTCCACTGTTGGGAGCATCATCCGGAAGTGGCAGGCTTATGGAACTACTGTTAGCCTTCCATGGCCTGGACAGCCTTTGAAAGTTTCCTCTCGTGCCGAGGCCAGGCTTGTCCGAAGAGTCAAGGCTAACCCAAGGACAACAAGGAAGGAGCTCCGGGAAGATCTCATGGCAGTGGGGACATTGGTTTCAGTCAATACCATAAGTAACGTACTCCACCGCAATGGTCTCCGTTCCAGACGAGTGTGTAAGGTACCTTTACTTTCAAAGCGTCATGTCAAGGCTCATCTACAGTTTGCTCATGATCACTTGGAGGACTCTGAGACAGACTGGTTCAAGGTTCTCTGGTCTGATGAGACCAAGATCGAGATCTTTGGTGCCAACCACACACGTGACGTTTGGAGACTGGACGGCACTGCATACGACCCCAAGAATACCATCCCTACAGTCAAGCATGGTGGTGGCAGCATCATGCTGTGGGGCTGCTTCTCAGCCAAGGGGCATGGCCATCTGGTCCGCATCCATGGGAAGATGGATAGCACGGCCTACCTTGAGATTTTGGCCAAGAACCTCCGCTCCTCCATCAAGGATCTTAAGATGGGTCGTCATTTCATCTTCCAACAAGACAACGACCCAAAGCACACAGCCAAGAAAACCAAGGCCTGGTTCAAGAGGGAAAAAATCCAGGTGTTGCAGTGGCCTAGTCAGTCTCCTGACCTTAACCCAATTGAAAACTTGTGGAAGGAGCTCAAGATTAAAGTCCACATGAGACACCCAAAGAACCTAGATAACTTGGAGAAGATCTGCATGGAGGAGTGGGCCAAGATAACTCCAGAGACCTGTGCCGGCCTGATCAGGTCTTATAAAAGACGATTATTAGCTGTAATTGCAAACAAGGGTTATTCCACAAAATATTAAACCTAGGGGTTGAATAATAATTGACGCACACTTTTATGTTTAAAATTTATTGAAATTTAACTGAGCAACATAACTTTTTGGTTTGTAAGATTTATGCATCTGTTACTAAATCTTGCTCTTGTTTGAAGTTTGAAGGCTCTAACTTATTTGCATCTTATCAAACCTGCTAAATCGGCAGGGGGTTGAATACTACTTGTAGACACTGTATATATATATATATATATATATATATATATATATATATATATATATATATATATATATATAAATTATTTTGACAGAACCTCTTGACTGCGGTAGTGGCTGCAGTCGAGGTCCACAAGCCCCAGAAAGGCGGCTATCTGCCTGAGCAAAGCAGCAGTATGTTTGCGCGGCTCAAGTGTGAACAGGGACCAATGCACGTTCACCAGTTAACTTCACTGGGTGAAGGCGTACGTGCAGCTCCACTGTGAACCGGCTGCAAAGGAGGATTACACCAGTTGGCTTCACTGGGCAAGTGTTTTTTGTGCAGCTTGAATGTGAACAGGTGGCAACACTGGTTCCCTAGTAACTTACTGGGGAACTGTACCTGAGTATAGGCTGCAATCAAGGCTGCCAAGGGTTAATGTCACCCCTGGTCAGAATCACAATGGGCTCCACAACAGCTTTGGAGCTACAATATTACTGGACAGACCCAACGGGCTCTACAGTTCCCTACCGGCAGTACCCAGGAATCCTACACTAGAACACCTGCACTGGTAACCTGGCATTGACAATAACCTAGCCCTGAACCTCTCTGTCTCAACGTAATAGTCAAAGTGTGAGCACCCGGCGGGCGTCGGCTCACACCATATAAAGGCAAGTCCCCGCCCACAGCGCAGTGACCATAACCTCACTGGGCATGCCCAGTATGGGTGGAATGGGACTTAGCCTCAGAACGTCTCCAAAAAGTCTGAGCATGCTCAGTAGGGTGAGAATGAGACTTAGCCTCAGAGTGTCTCCAAAAAGTCCGAGCATGCTCAGTAGGCCAAATGCTGGACTGACTCCACAAACCTCACCGTCCGACGCCGAGGGCGAGTGTTAGGACCCCATCCTAACATTAAGCTGCGTGTTCATAGGCTAGCACCAATGTCAGTCAGGAAACTGACTACGCCTGCTGGCTGCCAGAGAATTAACCCCAGCTATGCTGGACTGAGCAATAACAGTGGAGCAGGCTGCGACCCTGATACACTGGCCATACCTGCTTTACAATCCTAACAACAAGTTGTAATGTGTAGTATACAAGAAGAAAAAGATTTTTCCACCACCAGAAGCAAAACAGCAACAATGCAGTTCCATGAGAAGACTCTGCATAACTAATCACATGCTAAATAGTTACAAATTAAATTTATGTATGAGATAGTCAAGATGATGAATGTAGTCTCAATTTTGAATCTGTAGTGGATGGTGAGACATGGACCCTGAAGGATAAACCACTGTGTGTACTAAATAGCACCAAAATGTAATACAAAATCTGATTTGTTATGAGCCCCCTTGTTCAGCTCTACTAGGGCTGGGTCTCCCGTTAAGCTCACCTCTAGTAGAGCCGAGTATAATAGTACAACATACCTATAGTACAAAATATTCTACAAATTGCAAAAAACATTGTGACATTGTCCAAAATTCTGAACATGAAAGTTACCACAAAAGAGACCAACTCTCTCCAAAAAAAAAATTCCATTATTTTCTGTTTCAAGTTTATCTAAGATTACCTGGATGTTCCACAATGTCTTACGATAAATTTTCTATGGACACATGAGATAAACATAGAATTTTTAGCAAAAATTCACAATATTTTTGTAGATAAAAGATGACTGCACACCAACGCCAAGTCCTTATTACAACTGTAAAGCATGGTAGAGGGAGCATCTTGGGGTTGGACTGATGTTCAACTTCAGATCTAATATGCCTTGTGATCATTGAGAGAACAATGAATTCCAGGATGTCGGAGAAAGTATAGGTAGATGATGCAGTACATGACCTTAAGCCGAAGAAAGTTTTGGTGATGCAACAAGGTCATGTCCTTAACACATAAGTAAATCAGCTAAATCTGTTTATCTCAGAGTTCTATCACCCCATGAGAAGCCATGGCAAGATCTAAAGAGGACCGAGTACACAAGAAATACCAGAAATATTAATGCAATGTAGAGCCTGGTAGGGGGAGTATAATGGGTTTGGGCTAAGGTCCTACTTCAGGTCCATGACGTTAAGGAGAAGAGATGTTGGGTGGTGCAACAAAATCTTGACTCAAATCATACATGTAAATCAAATAAGGAATGGTTGCAAAATTTTTGTGTTTTAATTTAGATATCGCAGTGCTTGGCTTGTAACCCTATGGAAATGCTGTGGCCTGATCTAAAGAGGTTTGAGAACATAAGGCATCCCGAAAATACTGATATACAGAATCACATATAATGCTGGTGTTCAGTTCACAGAGCAAATGTTAATTTTATGTAGAAATCATAATAATAATAATAATAATAATAATAATAATAGAATAAAAAGTGAATTTCTAACAATAAAATAAAATACAAGTCTTGTAAGTTGAATGTCTTCCCAGATTCTTCCTTATTTCTTATCTTACATCTACTTCTCCTTCAGCTGTTGTAGTGACTTGCCTAAACAAAGACAAAGCATATGAACACTAACATTACTGTAGTATATATATATGTATTCGGTACCACAAATATCTTCTATGTTAATGGGTGGTTGGAGATTTCATACAGTCGTTGAAGCTCTCAGTGCTTATTATACCGCAGGTCTCCAGACACCCAGTTATGTTAAGGATAAAAATAATTGCCTTAAGAAAACTCGAAAGTTTGGAAAAAGTTTATTTAGTTTGCAGGTTTGTTATATTAAAGTGATCCTAAAGTTTAAAAAAAAACTTATTTAGGAAAAAACAGGAAAATAAATGAACCTTGACTTCAAGCACAAAAAGTGCAAAGATAAATGCAGCCGTAACTTCAGGCAAAACAATAAGAAACAAAACCCTGCTCGTCTGAGCAACTAACTAAATAGTAACAATAAACTAATTATATGTGTGGCTTACTACCAGCATTCCCCTGCAGCTTGCCTGACCTGTGTTCCACAGCGATTTTACAAACTTGTAATGTCAGAAACCACCTGGTGAATCTGCTGTTTCTCTCTGTGGCGCAGTACATCCATGCCAGAGGGGAGTGATCAGTGACAAGCTTAAAGTGTCATCCCAGTAGGTAATAACTTAGTGTTAGGACTGTGCGGCAGGTTAGTGTTACGGTTCTATGTATATATTTAAAAACAATATTTTTAAACAACAGACCCGTTAGTCTGCAAGGCACTGCAGCGAGGTCCACAGGCCCAGATGGGTGGCTGTAATGTCTGAACAGTGTGCTACCAGTTAAACTGCACTGGCAGTCACGTGACGTGGTACACAATGTGAACAAGCTGCAACAACACCCTGACACTTAACCTCACTGGACAGGTGCACAGTACAGCTGAAACAGCAAGGCTGCCAAGGGTTAACCTTCACCCCAGGTCAGCAACAAACATGCTCCTGCAACAGCTAGGAGATACAAAGTGAGGAGACAGTTAAATGGATACTGATTCCCACTGGCAGGATCAAGGAATCCTACCTAGATCCCTAGATACTACTCCTACCATTAACTGGACCCTAGCCCTAACCTCCTGTCGCAAGGTACTTAGTCAAAGTGTGAGCACCGGGCGGGCGTCGGCTCACACCATATAAAGGCTAGTCCCATGATGTCACCGATCATGCTCAGTATGGGCAAAACGGGACTTAGCCTCTGAGCGGCTCCAAAATGTCTGAGCATGCTCAGTAGGGAAAGAATGGCACTTAGCCTCTGAGCGGCTCCAAAATGTCTGAGCATGCTCAGTAGGCCAAAAGCTGGACTTACACTCCAGACACCTCACTACCCAAGGCCAAGAGTCAGATTGACCTGCAGGTGGTGCTGTGCGCTGAGAGAGAACCCTGCGGGTTCTCAATCCTAACAGTTAGTTGCTTTCTGTGTTTACCCAGTTGGTGTTGTAGCCCGGCAGTGACATTAACTGTCAGGCTTTGATCACACCAGGGTGCTCTGTGGTTTAGGGCCCAGTTGGGCTCCACAGGAAATTATTTACTTTTTTCTATAGTATCCTGCCAATCCTAACACTTACCAATTCCAGGGCCCATTTAGTGGCTAAGTACTCCCTTCCTACTGTAACGGTTTTGGGTCTGGTTTGGAGTCTAAGGTTGCTACCACCTGAATGGAGACTTACTTGTAAGGCTGGAAACGTGGTCGGGAGCTAGCCAAGGGTTCGGTAACAGTCGAGCGGTGAGGTGCCGAATCAAAGTCCAAGGAATCGTCAGAAGGGAAAGCCAGAGGTCGGTACACGAGGTGAGCGTCAGAGTTGGAGGAGAGAGCAAATACCGTGGTCAGGAACAGGCCAGTAGTCAGTACACGAGATGAGATGAGATGAGCGTCTGAGTCAGCAGCAGGGCAGTAAGGAAGCTTGATCACATGCAGAGCACAATAATCTCGCAAAGCAGGAAGTCCAAGGCTGGGCTTAAATAGGAAGCACAATCAGAGAACAGGGTGGAGCAACCCAGAGAGGCAGGAACTGGAATTAGAGCCAGCGGGAACTAGGCTCGGATCAGCACTGGAGCTGTCCAAGAGGCTGAATAGCTCAGTTTGCAGAGCTGCCACCTGGGACTCTGAAGTCCCTAGGTTCAAATCCTGACAGTAGTCCCCTCCTTTCAGGATGGCCTCTGGACATCTTAGGAGCTGGTTTCTCAGGATACCTCAGATGAAATTCCCTTGTAAACCTAGGGGCGTGAACATTGCTTTCTGGTTCCCATGAGTTCTCTTCTGGTCCATAACCTTTCCATTGCACCAGATATTGTAGTTTACCTCTGAAAAGTCTGGAGTCCAAGATTTTTTCAACAACATATTCTTCCTCCCCTTGAACTTTTACTGGGGCAGGAGGTGGCTGATTTCTCCCTGGAAACGGGTTTTCATTGAATGGCTTGAGCAATGATACGTGGAATACAGGGTGTATTTTCAATCTATTAGGGAGTTCGAGCCGGAAAGCAACTTGGTTGACTTGTGCAGAAATCTGGAATGGTCCTATGAATTTTTGGCCCAATTTTGGAGATGGAACATGTGTTTTCAGATTTCTAGTAGATAGCCAAACCTTATCACCAATTTTATAGGTAGGAGATACTTTACGACGTTTATCCGCTGCTTTTTTATAGACTTCTTGGGCTTCTTGTAGCATCTCTCTTAGTTTCCTCTGGGTTTCTTGCAATTTTGTTAATCTGTCAGTAACAGCAGGAATAGGAATACTAAGAGGGAGGTTAGGAATAAATACTGGATGTAGGCCAACATTAGCAAAAAATGGACTTTGAGATGTAGCACTGTGTTTGGAGTTGTTGTAGGCAAATTCTGCTGTTGGTAAATAGTCCACCCAGTCATCTTGAAGGTAAGAAACAAAACAGCGGAGGTATTGTTCAAGAGTTTGGTTTGTCCTTTCCGTCTGGCCATTAGACTGAGGGTGAAAAGCAGAAGACAAATTTATTGTTACTCCTAAGGCTGTACAGAAGTTCTTCCAAAACCTTGATGTGAATTGAACACCTCTATCTGAAATTACATTGTCAGGAATTCCATGCAACCTGAATATCTCCTTAATCATTAATTCTGCAGTTTGTTTTGCAGTAGGAATTCCTCTGACTGGAATGAAATGGGCCATCTTTGTGAGTCGGTCCACCACAACAAGAATGGTAGTCATTTCCTTAGATGGGGGAAGGTCTACAATAAAATCCATGGAAATTGATCCCCAAGGCCTAGATGGAACTGGAAGTGGTTGAAGAAGACCTAGAGGAGAAGATCGCGGTGTCTTATTTCGTGCACATGTTAAACAGGAGGAGACATATTTTTTAACATCGTTCTTACAGTTAGGCCACCAAAATGAACGAAGCAATAAGTCGTAAATTTTCATCACTCCAAGATGCCCTGCAAGCTTAGAATCATGGACCAATTTGAGGACTTCAAGTCGAGCAGTTTCAGGAACATATATTCTGTGTTCCTGCTTCCAAAACCCCTCTTTAAAACAAAGGTCCACATCTTTAGAAGGATGGTTGAGGAAGGAGTCATTCTGATATCCTTCTTTGAGCATGGTTAAAAGATCTTTGGAGTCCAGTATTCCTACAAAATTTTTGGAAGATAAAATAGTAGACTCTGTTTTAGACCCCTCCTCTGGTTCGGCAAGATTCCTGGACAAAGCATCAGCCTTGCCATTTCTTGAACCTGGACGATAAGAAATGATGAATTTAAATCTAGAGAAAAACAAGGCCCATCTTGCTTGTCTTGCCGACAATCTTTTAGCTGTACGGATGAACTCTAAATTTTTGTGGTCAGTAAGCACAGTTACTGGATGATTAGCTCCTTCCAAAAGATGTCTCCATTCAGAGAACGCAACTTTAATAGCCAACAGTTCTTTGTTTCCTATGTCATAATTTCTTTCTGCCGATGACATGGTATGAGAAAGAAAAGCACATGGATGGAGTTGCATCTTGTCTCCAACTCGTTGAGACAGGACAGCTCCCACAGCATAATCTGAGGCGTCCACTTCAACCACAAAAGGTAATTCAGGGTTTGGATGGACCAGTATGGGCGCCGAAGTGAAGAGAGTTTTTAGTTTGTCAAAAGCAACTTGTGCCTCTGGGGACCATAAAAATACTTGTCTTTTCTTTGTGAGTAAAGTGATTGGTAAGATGATTTTTGAAAAGTCTTTTATGAATCTCCTGTAGAAATTCGCAAACCCTATAAATCGCTGGATATCTTTAAGATTTCTTGGAGTGGGCCAATCCATTGCAGCTTTGATTTTACTAGGATCCATACTCAAACCTTCTGGAGAGATGATATATCCAAGAAATTGGATCTTTGTTTGTTCGAATTCACATTTTTCCAGTTTGATATAAAGATTATTCTCCAATAGACGTTCGAAGACTAATTGAACATGTCTGCGATGTTCCTCCAAGGTGTCTGAAAATATAAGGATGTCATCAAGGTACACAACAACAAATTGGTCCAAGCAATCCCGAAACACATCGTTCACAAAATGTTGAAAGGTTGCAGGGGCGTTACAGAGACCGAAAGGCATAACCAGGTATTCAAAATGTCCATATCTAGTTCTGAAAGCAGTCTTCAACTCATCCCCTGGACGAATGCGTACAAGATTGTAGGCGCCTCTTAAATCTAGTTTGGTAAAAATGTTAGCAGAACGGAGTCTTTCTAGCAACTCCGGAATTAGAGGAAGAGGGTAACGGTTTTTAATAGTCATCTTGTTTAGATCTCTGTAGTCAATACATGGTCTCAAAGTTGAGTCTTTCTTCTCCACAAAGAACAAAGGTGCCCCAGCTGGGGATGAGGAGGGTCGAATGAAGCCTTTCTTTAAATTCTCATCCAAGTATTCTCTGAGCACTTTTAATTCTGGTTCAGAGAGATTGTAAATTCTGCCAAAAGGAATAGTAGCTCCAGGCAGCAACTCAATGGGACAATCATAAGGACTAGAGATGAGCGAACACTAAAATGTTCGAGGTTCGAAATTCGATTCGAACAGCCGCTCACTGTTCGAGTGTTCGAATGGGTTTCGAACCCCATTATAGTCTATGGGGAACATAAACTCGTTAAGGGGGAAACCCAAATTCGTGTCTGGAGGGTCACCAAGTCCACTATGACACCCCAGGAAATGATACCAACACCCTGGAATGACACTGGGACAGCAGGGGAAGCATGTCTGGGGGCATAAAAGTCACTTTATTTCATGGAAATCCCTGTCAGTTTGCGATTTTCGCAAGCTAACTTTTCCCCATAGAAATGCATTGGCCAGTGCTGATTGGCCAGAGTACGGAACTCGACCAATCAGCGCTGGCTCTGCTGGAGGAGGCGGAGTCTAAGATAGCTCCACACCAGTCTCCATTCAGGTCCGACCTTAGACTCCGCCTCCTCCGGCAGAGCCAGCGCTGATTGGCCGAAGGCTGGCCAATGCATTCCTATGCGAATGCAGACTTAGCAGTGCTGAGTCAGTTTTGCTCAACTACACATCTGATGCACACTCGGCACTGCTACATCAGATGTAGCAATCTGATGTAGCAGAGCCGAGGGTGCACTAGAACCCCTGTGCAAACTCAGTTCACGCTAATAGAATGCATTGGCCAGCGCTGATTGGCCAATGCATTCTATTAGCCCGATGAAGTAGAGCTGAATGTGTGTGCTAAGCACACACATTCAGCACTGCTTCATCACGCCAATACAATGCATTAGCCAGTGCTGATTGGCCAGAGTACGGAATTCGGCCAATCAGCGCTGGCTCTGCTGGAGGAGGCGGAGTCTAAGGTCGGACCTGAATGGAGACTGGTGTGGAGCGATCTTAGACTCCGCCTCCTCCAGCAGAGCCAGCGCTGATTGGCCGAATTCCGTACTCTGGCCAATCAGCGCTGACCAATGCATTCTATTAGCTTGATGAAGCAGAGTGTGCACAAGGGTTCAAGCGCACCCTCGGCTCTGATGTAGCAGAGCTGAGGCTGCACAAGGGTTCAAGCGCACCCTCGGCTCTGATGTAGGAGAGCCGAGGGTGCACTTGAACCCTTGTGCACCCTCAGCTCTGCTACATCAGAGCCGAGGGTGCGCTTGAACCCTTGTGCACACTCTGCTTCATCAAGCTAATAGAATGCATTGGCCAGTGCTGATTGGCCAATGTATTCTATTAGCCTGATGAAGTAGAGCTGAATGTGTGTGCTAAGCACACACATTCAGCTCTACTTCATCGGGCTAATAGAATGCATTGGCCAGCGCTGATTGGCCAGAGTACGGAACTCGACCAATCAGCGCTGGCTCTGCTGGAGGAGGCGGAGTCTAAGATCGCTCCACACCAGTCTCCATTCAGGTCCGACCTTAGACTCCGCCTCCTCCAGCAGAGCCAGCGCTGATTGGCCGAATTCCGTACTCTGGCCAATCAGCACTGGCTAATGCATTGTATTGGCGTGATGAAGCAGTGCTGAATGTGTGTGCTTAGCACACACATTCAGCTCTACTTCATCGGGCTAATAGAATGCATTGGCCAATCAGCGCTGGCCAATGCATTCTATTAGCGTGAACTGAGTTTGCACAGGGGTTCTAGTGCACCCTCGGCTCTGCTACATCAGATTGCTACATCTGATGTAGCAGTGCCGAGTGTGCATCAGATGTGTAGTTGAGCAAAACTGACTCAGCACTGCTAAGTCTGCATTCGCATAGGAATGCATTGGCCAGCCTTCGGCCAATCAGCGCTGGCTCTGCCGGAGGAGGCGGAGTAAAAGGTCGGACCTGAATGGAGACTGGTGTGGAGCGATCTTAGACTCCGCCTCCTCCAGCAGAGCCAGCGCTGATTGGTCGAGTTCCGTACTCTGGCCAATCAGCGCTGGCCAATGCATTCTATTAGCCCGATGAAGTAGAGCTGAATGTGTGTGCTTAGCACACACATTCAGCTCTACTTCATCAGGCTAATAGAATACATTGGCCAATCAGCGCTGGCCAATGCATTCTATTAGCTTGATGAAGCAGAGTGTGCACAAGGGTTCAAGCGCACCCTCGGCTCTGATGTAGCAGAGCTGAGGGTGCACAAGGGTTCAAGTGCACCCTCGGCTCTCCTACATCAGAGCCGAGGGTACGCTTGAACCCTTGTGCAGCCTCGGCTCTGCTACATCAGAGCCGAGGGTGCGCTTGAACCCTTGTGCACACTCTGCTTCATCAAGCTAATAGAATGCATTGGCCAGCACTGATTGGCCAGAGTACGGAATTCGGCCAATCAGCGCTGGCCAATGCATCCCTATGGGAAAAAGTTTATCTCACAAAAATCACAATTACACACCCGATAGAGCCCCAAAAAGTTATTTTTAATAACATTCCCCCCTAAATAAAGGTTATCCCTAGCTATCCCTGCCTGTACAGCTATCCCTGTCTCATAGTCACAAAGTTCACATTCTCATATGACCCGGATTTGAAATCCACTATTCGTCTAAAAAGGAGGTCACCTGATTTCGGCAGCCAATGACTTTTTCCAATTTTTTTCAATGCCCCCGGTGTCGTAGTTCCTGTCCCACCTCCCCTGCGCTGTTATTGGTGCAAAAAAGGCGCCAGGGAAGGTGGGAGGGGAATCGAATTTTGGCGCACTTTACCACGTGGTGTTCGATTCGATTCGAACATGGCGAACACCCTGATATCCGATCGAACATGTGTTCGATAGAACACTGTTCGCTCATCTCTAATAAGGACGATGAGGAGGTAGTTGATCAGCTTTTTTCTTGCTGCAGACATCACTGAACTGTTGGTACTGTGGTGGTAACTCATAATTCTGGTGAGGAATCTTGGAAAATGTTGTTTGCTCTTGGATGGCTAAACACATATAACAATTGTCCTTACAGTATTCAGAAGGAAAAGTAACAGTCCGTGATTCCCAGTTGATAGAAGGATTATGGACAGCAAACCATGGAATTCCTAAAATCACGGGAAACTTGGGAGAAGAAATCAAATGAAAACTAATAGTTTCATGATGAGCAGGTTCTATACAGATTCCAAGTTCCATTGTTTCATGAGTTACAGGTCCAGATGACAAAGGTGAACCGTCAACAGTTTCCATATCAATTGGCACGGATTTTATTCTACGTGCAATGTTATTATCAAGCGCAAATTGTAAGTCCATAAAATTTCCACCTGCGCCAGAATCTAACATGGCAGAACACTGTATTTTATGGCTCCCAACCATGACCTGAATTGGAATGACAAAATGAGAGGATGCTGAATACATTTTGTTTTCATTTTGGGTCACAGATGAGATGGTCTGCATAACTGAATCCGGCAGTTCAGAGAGTTCAGGATTGATGTCTGTCTTAGCACTGGTGCAGGCTATAGACCTTTGTAACTTGTTGGGACAATTAATGGTGTAATGTCCTGATCCCCCACAATAGAGGCACAGATTTGCTGTACGACGCCTCTCTTTCTCAATGGCACTGAGAGGTTTTCGGATTACATCAATCTGCATAGGTTCTGATAAGGGTTCAGTCTTTTGCTGAGTGTTCAATTCTGAGTGACTGAAAGAGTAGGTGGGTTGGTTTCCAAATATACGCTGTCTCTCTTTTCTACGTTCAGTAAGTCTCTGATCAATACGGATACTCAATTGTATAAAATCCTCCAGACCATCAGGAGCCTCAACTCTGGCAAGCTCATCCTTTACAAGCTCTGATAAACCTCGTCGATATTGACTCTTTTGGGCTGCTAGATTCCATGTGGTGTCAGCTACCCAACGTCGAAATTCCGCTGTGTATTCAGCAACTGAGCGACGTCCTTGACGCAGGTTATGTAATTTGGTCTCAGCTGTGGCACAACGATTTGGGTCATCAAAGACTTGATCCATAGCAGTGATAAAGTTTTCAAAATCATTGAGGAGCTCAGAGTTCTTTTCCACATAAGGGGATGCCCATGCTAGAGCTTCATCTGACAGCAGGTTAATGATAAATAGCACTTTTTTCCTGTCACTAGTAAAAGGAGCAGGTTGCATTTGGAAGTAGATACGGCATTGGTTAAGAAATCCTCGGTAATGGTGACGGTCCCCACTGAACTTTGATGACAGAGGCATACGAGTATTTAAATCTGAACCTGAATTGCGCATTTCCAGGAGTTGTTTTTGCAGTTCCATGATATCTCGTTGTTGATCCAGCACAAGGGTTTGTAACTTACAAAATTTTTCTTGGTAAGTAGAACCAAATTCTTGAAGCTCAGCCACTTGCTGCCTCAAGGTAGTCACAACAGACTCCATTTTTGGGCGAGATTATTCTGTAACGATTTTGGGTCTGGTTTGGAGTCTAAGGTTGCTACCACCTGAATGGAGACTTACTTGTAAGGCTGGAAACGTGGTCGGCAGCTAGCCAAGGGTTCGGTAACAGTCGAGCGGTGAGGTGCCGAATCAAAGTCCAAGGAATCGTCAGAAGGGAAAGCCAGAGGTCGGTACACGAGGTGAGCGTCAGAGTTGGAGGAGAGAGCAAATACCGTGGTCAGGAACAGGCCAGTAGTCAGTACACGAGATGAGATGAGATGAGCGTCTGAGTCAGCAGCAGGGCAGTAAGGAAGCTTGATCACATGCAGAGCACAATAATCTCGCAAAGCAGGAAGTCCAAGGCCAGAGAGGCAGGAACTGGAATTAGAGCCAGCGGGAACTAGGCTCGGATCAGCACTGGAGCTGTCCAAGAGGCTGAATAGCTCAGTTTGCAGAGCTGCCACCTGGGACTCTGAAGTCCCTAGGTTCAAATCCTGACACCTACAATGCTGTAATTCCTTTCTGCGGAAGTAAGTTTTCTACTTCGACTGGATATTCCTCACCTTCAATCACTTTTCAAAGAACTGCACCTAACCCTACATCAGAGGTGTTAGACTTTACCACTTTCTTGAACTTAGGTGTGGTGAAAACTGGCTGCTTGCAGAGGATTGACTTCAACTACTGGAATGCCCCCTCAGCCTCTTCACATCACTTGACCATTATGTAACTCGTTCTCGTAGTCAGGTTTGTCAGTGGAGCTGCAACGGCTGCAAAGTTTGGGATGAACCTATGATAATAGCCAAAAATTCCCAGAAAAGCTCTTACTTGCTTTTTATTTTATGGCTCGGGGCCAATTTTGAATGGCCTCCACTTTGTTAACCTGGGATTTAATGACCCCTTTTCCTATTATATACCCCCAGGTATCGGGCCTCTTCAAGACCCAAAGGACACTTCTTCGGGTTGGCTGTTAAACCGGCTGCTCATAGAAAATCTTGTTTGCTTGAACTTTCCCAGTCCGTACTAAAGATGACAATGTCATCTACATAGGCTGAAGCATACCTTCAATAGGGCTTAAGGAATCTGTCCATCAACCTCAGGAAGGTTGCTGGAGCCCCGTGTAAACCAAATGCCATAGTCTCATATTGATACAAACCATCTGGGATGAAAAATGCAGTTTTTTCCCTGGTCTCTATAGTGAGCGGCACCTGCCAGTATCCTTTGGCTAAGTTGAGGGTGGAAAAATACTTGGCATGTGCCAACCTCTTGATTAACTCATCAACTCTGGGCATCAGGTTGGCATCAAACTTTGAAACTTCATTCAGCTTACGGAAATCATTTCAAAACCTTATCAAAACAATGGAATTGGACCAGTCACTCTTAGACTCCTCAATTACCCCAAGTGCCAACATATTTTTGACCCTTTCAGGCATGGCTTGTCTACGAGCTCCAGGTACCCGGTAAGATTTTAGATTAACCCGTACCTGCAGCTCGGTGACAATGTAATTTTTTATCACATTGGTGTGTCCAGGCAACTCTGCTACTTACCCATCAGGTGTAGTCTTAGGGCCCCTTCACATGGAGGATACTCTGGCTGATTCAGAACGTGTAAATGTTCCGAATCAGCAGCGTTTAAAGCAGGTCCCATTGCTTTCTATGGGAGCCGGTATACGTGCGCTCCCCATAGAAATGAATCAGCCAGAGTATCCTCCGTGTGAAGGGGCCCCTACCAGGAGTATTTACTCCTTCAATAGCAACTTTGCTAAGAGTACCTACTGATGCCCTTCCTGACAATAGTGTCCTTAACACTATGTCATGAGGGGGCATTTCGTACTGCCCAGCGATGACCCAGAATGCCCTCTTCTGATAGTACTCGTCCATAGGCTAGTACTTGGGGGGCGTTCCTCACCGCTTGGCTTTATAGCTGGGCAGTAAGGAACGTCCCTTTCATAGTATAGCACTATGGACACTACTGTCAGGAGGGGCGTTCCCAGTTAGACTGTCAGGATCGCCCTTCTGACCGTGAAGACCTATCGATAACTGCACTGATATCTCTTCTACCAGGGCACATAACGGGAAAGCCGGGAAAGCTTTCTAGCGGTATATAAAACCACGTGTTCCAAAGGACATGAAAGGTCCTCTTTAACAATAGGCATTACTGCTGCAATTCTGTCCTGTATTAGGGTGATGTGTTCAATTACACTCCAGTAAGGAGTTTACTCTTGTTCCCAGGATTCCTTGGCTATGTCGAGGAGACCATGTGGGTGTCTACCATACACCAACTTAAATGGGGAAAAAAACCTATGGAGGACTGAGGCAGCAGCAGTGGTACAGACCCAATAAGTCAAAGACGGACACAAAATATGCAGGGAACTGGTTTATTTTGGAAACAAAACAGGAAAACAAATAAATCTTGACTTCAGGAACAAAATGAGCAAAATAAAATACAGGCTTAACTTCAGGCAAAGCAATAAGAAATCCTGCTCATCTGAGCAACTAACTAAACAGTAACAATAAACTAACTATACGTATGGCTTACTACAAGCCACACAAGCAAACAAATTGGCATGATACAGTCTCACTGGACTCAGAGTAACAGGACAAACCCAGACACCTCCTTTCACTCACTGGATATGCCCCGAGGTGCAGGCTCTTCAGTCTTTTATGGACCAGTAATGAGCCCATGACCCACACTTGGGCTGAAGCCTACCCTAAATTTATAGAATTTGCTGGCCAAGGGAGTACGGTAAACTCATCCTGGTGCTCCTTGAACCACGCATGTACACTGCGAGCTTTATGACACGTCGCATTGTCCTGCTGGTAGATGCCATCATCCTGAGGAAAGACATTTCGCATGTAGGGGTGAACATGGTCCGCATGGATAGATGCATACTTGTGTTTATCCAGCGTGCCTTCCACAATGATGAGTGCACCCAGATGGCTGATGACACGTGCCTTCTGTGATTGGTTATTAATAGAGATGAGCGAACAGTGTTCTATCGAACTCATGTTCGATCGGATATTAGGCTGTTCGGCATGTTCGAATCGAATCGAACACCGCGTGGTAAAGTGCGCCATTACTCGATTCCCCTCCCACCTTCCCTGGCGCCTTTTTTGCTCCAATAACAGCGCAGGGTAGGTGGGACAGGAACTACGACACCGGTGACGTTGAAAAAAGTAGGCAAAACCCATTGGCTGCCGAATACATGTGACCTCTAATTTAAAAGAACAGCGCCGCCCAGGTTCGCGTCATTCTGAGCTTGCAATTCACCGAGGACGGAGGTTTCCGTCCAGCTAGCTAGGGCTTAGATTCTGGGTAGGCAGGGACAGGCTAGGATAGGAAGGAGAAGACAACCAACAGCTCTTGTAAGAGCTAAATTCCAGGGAGAAGCTTGTCAGTGTAACGTGGCACTGACGGGCTCAATCGCCGCAACCCAGCTTTCCCAGGATCCTGAATGGAATACACTGTCAGTGTATTCCCGTATACCCGATATATACCCCGATACCCGTTCCAACGGTGTGCCCCCCCACCTTCACCCCAGAAATACCCTGCAAGTCCCCTAGCAATAGAATTGGGGCTATATACACCCACAATTTTTACTACTGGTATACAGTGCCATTGTCTGACTGGGAATTCAAAGAATATATTGGGAATACAAATACCCTCATTTCTTGCTACTGCCATATAGTGCCAGTGTCTGACTGGGAATTCAAAGAATATATTGGGGTTACGTGCACCCACAATTTTTACTACTGGTATACAGTGCCATTGTCTGACTGGGAATTCAAAGAATATATTGGGAATACAAATACCCTCATTTCTTGCTACTGCCATATAGTGCCAGTTTCTGACTGGTAATTCAAAGAATATATTGGGGTTACGTGCACCCACAATTTTTACTACTGGTATACAGTGCCATTGTCTGACTGGGAATTCAAAGAATATATTGGGAATACAAATACCCTCATTTCTTGCTACTGCCATATAGTGCCAGTGTCTGACTGGGAATTCAAAGAATATATTGGGGTTACGTGCACCCACAATTTTTACTACTGGTATACAGTGCCATTGTCTGACTGGGAATTCAAAGAATATATTGGGGTTATAAATACCCTCATTTCTTGCTACTGCCATATAGTGCCAGTTTCTGACTGGTAATTCAAAGAATATATTGGGGTTACGTGCACCCACAATTTTTACTACTGGTATACAGTGCCATTGTCTGACTGGGAATTCAAAGAATATATTGGGAATACAAATACCCTCATTTCTTGCTACTGCCATATAGTGCCAGTTTCTGACTGGTAATTCAAAGAATATATTGGGGTTACGTGCACCCACAATTTTTACTACTGGTATACAGTGCCATTGTCTGACTGGGAATTCAAAGAATATATTGGGGTTATAAATACCCTCATTTCTTGCTACTGCCATATAGTGCCAGTTTCTGACTGGTAATTCAAAGAATATATTGGGGTTACGTGCACCCACAATTTTTACTACTGGTATACAGTGCCATTGTCTGACTGGGAATTCAAAGAGTATATTGGGAATACAAATACCCTCATTTCTTGCTACTGCCATATAGTGCCAGTTTCTGACTGGGAATTCAAAGAATATATTGGGGTTACGTGCACCCACAATTTTTACTACTGGTATACAGTGCCATTGTCTGACTGGGAATTCAAAGAATATATTGGGGTTATAAATACCCTCATTTCTTGCTACTGCCATATAGTGCCAGTTTCTGACTGGTAATTCAAAGAATATATTGGGGTTACGTGCACCCACAATTTTTACTACTGGTATACAGTGCCATTGTCTGACTGGGAATTCAAAGAGTATATTGGGAATACAAATACCCTCATTTCTTGCTACTGCCATATAGTGCCAGTTTCTGACTGGGAATTCAAAGAATATATTGGGGTTACGTGCACCCACAATTTTTACTACTGGTATACAGTGCCATTGTCTGACTGGGAATTCAAAGAATATATTGGGGTTATAAATACCCTCATTTCTTGCTACTGCCATATAGTGCCAGTTTCTGACTGGTAATTCAAAGAATATATTGGGGTTACGTGCACCCACAATTTTTACTACTGGTATACAGTGCCATTGTCTGACTGGGAATTCAAAGAGTATATTGGGAATACAAATACCCTCATTTCTTGCTACTGCCATATAGTGCCAGTTTCTGACTGGGAATTCAAAGAATATATTGGGGTTACGTGCACCCACAATTTTTACTACTGGTATACAGTGCCATTGTCTGACTGGGAATTTAAAGAGTATATTGGGAATACAAATACCCTCATTTCTTGCTACTGCCATATAGTGCCAGTGTCTGACTGGGAATTCAAAGAATATATTGGGGTTACGTGCACCCACAATTTTTACTACTGGTATACAGTGCCAATTTCTAACTAGGAATTCAAAATGCGCAAGGCTCCCGGAAAGGGACGTGGACGAGGCCGTGGGCGAGGTCGGGGGAATGGTTCTGGGGAGCAAGGTAGCAGTGAAGCCACAGGGCGTCCCGTGCCTACTCCTGTGGGGCAGCAAGCATTGCGCCACTCCACAGTGCCAGGGTTGCTTGCCACATTAACTAAACTGCAGGGTACAAACCTTAGTAGGCCCGAGAACCAGGAACAGGTCTTGCAATGGCTGTCAGAGAACGCTTACAGCACATTGTCCAGCAGCCAGTCAGACTCTGCCTCCTCTCCTCCTATTACCCAACAGTCTTGTCTTCCTTCCTCCCAAAATTCCGAAGCTTTACAGAACAATAACCCAAACTGTCCCTGCTCCCCAGAGCTGTTCTCCGCTCCTTTCATTGTCCCTCAACCTGCCTCTCCACGTCACGATTCCACGAACCTAACAGAGGAGCATCTGTGTCCAGATGCTCAAACACTAGAGTCTCCTCCATCTCCGTTCGATTTGGTGGTGGATGACCAGCAACCCACCCTCATCGACGATGATGTGACGCAGTTGCCGTCAGGGCATCCAGTTGACCGGCGCATTGTGCGGGAGGAGGAGATGAGACAGGAGTTGGAAGAGGAAGTGGTGGATGATGAGGACACTGACCCGACCTGGACAGGGGGGATGTCAAGCGGGGAAAGTAGTGTGGATGTTGAGGCAGGTGCAGCACCAAAAAGGGTAGCTAGAGGCAGAGGTCAGCAGCTTAGGCGAAGCCAGGCCACACCCGGAATCTCCCAAGATGTTCCAGTTCGTACCCAGCCCCGAAAAACTCCCACCTCGAGGGCACGTTTCTCGAAGGTGTGGAGTTTTTTCAAGGAATGCGCCGAGGACAGATATAGTGTTGTCTGCACAATTTGCCTCTCGAAATTGATTAGGGGCTCTGAGAAGAGCAACCTGTCCACCACTTCAATGCGCCGTCATTTGGAATCCAAGCACTGGAATCAGTGGCAGGCAGCAACGGCAGGACAAAGGCCGCCTGCCGTTCACGCCACTGCCACTGCCTCTGCCACTGCCTCTGCCTCTGCCACTGCCACTGCTGACTGTGCTGGCGATGCACTCCAGAGGACGAGCCAGGACACCACTTCATCTGCCTCCGCCACTTTGTTGACTTCTACCTCATCCTCCCCTGGTCCTGTCTTATCTCCTTCTCCTGCACCATCAAAGGCACCATCAGGCGTTTCTTTACAACAACCCACCATCTCTCAGACATTGGAGCGGCGGCAGAAATACACTGCTAACCACCCACACGCGCAAGCCTTGAACGCCAACATCGCTAAACTGCTGGCCCAGGAGATGTTGGCGTTCCGGCTTGTTGAAACTCCCGCCTTCCTGGACCTGATGGCAACTGCGGCACCTCGCTATGCCGTCCCTAGCCGTCACTACTTCTCCCGGTGTGCCGTCCCCGCCTTGCACCAGCACGTGTCACTCAACATCAGGCGGGCCCTTAGTTCCGCGCTTTGCACAAAGGTCCACTTGACCACCGACGCGTGGACAAGTGCATGCGGACAGGGACGCTACATTTCACTGACGGCACACTGGGTGAATGTAGTTGAGGCTGGGACTGCTTCCCAAACTGGCCCGGTGTACCTCGTCTCCCCGCCTAACATTCCTGGCAGGGACACGAGAAGAACACCCCCCTCCTCCTCCTCCTCTACCGCCTCCTCCTCCGCCACCGCCTCCTCCTCCGCCACCGCCTCCTCCTCCGCTGTTAGATTGACCCCAGCTACGAGTTGGAAACGTTGCAGCACTGGCGTTGGTAGACGTCAGCAGGCTGTGCTGAAGCTGATCAGCTTGGGGGACAGACAGCACACTGCCTCCGAGGTGAGGGATGCCCTCCTCGATGAGACGGCAATATGGTTTGAGCCGCTGCACCTGGGCCCAGGCATGGTCGTTTGTGATAACGGCCGGAACCTGGTAGCAGCTCTGGAGCTTGCCGGACTCCAACATGTTCCATGCCTGGCCCACGTCTTCAACCTAGTGGTGCAACGTTTCCTAAAGAGCTACCCCAATGTTCCAGAGCTACTGGTGAAAGTGCGGCGCATGTGCGCCCACTTTCGCAAGTCGACAGTAGCCGCTGCTAGCTTAAAATCTCTCCAGCAACGCCTGCATGTGCCACAACACCGGCTTTTGTGCGACGTCCCCACACGCTGGAACTCAACGTTTCAGATGTTGAATAGAGTGGTTGAGCAGCAGAGACCTTTGATGGAATACCAGCTACAAAACCCTAGGGTGCCACAAAGTCAGCTGCCTCAGTTTCACATCCATGAGTGGCCATGGATGAGAGACCTTTGTGACATCCTACGGGTCTTTGAGGAGTCCACAAGGAGGGTGAGCTCTGAGGATGCGATGGTGAGCCTTACAATCCCGCTCTTGTGTGTTCTGAGAGAATCCCTGATTGACATCAGGGATAACTCAGATCACACAGAGGAGTTAGGGATAGCATCCGATCCGTCACAGCTGGAGAGTAGGTCCACACATCTGTCCGCTTCACTGCGTTTAATGGAGGAGGAGGAGGAGGAGGAGGAGGAAGAAGAGTTGTCCGATGATGTGATGGTGATACAGGAGGCTTCCGGGCAACTTCGAATCGTCCCATTGTTGCAGCGCGGATGGGTAGACATGGAGGATGAGGAGGAAATGGAGATTGAACTTTCCGGTGGGGCCAGAGGAGTCATGCCAACTAACACTGTGGCAGACATGGCTGAGTTCATGTTGGGGTGCTTTACAAGCGTATTGTCAAAATCATGGAGGACAACCAGTACTGGATCTTTGCTATCCTTGACCCCCGGTATAAAAACAACATCTCGTCTTTTATTCCGGTAGAGGGGAGGGCCAATCGCATCAATGCTTGCCACAGGCAATTGGTGCAGAATATGATGGAGATGTTTCCAGCATGTGACGTTGGCGGCAGGGAGGGCAGTTCCTCCAGTAGGCAACCAAGTTCTCACCGGTCCACACAAACGAGGGGCACACTGTCTAAGGTCTGGGACACCTTGATGGCACCCCCTCGCCAAAGTGCCGCCACGGAGGGTCCTAGTGTCACCAGGCGTGAGAAGTATAGGCGCATGTTGCGGGAATACCTTTCCGACCACAGCCCTGTCCTCTCCGACCCCTCTGCGCCCTACACGTATTGGGTGTCGAAGTTGGACCTGTGGCTTGAACTTGCCCTATATGCCTTGGAGGTGCTGTCCTGTCCTGCCGCCAGCGTCCTATCTGAGAGGGTGTTCAGTGCAGCCGGTGGCATCATCACTGACAAGCGCACCCGTCTGTCAGCTGAGAGTGCCGACCGGCTCACTTTGATAAAAATGAACCACCACTGGATAGAGCCTTCATTTTTGTGCCCACCTGTGTAAAGCACCCCAACATGAAACTCCATGTCTGTACTCAACCTCTCCAATTCCTCCGCATCCTCATACTCATCCACCATAAGCGTTGCACAATTCTGCTAATACTAGGCTCCCTCCAACATGATTTCCCCCAACTCTGCTGGTTAGAGGCTCCCTCCACCCTGATTTCCACCAACTCTGCTGGTTAGAGGCTCCCTCCACCCTGCTTTCCCACAACTCTGCTGGTTAGAGGCTCCTTCCACCATGAATTTGCCAAAACTGGGCTGTTTAGAGGCTCCCTCCACCATGAATTGGTCCAAACTGGGCTGGTTAGAGGCTCCCTCCACCATTAATTGGTCCAAACTGGGCTGGTTAGAGGCTCCCTCCACCATGAATTTGCCCAAACTGGGCTGTTTAGAGGCTCCCTCCACCATGAATTTGCCCAAACTGGGCTGTTTAGAGGCTCCCTCCACCATGAATTGGTCCAAACTGGGTTTTTTAGAGGCTCCCTCCACCATGAATTGGTCCAAACTGGGCTGGTTAGAGGCTCCCTCCACCATGAATTGATCCAAACTGGGGTGGTTAGAGGCTCCCTCCACCATTAATTGGTCCAAACTGGGCTGGTTAGAGGCTCCCTCCACCATTAATTGGTCCAAACTGGGCTGGTTAGAGGCTCCCTCCACCATTAATTGGTCCAAACTGGGCTGGTTAGAGGCTCCCTCCACCATGAATTTGCCCAAACTGGGCTGTTTAGAGGCTCCCTCCACCATGAATTTGCCCAAACTGGGCTGGTTAGAGGCTCCCTCCACCATGAATTGGTCCAAACTGGGGTTTTTAGAGGCTCCCTCCACCATGAATTGGTCCAAACTTGGCTGTTTAGAGGCTCCCTCCACCATTAATTGGTCCAAACTGGGCTGGTTAGAGGCTCCCTCCACCATGAATTGGTCCAAACTGGGTTTTTTAGAGGCTCCCTCCACCATGAATTTGCCCAAACTGGGCTGTTTAGAGGCTCCCTCCACCATGAATTTGCCCAAACTGGGCTGGTTAGAGGCTCCCTCCACCATGAATTGGTCCAAACTGGGGTTTTTAGAGGCTCCCTCCACCATGAATTGGTCCAAACTTGGCTGTTTAGAGGCTCCCTCCACCATGAATTGGTCCAAACTGGGGTGGTTAGAGGCTCCCTCCACCATTAATTGGTCCAAACTGGGCTGGTTAGAGGCTCCCTCCACCATTAATTGGTCCAAACTGGGCTGGTTAGAGGCTCCCTCCACCATGAATTGGTCCAAACTGGGTTTTTTAGAGGCTCCCTCCACCATGAATTTGCCCAAACTGGGCTGTTTAGAGGCTCCCTCCACCATGAATTGGTCCAAACTGGGCTGGTTAGAGGCTCCCTCCACCATGAATTTCCCAAAACTTGGCTGTTTAGAGGCTCCCTCCACCATTAATTGGTCCAAACTGGGCTGGTTAGAGGCTCCCTCCACCATGAATTGGTCCAAACTGGGGTTTTTAGAGGCTCCCTCCACCATGAATTGGTCCAAACTTGGCTGTTTAGAGGCTCCCTCCACCATGAATTGGTCCAAACTGGGGTGGTTAGAGGCTCCCTCCACCATTAATTGGTCCAAACTGGGCTGGTTAGAGGCTCCCTCCACCATTAATTGGTCCAAACTGGGCTGGTTAGAGGCTCCCTCCACCATGAATTTGCCCAAACTGGGCTGTTTAGAGGCTCCCTCCACCATGAATTTGCCCAAACTGGGCTGGTTAGAGGCTCCCTCCACCATGAATTGGTCCAAACGGGTTTTTAGAGGCTCCCTTCACCATGAATTGGTCCAAACTTGGCTGTTTAGAGGCTCCCTCCACCATGAATTGGTCCAAACTGGGTTTTTTAGAGGCTCCCTCCACCATGAATTTGCCCAAACTGGGCTGTTTAGAGGCTCCCTCCACCATGAATTTGCCCAAACTGGGCTGGTTAGAGGCTCCCTCCACCATGAATTGGTCCAAACTGGGGTTTTTAGAGGCTCCCTCCACCATGAATTGGTCCAAACTTGGCTGTTTAGAGGCTCCCTCCACCATGAATTGGTCCAAACTGGGGTGGTTAGAGGCTCCCTCCACCATTAATTGGTCCAAACTGGGCTGGTTAGAGGCTCCCTCCACCATTAATTGGTCCAAACTGGGCTGGTTAGAGGCTCCCTCCACCATGAATTGGTCCAAACTGGGTTTTTTAGAGGCTCCCTCCACCATGAATTTGCCCAAACTGGGCTGTTTAGAGGCTCCCTCCACCATGAATTGGTCCAAACTGGGCTGGTTAGAGGCTCCCTCCACCATGAATTTCCCAAAACTTGGCTGTTTAGAGGCTCCCTCCACCATTAATTGGTCCAAACTGGGCTGGTTAGAGGCTCCCTCCACCATGAATTGGTCCAAACTGGGGTTTTTAGAGGCTCCCTCCACCATGAATTGGTCCAAACTTGGCTGTTTAGAGGCTCCCTCCACCATGAATTGGTCCAAACTGGGCTGGTTAGAGGCTCCCTCCACCATGAATTGGTCCAAACTGGGGTTTTTAGAGGCTCCCTCCACCATGAATTGGTCCAAACTTGGCTGTTTAGAGGCTCCCTCCACCATGAATTGGTCCAAACTGGGGTGGTTAGAGGCTCCCTCCACCATTAATTGGTCCAAACTGGGCTGGTTAGAGGCTCCCTCCACCATTAATTGGTCCAAACTGGGCTGGTTAGAGGCTCCCTCCACCATGAATTTGCCCAAACTGGGCTGGTTAGAGGCTCCCTCCACCATGAATTGGTCCAAACTGGGTTTTTTAGAGGCTCCCTCCACCATGAATTTGCCCAAACTGGGCTGGTTAGAGGCTCCCTCCACCATGAATTGGTCCAAACTGGGGTTTTTAGAGGCTCCCTCCACCATGAATTTGCCCAAACTGGGCTGTTTAGAGGCTCCCTCCACCATGAATTGGTCCAAACTGGGTTTTTTAGAGGCTCCCTCCACCATGAATTGGTCCAAACTGGGCTGGTTAGAGGCTCCCTCCACCATGAATTGGTCCAAACTGGGGTGGTTAGAGGCTCCCTCCACCATTAATTGGTCCAAACTGGGCTGGTTAGAGGCTCCCTCCACCATTAATTGGTCCAAACTGGGCTGGTTAGAGGCTCCCTCCACCATGAATTTGCCCAAACTGGGCTGTTTAGAGGCTCCCTCCACCATGAATTTGCCCAAACTGGGCTGGTTAGAGGCTCCCTCCACCATGAATTGGTCCAAACTGGGGTTTTTAGAGGCTCCCTCCACCATGAATTGGTCCAAACTTGGCTGTTTAGAGGCTCCCTCCACCATTAATTGGTCCAAACTGGGCTGGTTAGAGGCTCCCTCCACCATGAATTGGTCCAAACTGGGTTTTTTAGAGGCTCCCTCCACCATGAATTTGCCCAAACTGGGCTGTTTAGAGGCTCCCTCCACCATGAATTGGTCCAAACTGGGGTGGTTAGAGGCTCCCTCCACCATTAATTGGTCCAAACTGGGCTGGTTAGAGGCTCCCTCCACCATTAATTGGTCCAAACTGGGCTGGTTAGAGGCTCCCTCCACCATGAATTTGCCCAAACTGGGCTGGTTAGAGGCTCCCTCCACCATGAATTGGTCCAAACTGGGTTTTTTAGAGGCTCCCTCCACCATGAATTTGCCCAAACTGGGCTGGTTAGAGGCTCCCTCCACCATGAATTGGCCCAAACTGGGGTTTTTAGAGGCTCCCTCCACCATGAATTTGCCCAAACTCTGCTGGTTAGAGGCTCAATCCACCCTGATTTTCAAAACAAATGTTGGTGCCAACCTCAACTTACTACAAGGGCCAAATTCACTGCTGGTGACAAGCTCTCCTCACTGCAAGTGCCAAATACACATGTTTCAAGGTGTTTTCCTACTGTCAGAGAGGTGGTATTGAGTGTGTAAAGTGTGTAGTTGTTAGGCTGTGATGTTGGGGTAATAGAGGGTTTTTGGTGTGTTAGATGCCCCCAGACATGCTTCCCCTGCTGTCCCAGTGTCATTCCAGAGGTGTTGGCATCATTTCCTGGGGTGTCATAGTGGACTTGGTGACCCTCCAGACACGGATTTGGGTTTCCCCCTTAACGAGTATCTGTTCCCCATAGACTATAATGGGGTTCGAAACCCGTTCGAACACACGAACATTGAGCGGCTGTTCGAATCGAATTTCGAACCTCGAACATTTTAGTGTTCGCTCATCTCTAGTTATTAAACATTGATGTCAAAAGTAGGCGGTGGTCACAATAATATGACTGGACTGTGTATTTATAAACTAGTTCTATCATAGTTGACCCCTGTGGTAGGATACCCCCCAAAAAATTTCTTTATACACAATAGTTGGTAGACCCCAGTAGATGCTTCCTTACGGATGGGACACAATACTCCTGGATGTCTGGTGAAACTCCTGGTGTATGTGAGCCATCGGTTGGGTGCGGATTCTATGGCCAGTATTCGTCGCTCTCTATCTCCCGGTTTCGGGTGTCTGCTGACTCGGGGCACGTTCCGACAATCACTGTTCACCTTCCACTTCGTAATCACATAGACCACTGTCGATTTTGGGTAATTCAGTTTGCTTGCTAGGTCCCTTAAGGGTTAAATATTTCTGTGGTACCCTACAATTACCCCTTTCTCAAAATCGGACAACTCTGCACTTCATGGCATCTTGCATGCAACTAATGACAATGCTGTTTCCTATTTAACAGCGGAAGGCGTGACATACATCACGACCGTAGATACCTTCATTTCCATGGGTGTCCAAATACTTATTGGTAGACAGTGTATATACATATGTACTTTGGTCAGTAGACCTATTGTGTCTATTCAATTTGTCATAATGTTTTTTAGTTCTGTTTATTGATTACATATATTTTTTATTATTTATTTGATTTCGGATTGATTTGGTTTGTTGTGTTGTTTATCCATTTAGTACTATATGCACTTGAAAGAAGGATTTTTTACCTGAAATGCGTTGTGCCTTTGTACGAATAAAAGAAACGATTACCATTATCATTTGACCTCCAATCATTGACCAGAGAACACGGTTTGTCCTACATCTTGTGGGGTGTGTACACCCTTTCTTTCTGTTACTGCTACATGTCCGGCCTTTCGTGATGTTGTTGGAACCCGCTGCCACTCTCGCCTGTTGTTGGCCACATTGACCACATTGATAGATATAAATCGGGGTAGTAAGATAATTCCAATGAAAAAGTAAAGGCATATATATATATATATATATATATATATATATATATATATATATATATATACAGGGTCGGACTGGGGTGTCTAGGGCCCACCAGTGGAATTGTTTCTAGGGGCCCACCACCAGGACCCTGCAGACCAGCAATGCCGAGACAGGGCAGCTAAAGGTAATACCATCTCGGGAGCCATGCTGCTCACCTGCCATACAATGTGCAACAACACACTACCTAAACCTACTGCTACACTCTGTATGGAAAGTGATCAGCATGGCTCCTAGAAATGTTACCATTACCTGTAGCCACGCCGTCCTGGAAGAGCTGATCTGTAGAGGTCCTAGCTGTTGTATCATCACAGATGTAATATTGATGGCCTATCCTAAGGACAGACCATCAATATTATAAAGATGGATAAATCCTTTAAAGATTTGTCCAGGAATTGGAGCAACCCATGTGCCTGGCGGGAGATGTAAAATAAAAAAATAAAAAGTGCCTTCACCTGTCCCCATTGCTCCATTGTCCGCCGCCAGTGTCCATTTAGTCTCATGCCGGCGCCTCCTTTCTGGGAGTCCTGCACCTCATGGGACTGCTGAGACCAATTAGATACAGGATTTCCAGAAATAAGGCCATGAGACTGAACAGACACAGGCAGGAGGATAACGGGGCGCTGGGGACAAAAGCTCAATGCAAAACACTGCGTCTCACTGTTGCGCCTAATCCTTAAAGAAGACCTTTTACCATTTGGGGCACATGAGGTTTAATACACCGCTAGAAAGCCGACAGTGTGCTGAATTCAGTGCAGCTTTCCCGTTCTGTGCCCTGGTGAAGAGCTATCGGTGCCGGTACTGTAGCTCTTCACTGTCAGAAGGGACAGTCAATCAGTAACGCCCTTCCTCGCAGTAGTGTCTATTGCGCTGTACTGTTGTGAGGGGGCTTTGCTTACCGCCTAGTGATGACGCTGAGCGGTGGGAACGCTACCTCCCCCCAGTAAATGTCTATGGACGAGGATTATCAGGAGGGGAGGGGGCGTTCCTCCCCAATCTCACAGTACAGTGCAATAGGCGCTGCTGGGAAGAAGGACGTTCCTGACTGACTGTAAGACACGCCCATCTGACAGTGAAGAGCTACAGTACCGGGACCGATAGCTCTTCACCGGAGGCACAGATCAGGAAAGCTGCACTGAATTCAGCGCACTGTCGGCTTTCTAGCGGTATATAAAACCGCATGTGCCCCAGGTGGTAAGAGCTCCTCCTTAACATCGCAATATACTGTACATCACACAATAAGGATAAGACCTAGCACAGCGTCCCACAGCCAAAAAGTGCTGCAGGAAAACCCCCGGCGGCAATGCATCAGTTTTCCTGCAGCGCTTTTTGCAGAAACTCCACAGAGGTTTGCTCTGAGGACTTTCTGCTTCCATTATACCTATAGGGACACTGTAGGTGTTTCCGTAGGTATAAGTGCTGCGATTTCCAAAAACTGCAACAGTTACCTACAACTCATACATATACATTCATATATACTCACACACACACACACACACACACACACACATATATATATAGATATATATATATATATATATATATATATATATATAGATATATATCTAGCATATACACATTTATATACATTCATATACCATATATACTAACATATATACATACACTCACACATTATTATAGCATACTGTATATATACACACACACACACACACACACACACATACCTGTATACAAACATACAGTCCTCACACAGTATACAAGACACATGCTTTAACCCTTAAGTACTATCATGGTGTCTATCATAGTGATATGTGTATGGTAATGGTGTATGATAGACACCATGATAGGACTTAAGGGTTAAACAAATGTACACATATACATATTAAATATTACATTTTACCAAAAAAAAGAAAAAAATATACTCACATTTGTGAAGCAGCAGCAGCAGCAGACTCCTCTGTCCCCACACGGGCCGATGTAAGTGATATCTCACTCTGAAGAGGAGGGGGGAGGGGGGAAAGTCCCGGCTTGCAGAGAGATCGCTTCCTAAGATTGCACTGGCAGGAGGCCCCTCTGTGTAAGTGTCGGGGCCCTGGGAAACTGCAGCAGCCGTGCCTCTTTATTCATTACAGCGCTGCCAGCAGCCTGGGGCCCCTGGCTTACTGTTCCACTAGCAGAATCGCTCAGTTTATCAATGCAAATGCACTGGACAGGGGCCGGAACCAGTCCCTGACATCCAGATCGGGCCCCTGACCAGTGCTTCTATATAGTCGGGGCCTGGGGCCCACCGGGGAATTCCCCGGTGCTCCGGCGGGCCAGTCCGACCCTATATATATATATATATATATATATATATATATATATATAAGTAATACAACAGATTAACAATTTTTTTATGCAAACAATTCTTGGTACATCACAAAACATCACATATCTCATACAAAGGATGATACATATGGTTAAGAGTACGGATTGCATAGAATGAATGGCATTGGCTGGATGGGTGTAATAAATATGTTTTGCTTTAAGTTATTACTAGAGATTATCAAATTAGTTCAGATCAAATTGGACTTGACCTACATTTTCCAAAACTTTCTGGCTCAACCTCAAAATGATCTGCTTGTCACAAACGAAACACTATTTTATTACCATTGTTATTACCTATACAGACCCCGGAGTATAATAAGTTGAGGCCACGGGAGATGCTGCAACACAAACAGTTATACTCACCCTGCCTCACTCCTCATGGCCATCCTTGTGGCAGGAAGTGGTTCCCCAGCTTCCCCTGGGTGGGGTCACCACTCAGGTCTATGACTAGGCCTCAGAGGTCAACTAGGGTGAGCCAATGCCATGACAAAGAATGGGCGAACCTCTGAAAATGAGTTTCATCTTGTGGTTGGATGAAGTGATCCTCCAGTTGGTCCAAACGCATTCGGATAGAACCGAACATGAAATTATTATAGTAGGAATAGGCCCAAGGGAGGTGCAAAAAAAAAAAATATATATATACACAACTTCTTTCACTTTTTTTGGGTCTCCTTGTTGTGATTAGTAATGGGCTCCTTCCTGAGCATGTCTCATAGGAGCCCCATTGCCAGGTATCTGCTGCTCCTCTGTGATGTCCCATGTCCTGGGTCAGCACCGAGGCCTGTAATTGGGACTCAGTGGTGAAATGGGCATGCTGAGCGCCATGACTATTTTTTTGGTATTTGTTATTATACATTTCTTAACATCCTTATTTCTGATGCTGTAGATGATGGGATTCAACATTGGAGTGGCCACTGTATAGAGAACCGAGGCAATTCTGTCTTTCTCTGCAGAGTGGGAAGATGGAGGATGAAGATAGATGGACAAAAGGGTTCCATAATAGAGACTGACAACAATGAGGTGGGAGAAACATGTAGAAAAAACTGCATGTCTTACTCGTGAGGAACGGATTCTCAGAATGCTGGAGATGATGAAAATATAGGAAATCAAAGTCAATAGAAAACAACACATAACGATAGACACGGCCGATACATATATTGCTATCTCATTAAGCCAAGGATCTATGCAGGACAGTCTCAGGAAGGGAGGTACTTCACAAAAGAAATGGTTGACATGATGAGACCTACAGAAGGGAAGTCTCCAGGTAAGTGGAACATGTATAGAAGCATTTATGAAACCTACAATCCATGGTATTAGGGCTAAGATGATGCAAAACCTCATGTTCATAATACTGCTGTAGTACAATGGTCTACAAATGGCTACAAACCTATCATAAGCCATAACAGAAAGTAAGACACACTCAGCTACTCCAAGGACTAGATAGCAGAACATTTGGAAAACACAACCCCCTACTGAAATACTAGTGTCTATGGATAAAGTGTTCATAAGTATTACAGGAGCTACAGTAGAAGAGAGAGATATGTCAATGAAAGAGAGATTACTGAGGAAGAAATACATAGGAGTGTGTAACTTTGGACTGGTCCTCACTGTAATGAGAAGAAGACAATTTCCTACCAATGTCATAATATACATGACCAAGAATAGAAGAAACCCTATAACTTGAACGTGAGGAATGGTAGATAATCCAATCAGGATGAACCTTTTTGGAAGTGTTTGATTGAAGTTTTCCATAGAATTACCTAGAACCTTGAACAAAGAACAAAGTTGAAGATGGTCAATTGTTTTGACTCAACTTGGTAGTAGTATACAGTCAACAGGTCCCCCTTAAAAATACAAGGATAAACCACTGCGTGTACTTTTTAAGTAGCACCAAAAACAAACTCTATTAGGGCTGGGTTTCCTGTTAAGATTACCCCTGGTAGAGCTGAGTACAAGAGTACAACATACCTACAATACAGAATTTTCCACAAATGGCAAAAAACATTTTTAGGGCTAGTTCACACGGGGCCAAAGGGGTGGATTTTGACAGCGGAATCCACGTCATAATCCGCCCCTTTACAATGGTGGTCTATGGAGGTCTATGGAGACCACTAGCATTTTTTTTTCCGCTATCGGCAGCTGCCCTTTCTTCAGGCGGATTCCGCGGCTCGCTGAGCCACGGCTTCCGCTTGGCAGTCGCAACCTCCGGTGTCGGCCCATTCATTTGAGCCAACTCCAGGGTGGGGGAAGCCGCAACCGCGACATCGTGGCAGGCAGGTTTTGACTATATTTTGACTTGGCTCCCCAAGTCAAAATATGGTCAAATTCTGCCCCACCACCCTTCGTGTGAACGAGCCTTTACCTTATCTAAAACTCTAAATGTAAATGGTGTTTGTGAAAGTTACCACAAATGAAGCCGACTCTCTCCAAAAAATATATTATTTTCTGTTTCAAGTTTATCTAAGATTACCTGGATGTTCCACAATGTCTTAGGGTAAATTTTCTGTGGACAGATGAGATGAAACTGGAATTTTTAGCAAAAATTCCCAATGCTTTTTCAGATAAAAGAAGACTGCACACCAATGCCAAAATCTTATTACAACTGTGAAGCATGGTAGAGGGAGCATCATGGTTTTGGGTTGATGTTCTGCTTCAGATCTGGGATGCCTTTTGATCATTGAAGAAACAATGAATTCCTGGATTTTGGAGGAAGTATGGGTAGATGATGCTGTACATGAGCTTAAGCCGAAGAGAGGTTGGGTGATGCAACAAGATCATGAACTTAAACACACAAGTAAATCAATGGTTGTATAAGATTTGTGTTTTGGTTCGTCTATCTCAGAGTTCTATCACCCCATGAGATGCCATGGCAAGATCTAAAGAGGACCGAGTACACAAGGCACACCAGAAATATCAATGAACCATAGAGCATGGTAGAGGGAGCATAATGGTTTTGGGCTAATATGTTACTTCAGGTCCTTGATGCTGAATCTCAGGAGAATATAAGGGTAGCAGATGCCTTACATGATGTTAAGCAGAAGAGATGTTGGGTGATGCAACAAGATCTTGACCTGAATCATACATGTAGATCAAATAAGGAATGGTTGCAAATTTTTTGTGTTGTAATTCAGCCATCTCAGAGCTCGGCTTGTAACCCTATGGAAATGCAGTGGCCTGATCTAAAGAGGTTTGAGAACATAAGGCATCCCAGAAATACTGATATACAGAATCACATATAATGCTGGTGTTCAGTTCACAGAGCAAATGTTAATTTTATATAGAAGTAATAATAATAATAATAATAATAATAATAATAATAATAATAATAATAATAATAATAATAGAATTAAAAAAGTGAATTTCTAACAATAAAATGAAATAATACAAGTCTTGTAAGTTGGATGTCTTCCAAGAGTCTTCCTTTTTTCTTGTCTTACATCTAATTCTCCTTCAGCTGTTGTTGTGGCTTACTTTAAAAAAGACAAAGCAAATGAACAATAACATTACTGTAGTATATATATGTATTCAGTACCAAAAATATCTTCTATGTTAATGGGTGGTTGGAGACTTCATACAGTCCTTGAAGCTCCCAGTGCTTATTATAGCACAGGTCTCCAGACACCCACTTATCTTAAGGCTATAAAAAGTTATCTTAAGAAAACTCAAAAATTTGAATAAAGTTTATATAGTTTGCAGGTCAGTTTTATTCCAGTGATATTAAAGTTAATTATTATGTATATTTTTTTTACAATTTAATACTTTTTACAAAATAAAAAACTTTGAAAAAAATTAATTTTACCTCTCCATACTCTGAAGCCCACAACTCTTTGATATTTTTATTTAACTGAGTAAAGTCTTCTTTTTTTTTTTTTTTTTTGTGGGATGGGCTGTAGTTTTTATTTATCACCATACATCTTTTTGATCACTTTTGTTTTTTTTGGCTTAAAATGGCTAAGTGGGCCTAGGGATTTTTTTTTTTTCACATTACCACATTCACATGGACCATGTAACTTGCTATATTCCAGCGGTTCTGAGACTTCCAGACAATGACAGTGGAGAGTCACAGGTTGGAGAGTGGAAACCACAATTGTAGAAGACAGCAGAATTTTTATTTTTTATTTTTTTAAGTCAAGACCTCCATTTTCTACCCTGGTCTTGCTCTCCGTTGCGTTGGCAGGGAATGTACTTAATGTATAACAAGATATATCATTGAAATATCTGCTAATACATTTTGGTGCTTCAGTTAAGAACCTATAACAGGACCAAGTAAAATGAATTTTTTATTAATTTAATCTAAAAAGACTGACGGAAACCAACCAAAAGTACATAGTAGAAAAAAAAAGATGTCAATGAAGTATTAGGAAATTAGGGTACAGACGGTATGGTACCATATACAATCTGACCCATTCCTAACACCTAGATCCAGGCTCTCCCAACGGGTTTCCCCAAACTGATGGTTCATCGGGGACAATAGAAGGCCTTAAACAAATGTGAACCCTCTGGAAATAACAAGATGCACATCCTAGATATGTTCTCATAATAGGGTAAACCACACACAAAAAAAAACATTATCACAAAATAGACAGGTTGTTAATAGCGGAGGAAGTTTCCCTAACTAAGCCTGCCAAGCGACAGAGTTTTCCTCTGATGAGAGAATGCCTCATAGGAACCTAAATAGAGACCCTGGAGCTCACACTAACAGATACACAGAACCCACACACCAACAAATATCACTACACAGACACTATCACAGTAGGCCAGAGAGAAGACAAAGCAAAGGTTACAGGACTAAACAGACAGTAAAACAACAGGTCACAAGAGTAGCTGATCCAAGAGTACACCCAGCAGTGGACTGGTGCCAGCTTAAATAGCACACCAGAGGGTGGAGCAGAACCTCAGGTAAAAACCCCTCCCAAACCACAGAGTCCAGATATCCATAGATTAACCCTTGCCAGCCATGACCAGCCCCAAAACAACGGTTCAACAAATTAGTTAACAAATTATGAGTGCATTGCCTCCTTTAAATGAAAAATACATCTTCAGCGTCCCTCAATCACTACTGCGCATGCGCGGGTTACAGATGGGAAATTAAGGTACCTACCAGGCATGACTAACTGGGATGTGCTGCAGGACCCGGTCGGTTGATTCAGCCAGATCAAAAAAAGATGTCTGTGCCTCAAAGGGAGCGTGTTTCTTTCTGGTGCCGGCTCAATGTTTGATCAGCTGTGTTTGGTTGATATTAATCCATGATCATTGCTCACTTTCTATGGCTTAGCAGGTGTGGGAATATAAGTACAAATTGGGGTAGTAAGATAATTACAATGAAAAATTAAACATATATATATATATATATATATATATATATATATATTACAAGATATTAATTTGTATATGGATTAACGAATAATTTTTTATTCAAACAGATGTCCAATTCTTCTTGATACAACACGTTACAATACATCACATATCTCATGCAAAGGATGATACATATGGTTAAGGGTATGGATTGCTTAGAATGAATGAATCAGTTCAGATCGAATTGGACTTGACCAACATTTTCCAGAAGTTTCTGTCTCAACCTGAACCTCAAAATTATCTGGCTTGTCACACATGGAACCCTATTTTATTACCATTATTATTATCCATTCAGACCCCAGAGTATAATAAGTTGAGACCCACAGGAGATTCTGCAACACAAATAGTCATACTCACCTTATCTCACTCCTCTTACCCATCCGCGTGGCAGGCAGTGGTTCCCCAGATTCCCCTTCTGACTTCTAGTTGATTTCCTGGGGTAACTACTGAGGTCTGTGACTAGGCCTCAGAGGTCAAGTGGGGCGAGCCAATGCCATGACTAAGGATGGGCAAAACTCTGAAAATTAGTTTCATCTGGTGTTCGAACGAAGTGATCCTCCGATCCGGTTTCACCCAAACTTATTTGGGTACAACCAGACATGAAATTATTATAATAGGAATAAACCCAAGGGAGGTGTAAAAAAATATATTAAAAAAACAAACATTTATATTCACCTTCCCTCACCTCTCTCGGGCCTGCTTCAGGCATCCAGCAATGTGTACCTTCATGAACATGATGTCTCAGAGGAGCCCCATTTCTGATGTCTGGTGCTCTTCTGTGATGTCCCATGCACTGGGTCAGCACAGAGGCCTGTAATTGAGACTGAACAGTGACATGGGTATGCTGAGCACCATGACTAATTTTTTGGTATTTGTTATTATACACTTCTTAACCTCCTTATTTCTGATGCTGTAGATGATGGGATTCAACATTGGAGTGACCACTGTATAGAGAACAGATGCAATCTTGTCGGTTTCCACAGAGTGCAAAGATGGAGGATGAAGATAGATGGACATAATGGTTCCATCAAACAGGCTGACAACAGCGAGGTGGGAGACACATGTAGAAAAAACTGCATGTCTTCCTCGTGAGGAATGGATTCTCAGAATGCTGGAGATGATGAAAATGTAGGAGATCAAGGTCAATAGAAAAGAACACATAGCTATAGACACGGCTGCAACATACATTGCCATCTCATTAAGCCAAGGATCTATGCAGGACAGTCTCAGGAAGGGAGGTACTTCACAAAAGAAATGGTTGACATAATGAGACCTACAGAAGGGAAGTCTCCAGGTAAGTGGAACATGTATAGAAGCGTTTATGAATCCAACAATCCATGGTATTAGGGCTAAGATGATGCAAAACCTCATGTTCATAATACTGCTGTAGTGCAAGGGTCTACAAATGGCTACAAACCTATCGTAAGCCATGACGGCAAGTAAGACACATTCAGCTACTCCAAGGACTAGCTAGCAGAGCATTTGGAAAACACACACCCCTACTGAAATACTAGTGTCTATGGATAAAGTGTTCATAAGTATTACAGGAGCTACAGTAGAAGAGAGAGATATGTCTATGAAAGAGAGATTACTGAGGAAGAAGTACATAGGAGTGTGTAATGTTGGGCTGGTCCTCACTGTAATGAGAAGAAGACAATTTCCTACCAATGTCATAATATACATGACCAAGAATAGAAGAAACCCTATAACTTGAAGGTGAGGAACGGTAGATAATCCAATCAGGATGAACCTTTTTGGAAGTGTTTGATTTAAGTTTTCCATAGAATTACCTAGAACCTTGAAGAAAGAACAAAGTTGAAGATGGTTAATTGTTTTGACTGAACTTAGTAGTAGTATACAGTCTACAGGTCCCCCTTAGAAATACAAGGATAAACCACTGTGTGTACTTTTTTAGTAGCACCAAAAATAATCTCTTCTAGGGCTGGGTTTCCTGTTAAGATCACCCCTAGTAGAGCTCAGTACAAGAGTACAATATACAGAGGGTACGGAAAGTATTCAGACCCCTTTAAATTTTTCACTCTTTGTTTCATTGCAGCCATTTGTTAAATCAAAAAAGTTCATTTTATATCCCATTAATGTACACTCAGCTCCATCTTGACAGAAAAAAAACAGAAATGTAAACATTTTTTAAAATCAATTAAAAAAGAAAAACTGAAATATCACATGGTCATAAGTATTCAGACCCTTTGCTGTGAGACTCATATTGAACTCACATGCTGTCTATTTCCTTCTGATCCTCATTGAGATGGTTCTACTCCTTCATTGGATACCAGTTGTGTTTAATTAAACTTATTGGACTTGATTAGGAAAGGCACACACCTGTCTATATAAGAACTCACCGCTCACAGTGCATGTCAGAGCAAATAAGAATCACGAGGTCAAAGGAACTGCCCAAGGAGCTCAGAGACAGAAGTGTGGCAAGGCACAGATCTGACCAAGGTTACAAAAAAAAATTCTGCAGCACTCAAGGTTCCTAGGAGCACATTGGCCTCCATAATCCTTAAATGGAAGAAGTTTGGGACGACCAGAACTCTTCCTAGACCTGGCCGTCCAGCCAAACTGAGTAATCGTGGGAGAAAAGCCTTGAGAGAGGTAAAGAAGAACTCAAAGATCACTGTGACTGAGCTCCAGAGATGCAGTAAGGAGATGGGAGAAAGTTCCACAAAGTCAAGTTATCACTGCAGCCCTCCACCAGTCAGGGCTTTATAGCAGATTGGCCCAAAGGAAGCCTCAACAATCTGTTACCATCCAGTGCCCAACCTAAACCCAATTGAGCATCTCTGGAGAGACCTGAAAATGGCTGTTCACCAACGTACACCATTCAACCTGACGGAACTGGAGAGGATCTACAAGGAAGAATGGCAGAGCATCACCAAATACAGATGTGAAAAACATGTTGCATCATTCCCAAGAAGACTTATGGCTGTATTAGATCAAAAGGGTGCATATATTCAATACTGACCTTTGAATATTTATTACCATGTGAAATTTCAGTTTTTCTTTTTTAATGCATTTGAATAAATCTTTACATTTCTGTATTTTTTCTGTCAAGATGGGGCTGAGTGTACAATAATGAGAAAATTTTAGAAAATGGCTCCAATGAAACAAAAAGTGAAAATTTAAAGGGGCCTGCATACTTTCCGTACACACTGAACCTACAATAGAGAATTTTCTACAAATGGCAAAAACCATTGTGGCAGTGTCCAAAACTCTGAATGTAAATGTGTTTGTCAAAGTTACGACAAAAGAAGCAAAATGTCTAAAAAAAAAATCTATTATTTTCTATTTCAAGTTTATCTAAGATTACCTGGATGTTCCACAATAACTTAGAAGAAATTTTCTGTGGACAGATGAGATAAACCTGGAATTTTTAGCAAAAATTCACAATGATTTTGGAGATAAAAGAAGACTGCACACCAACTCCAAGTCCTTATTACAACTGTGAAGCATTGTAGAGGGAGTAACATGGGGTTGGGCTGATGTTCTACTTCTGATCTGGGATGCCTTGTGACTATTGAGAGAACAATGAATTCCAGGATGTCTGAGAAAGTAAGGGTGGACGATGTCGTACATGACCTTAAGCCGAAGAGAAGTTGGGTGACGCAACAAGATCATGAACTTAAACACAAGCAAATCAACGGTTGTATAAGATTTGGGTTTTGGTTTGTCTATCTCAGAGTTCTATCACCCCATGAGATGCCATGGCAAGATCTAAAGAGGACCGAGTACACAAGGCACACCAGAAATATCAATGATCTGTAGAGCATGCTAGAGGGAGCATAATGGTTTTGGGTTAAGGTCCTACTTTAGGTCCCGGAACGCTGAATTTCAGGAGAATGTAAGGGTAGCAGATGGCTTACATGATGTTAAGCAGAAGAGATGTTGGGTGATGCAACAAAATCTTGACCTGAATCATACACGTAAATCAAATAAGGAATGGTTGCAAATTTTTTGTTTTTCAATTCAGCCATTTCAGATCTCGGCTTGTAACCCTATGGAAATTCTGTGGCCTGATCTAAAGAGGTTTGAGAACATAAGGCATCCCGGAAATATTGATACACGGAAACACATTTATAGAGAAGAATTGCTCAAAAATTTTCTGCAATGTTGTGCGAATGTTATTTTCAGCTGTAGGAAACATTTAGTTGAGCTGGCTGTTGGTATAGAGAGGTATACAGGTTATTAAATGCAGACATTCACGTAGTTCCAAAGGGTTCACTTACTTATTTTGTTTTGTATGGACACATAAACCTTCTCAAAACTTAGACACGACTAAACATTGAATAAATATTCTGGGTGGGGAGGTGTCTAATTCCCACATACAGTACATGTACATAGGTTCCCGTGTTTATTGGCGGCTCTCATTACAGCACCATGTTGGATTTCCAAATAATGGAAATATCCAAGTGCAACCAAAGGTGTCTGACTTTTTCGAAAAACCCTGATTTAGTTATGACAACAGTAAGGGCATAGTCAAAAAGATCTACACAAAAACCAAATGAATGACACTATCCATTGTATTTGCTTACCAAAAGATGCTAACAATGGTTGAAAGACTGCAAAGTACTCCGTAAAACCATTAGATCATTAGAACTTGGGGCCTCTGTACACCTATTTCCTAGTTGGTTGGTGGCTTTTAAAAGTAAAAGTTATAGAATTAAAAAAGTTAACAAATATTCAAAAAAATATAAAATTTCACTTCACCCCCTTGGAAGATCATAAATAAAAATAAAAAAACATTAGCATATTAGGTATCCATATATTAAAAAAAAAAAAAAACTAAAAACATATATATAAAAAAAATTCTCATACAGCAAGTACCATAGTAGGAAAAAAAAAAAAAAAAAAGGTTAAACCAAAGTTTTTTTGCCATTTCAAAAAATGCCTCTCAAAAAAATTGAGATAAAAAATAGAGATGAGCGAACAGTAAAATGTTCGAGGTTCGATATTCGTTTCGAGTAGCCCCTCAATGTTCGACTACTCAAATCGAATATTGAACCCTATTATAGTCTATGGGGGGAAAATGCTCGTTTCAGGGGTAGGCAACATTCGATCAAATTACACTTACCAAGTCCACGAGTGAGGGTCGGGCTGGATCCTCCAAGAAGTCTTCTCCGTGCAGCTTCCCCGCGGCGTCTTCCGGCTCTGAATTCACTCTGCCAGGCATCGGGCCTAGGCAGAGCTGACTGTGCATGCCTGTACTACAAGCAGACATGCGCAGTCGGCTCTGCCCAGGCCCGATGCCTGGCAGAGAGAATTCAGAGCTGGAAGACGCCGCGGGGAAGCTGCACGGAGAAGACTTCTAAAGGTAGGAGAAGAACCAGCGTTGATTGGCCGACTGTATAGCATTCGGCCAATCAATGCTGGTTCTGCATCGAACTTTTACATTCGAAAGCGAGTGGTACTCGATCGAGTACGAGTATTTCGAATACCGTAGTATTTGATCGAATACCCACTCAATCGAGTGCTACTCGCTCATCTCTAATAAAAAAACATCAAAACATCAGGCGGTCCCCGAAATAGCACAATTAAAAATAAGTCCCCAATTCAAAAAAGTTACAGTCCTGCATGTCCGACTTTGTGTCCGGCTAAAAAAAAATGGCTTCCCCTCCGAAAGGCCACAGGCGGACACTGGCAGTCACCATTGCAAACCCATTCAAGTGAATGGGTTATAAAGTTTCTCCAGGGCTGAAAATGGAAACCCGGTGGAATGCACACGCTAGACATTGGGCGCAAGTGTGAACGAACCATAAAATACAACTGAAACACAGACACATATTTATCATTCAGATCTTTATGACCTAAACCCCCCCCCCAAAAAAAAAAAAAATACTCTTTCACTGTCCTTGTCTCTCTCTCTCTGTATCTGTCTCTGTCTCATTTTTTTTTTTAAATTAATGAATCTCTGAAAGATTTTGCAGATTTATCTACATTGTCATACACCTAACAATAACACATTGGTACCACTGATGTTTTTAGTATTTTCCCCTAATATTTCTTCATCAAAAAATATATAGGACTTACTTTAAAAAATTTAGCTTACAAAAACTTGGTGATGGAGCTGAAGTATATTTTTTAGAGCATTTTTAGTGTTTTCTTGAGATTTTTGGAAATTCTGTGAACCAGAAGGGATGGAATTTAAGTTCAATTTTGCTATTTATATATATTGTGAAGATTCTAATGAAGTTGAAGCGACAAATGAGTTGGACTCACAATAATCTAATATTGATGGTCTATCATTCATAAACTATAAATTTTATAGTCTCAGTAAATTTTTTTCTGTTACAACGATTTAGAATATTTACTATTCTAACACAATTCTAGCTTTCCTATCAGTATGTCTTTTTAGAATGGGACAAAATCGATGCAAATATGGGGAGAACATACAAACTCCTTGCAGATGTTGCTCCTGGTGGGATTCAAACCCAAGACTCCAGCACTGCAAAGCTGCAGTGCTAACTGCTGAGCCACCATGTGGCCTCAATTCTGGCTTTACCTACCTTGAGGCCATCTCGTTTTCAGTCCAGCTAGCAAGCGTTCATATTATGTAATAACAACAATTTCTAACTATAAAATAAAATATCACAATTTACAAATTGCTGATTTTTTTTTTAAAGAAAGTTTTCAGAAATTCTTACTCTATTTCTTCATGTCCACTTCTGTCTTAGTTGGTAGAATGACTTGCCGTAGAAAAATACAGAGCTAAAGAAGACCGTCATATATATTAGGTATCACAAGTATCTACTTCTTTCTGGTAATGGGTGGTTGGAGATTTATTACTGTGTTTGATCCCCTGACACCAATTTGTCTAAAGAATAAAAAAGTTTTCTTAAGAAATTCTGAAAGTCTGAGAAGTTTTGGTAAAGTAATGAAAATTGAATCCATAGTCACATTGTTTATGTAGCTCTAGGCCTGAAATTTGCAAGTTTCAATATTTTCAAGATTCAATAGTGGCTTAGCAATTTTACCATAGAGGGATAAACTATACTATTACAATCTATGGTCAAAGCCCATGGAGGTGGGTGGGGGTGTGTGTGTCTAAAACAATATTAAATAAAATCCCCCCCCCCTTTCTCCATTTTGCAAACAGAAATAAAATCAATCAAGAACAATATAAAAGAATCATTGCCTCCACCGCCTTGTCTTACAAAAAAATTATGGAAACATCTTACGTTCAACAAAATTACCTCAATAAGGCCAACAACTTGCCCTACAAAAATAAAATAAAAAAAAACTTACACAGATATATAGATGGCAACTAGGGTTGAGCCGATCTTGAGATTTCAGGATTGATTTTAAAATCTGATTTCCGATCATTTTCCAGCCGATCCCGATTGTGAAATTTGCTCGATTGCTAATCAGGATCCGATCTTTCCCGATTGCTCAACCCCAGTCAATGCTTCTCAATGGGAAAAGTCACTTTTAGGGTTGGGATCCGATCTTCAGATTTCAAAATCCGATTTCCGATCATTTTCCAGCCGATCGCGATCGTGAAATTTGCTCGATCGCCGATCGGGATCCGATCTTTTCCAATCCCGATCGCTCAACCCTAATGGCAACTTGAGATGAGCAAATCGAAACTGATAAAATGGAATTTGATCCGAAGTTCAGGAAACCTTCGATTCACTAAGAATCCAGATTTCCTCATGCTTCGATGTATCAAATTGCAGTTTTTAATAAAATGCTCGCTACACATGTTAGGACAAGGGGCAAGGAACTCTGGGAATGCAAGATCACCCACAATCACAATGCCAAGCGTGCAGCTAATCAGCAGTCAGCCACCCCAGTGATGTCACAGCCCTATAAAACCCAGCGGCCATTTTAGGTTGAGTCATTTCACATTGTACTTAGTGCAGGTAGACATGTCATGTTTTAGAAAACAATTCAAAACTGCTAGTAGTTCTGGCATTACAAGCCTTTTGCCGTGCCGTTGTGCAAAAAAACTGAAACCTTAACCAGTAATCTCTGTAGTAATTTGCCACCCACCTGATGCCACACATCTAATGCTAAGTGCTCCTTCTTACAGCCACCATTGTCAGCGGGTCTTGATGCCACACATCTGAATTTCAAGTGCTCCTTCTTACAGCCACCATCAGTGGGTACTGTTTGTGCCACCCACCTTCCCACTCTGTCACTGGGTCACTGTATTGCCTCCTAAGGCTGCTGCTACCTCCACACTGTAACCAGGCATTGTATGGCCTCCTAATGCTGCTGCAACCTCCACATTATGTCAACGGCACTGTATGGCCTCCTGAGGCTACTGCAACCTCCACATTATATCACCTTGCCACTATATGGCCTCCTCATGCTGATGCCACCTTCCAACTGTCTCCTGGTCACTGTATTGTCAGGGTCGAATTCGACAGCACGGGTCAATCAGTCAGATCCAAATTAGTGAGAGCATGTGTGTGCACCATCGCTTTAAGAAATGAATCAGACTCAAGCTGCTTCAAAACTTCTCAGCTCTTGCTCTCTTGTCGCCTCGGCTAGCAGCACTGAACTAAGTTTATTTCACATCACACATAGTTATACAGGCCTCCTAAAACTGCTGCTACCTCCACATTATGTCACTATCCACTCTGAGGCCTTCTCACACTGCTGCCACCTCAACACTATGTCACTATGACACCTCTCCACTCTTTCAGGGGGCTCTACTTGTATAAGCGTTTATTAGAACAGGTTCTGTAGAGAGCGGTTTGGAATCAGCAGATGACGGTGTAAAAGGAGTGCGCTCTTTCATGCTACAGTAGGATCTTGGGCCTGTGCTTGGTTCTTTATATCTGGCACTAACATTGACGTGTAAAGCTGAGTTCACTGCCACAGAAGACTCCCCATGTGTGTTACTGCAAGGCACAATGTTCTACACCGGTATACAGGCTCTCTGCAGCCAGGAAATAGCTGTGGTTTGTCCAACAAAAAGCAAGCCCTCATATTATTCTGCATATTCTGAGACGTAAAAAAAATCTTTGAAATAAATTTCTTTTGCATAATTATATTCTGAAACGGATAACTTTTTTTTCTATGGAGCAGTAGCTCTTATTTGGTACAGAAATTTTTTTAATGACTTTTTATTTTATTTTTAGGGGAGGAGATGACTAGAGATGGCCATTTGTGCATAGTGATTATCTTACATTACCATATTCACATGGGCCATGGCTAATGATGAGACCCAGGGCCCATTCTCTGGCTGGTGAGGCTCATGTAGAAAATATCTGAGCTACTCTGCTCTAGAACAACTTGTGATATTCCAGCTGTTGTGATATTACTTGTAAACAGAGATAGTGCCAGTTTGAGGCTGTAACGCATAGTGTCTAATAAATGACTCAACCCCACCACTTTGATCCATCCATCTACATTCATTAGGACCAGAGGTGACCCACAAATTTTTACTTTCTTATAGCACTGATAGTGGAGAGTCCCAGGTTGGAGACCACTGTTTTAGATGCGAGTAGTCATTTTATTAGACCCAATGTATCTGTTCTGTTTCTGGATTGCTCTTTTATTTGCTCACTAGTAAGTCAAGCTAATATTTGATATTGTATACATACCTTGGGTTGTCCGAGATTTAGGTTGTTTTGGCTTATACTTAGGATGAACCATAAATATCTGATTGATGGGGAGCCAACAGGCGGCCCCCACACTTGTCAGCTGTACAGGTCCACTTTCAACATCTGTTCTAAACCCAGCATGGGATCAGTTACATTGGTGACATCTGTAGTGGTTGGCCGCTGGTCCTGCAGATCAGCTCCAATTGGTATGGCATCACCCAACAACTATACAGGGACTGGAGCTATTGGTGTGTCAAACTCACCCTCATGAATACTGAAATATTAACCTCCTAGTATTACGTCTTAGTTTTACCCTTAAGCAGCAATAAAGAAAAAATGAACCCCTCCCTCTACTACCCTAGACCACCTGAACTAGTCACATTAAACCACCAATATACCATAGACCACAAGGGAATTTTTAATTATTATTAAATATTAAAACATCTCTAAATCTGGGTGCACCCCATTGTACAGGGTGGACCATAAGTATGGATATACTCAGATAAAATGGAAGTGTTTTCTGATATCACCTTACCATTTGTGGCATATTAGTACATGGGAGGTGAGAAACATTTAAGGCCAGCTGATGCCCATGGTGACCATCTTCACAGCCGTCATTTTGGATTCAACTTTCAACTTTACTTTTTTCAATGGGAATGGGATCATGTGACACATCAATGGTGTGCTCATTTTTAAAATAACTTTATTCATTATTGAGTTATTGACAGGCCTCCTGTATCCGTTGTATCAGGTGCTCCACATCCTGGATCTTCACGGAGCACACCAAAGCCTTCAAATGGTCCCAGAGATAGAAGTCCAAGGGAGTGAGATCCAGAGACCTTGGGTGTATCCATATCTGGGTGTATCCATACGTATGGGCCACCTTGTATATCACAGGTGTCTTATAGTGTGAAAAACACAATAAATAGTAATAATAATAGATCCTATTTGTAAGGGTAGGGTATAAATAATGTACACTTAGGACAATATCATGGAGCATGTATGGCTTTTCGTAAAATTCATCTTTATTTCAAGCAAGTTTAGGTACAATAACACAAATACGGTCTTTATTGTTTTTTAATATTCTTTATTATACATTTCTTAACATCCTTATTCCTGATGCTGTAGATGATGGGATTCAACATTGGAGTGACCACCGTATAGAGAACAGATATTATCTTGTCTGCCTCTACAGAGTGGGACGCTCGAGGCTGAAAATAAATGGACATTATTGTTCCGTAAAAGAGCGTGACAACAGTGATATGTGAGGAACATGTGGAAAAAACGGCATGTCTTCTTTGTGAGGAACTGATCTTCAAAATGGCGGAAATGATAAAAACATAAGAAATTAAGGTCAAGAGAAAGGAACATAAAACAATGGTTCCAGCTGCTAAATACATTGCTACTTCATTGAGCCAAGGATCTCTACAGGAAAGTTTTAAGAAGGCTGGTACTTCACAAAAGAAATGGTTCACATGATGAGACCTACAGAAGGGAAGTTTCCAGGTGATGTGCACTTGTATAGTGGAGTTTACGAAACCTACAATCCAAGGTATTGTGGCTAAGATAATGCGAAATCTTAAGTTCATAATACTGATGTAGTGCAATGGTCTACAAATGGCTACAAACCTATCATAAGCCATGATGGCCAGTAGGACACATTCAGTTGCCCCAAGTAGTAATGAGAAGAACATTTGGAAAACGCAAGCGCCTACTGAAATTCTGTTGTCTTTGGAAAGAGTATTTATGAGGATTACAGGAACTATGGTGGAGGAGAAACAGATGTCAATGAAAGAGAGATTACTCAGGAAGAAGTACATAGGAGTGTGTAACGTTGGACTGATCCTCACTGTAATAAGAAGAAGACAATTTCCTGCCAATGTGATAATATACATCACCATGAATACAAGGAAACCTATAATCTGAAGGTGAGGGATAGTTGATAATCCAGGCAGGTAGAACCAGTTTTGAAGTGTCTGGTTGGAGTTCTCCATAGAATTGGCAAGAACCTTGGTTAAAGAACAAAGGTAGAACAATTAATTACTTTGACTAAACATAGTGAAAATAAGTGGCTGTTAATAGTCCAGTACAGACAGCTAAGATTATACATCCTGCATATAGATAAAAACCAAAGAGGGTACTAACAGCGGTTTAGACTGGGCCTACGATCAACATCACAAGTAGGGTTGAGCCGATCTTGAAATCTCAGGATCGATTTTAAAATCCGATTTCCGATCATTTTCCAGCCGATCCCGATTACGAAATTTGCTCGATCGCCGATTGGAATCTTATCTTTCCCGATCCTGATTGCTCAACCCTAGTCAATGCTTAGAATGTAGCTGATCTTGAGATTTAAAAATTTGATTTCTGATAATTTTCCAGCCGATCGCGTGAAATTTGCTCAATCGTCGTCAGGATGCAATCTTTTCCGATCCCGATCGCTCAACCCTATTCACAAGCAATGCATTCCAAAGTTGCCTCCGCTGCCATTTGCAGTAGGACACTGATATTTTTTTGTAACAGAAAATTGGAAATTCAAATTGGGAACCCTTCAGAATTATTTTATAGTTTAGCATAAATTGGGCCTCTATCAGATTTTTACATAAACCATAAAAGTAGAAGCAACTCAAAATATTCATTTATAGAAGAAAATGGCCCAAAATATTTCATATATGTTATAATTTTAAAAGAACAAGGAACTGTCAAAGTCTGAGCTTCTCAACATGTTTGTGGAAGTGTATCAAGATACAAACAAAGGAGATACCCCCGAAAAAGATTTAATGATGTTCATGAGTCTGGAAAAGGCTACAGAGCCACCTATAAAAGGGTTAGACTTCACCAATCCACAGTCAGACTTAGCACAATTTGGGGGAAATTCAAGACTATTATTACGCTCCTGAGGACAGGTCAACCAACAAAGATCCCATCAAGAACAAGGCTTTCAATTGTCCACAAGGTCGAAAAGGAACCCAGCCTAACCTCTAAGCAAGTTGTTCACATTAGGTCTTTTAATGGATTTCCCTCATTGATGGAACGTTGAATTATGCCAGCAAATTCTAAATGAAAATGTCAGGACATCTGACCATGAACCGAATTTTAAGATAATGGTTCATGTATTAAGACAACAACCCTAAACACAGAAATCATTCTACCAAACAATGGTTAAAGAAGACGAAACAAAGTTTTTGAATGGCCATGTCAAAGTTTTGACCTTAAAGGGCGTGTTAGGGATATATAGTTTGTCACGATGAGCCCAGGGAAGGTGAAAAAGAAAGCATACTCACCTGTCCCTGATACTCTCATGTCTCCCACCGGAGTCCAGTCATGCTACTCCCAGGGTCTTGTTTCTACTGAAGTCCTTGCTTCATGTGTCCACTGAGGTGAATCAGTGGCCTAAGGAGAGGAACCGGACATCACTCACATACATCATCTGTGGTGTCCCATGTACTTTCCTTAGGTCGCTGAGGTCAATCATGCACGGCAAGGACTTCCACCAGAACAAGTTCCTGGAAACCAACAATAACCGATTATCTATTGCTGCAGAAGGGGTCACACCAAATTCTGAAAGCCATGGTTCACATATTTTTACAGATATATGATACTGGATCACTTTCTTACATAAATAAGTAATCAAGTCTATATTTTTTATTAATTTATTTGATTTAGTTATCTTTATAAACTTTTAGGACTTCTGTGGAAATTGGATGAAGATTTCTATCAAAATTTATGCAGAAATATAAAAAATTCTGAAGGATTTGCAAAATTTGAAGCACCACATGTAACATTATAGATGAGAAAGTAGCCTTAAATATCCTCATACTTCTTGTGTGTATGAAATTTTTGAGCTGTCTTTAAGTCAATACATAAAAATAAATCACCGGGCTTATACTCTACGGTAAAATCCTACTTATCAATGCCATATAAACCATCAACACAGAACAATATTATAAAACCATATACATCAAGATATATAAGAGACTTACCTCAACAGAACGTGGCTCCAAGAAACTTGGTGACTGAGCATGAATTTTATCGAAGCATTTCTTCATGGTTGGTTCATTTTGGGGAAATTAAATGAAAATTTTCTTAAAATCTGTGAACGGAAATTAATGGAATTGGCACTTTTCACATAGAAAGGGCTGAGCTGAATGTTGTCATTTATAAGAATTCTGAAAAGAAATTTTCTAGAACTCCCCAATGTGCGTAGATCATCCAAAGTAAAAAATAATTCAACTAAATCTCTACGGGTAATTCCAATTTGGTGGAGACAACTTTTAATAGGTTCCCTGTAGATGTAAATCTAAAACTATAGATAAATTGTTCTTAAAAGTTTAGCATCAAGACAAGACGATTGTAAAAGTGCATGTAGAATGTAGAAGCTTTTATGTCTTAAATTGCCATTGTAAGTTTACAATGGACAGCAGTGGGGGACCAAAGTCCCGTATCAGAAGATCCACGCTCAATGGTCGTGGGAGTGAAATACAAAGCCAATTGTCGGTTGGGGAACCTTTTATTGAAGTATAAAAATAGTATGGCACAATGCGTTTTGGACTATGTGGAAGCCCTTTCTCAAGTGCAAAATTACAAGAGCCAGATATACTTCAATAAAAGGTTCCTCAACCGACAATTGGATTTGTGTTTCACTCCCATGACCTTTGAACATGGATCTTCTGATACGGGACTTGGGTCCCCCACTGCTGTTCATTGTACCTCCCGACTCTCCGGTGCATGCAGATAGAACTGTTGCCACTATCACCAGAACGATACATATCCATATGTGATCTAGGGTGTTGTGGTCCAGTCACAACCCCGCCAGGTGAAGAGCCAACTGGTCGTAATTCTATACAATACATCATATTTTATACTGTTATAGTGTAACACTGCACTTAGTTGCGCAAGGTGTCCTCTTTTCTTTATTGCAAGTTTACAGACATTATCTAAAATTGTCTTCTCCTCATGATAGGTATCAGATTGGTGGGAGGACAATACCCAGCCCCTCCGGTGATCAGCTGCTTGAAGAGCCTACAGAGTTAGCACAAACAGATGGGCCTCCCAATGCTTATCAAGTGAATCAGTCCAAATTTTTAACTGTTGGGATTTGTCTTGGAGAAACTAAAATGGCCAGAGTATAGAATGTGAAGCCCCTTCTCGCCATGCACTCTCTCTGCCTTTTTGGTGTCGTCTGGCACTCTCCAGTGGCATCATGTTGCCCAGGTCACAGCTGAGAGCTGTGATTGGGTCTCAGTGGCTGTATGAGAAAAGAAAAAACAGAACAAAGCTCTCCCTGTGTGGAACCTTTAAGAGTTTTTTAGATGAACCAATAGTCTCTGTTCTCTTGCGGTTTGGTGCTCACCTTTTGTGGTTGTCAGTAGTCACAACCACTATCTGTGCGTATCTTAAGACAAGGTGAAGGCTGCTCAGGTACTTTACTCCTCTGGGATCCAAGAACTTCAAAAAACAACTAGGTTGAGTGAACCCAAAGGTCAGCACTGGTCCACTTAGATGGATTGTTATTGTAAAGCCAATAACACACAATGCATTTTGTGGCACAACCCTTTTATGGGCCTGTTCACACCGGGTAAACCGCCATGTGAGTTCTCCGCACAGCTAGCAATGCAGTGCATTGGCATCTCATCTTGGCATCCCGCTCCTGATTAGGCCCAAATGAATAAGCCTAATCGGGAGTGAGTCTCAAGACCCTGTGGCTGAGTCAGCCGTAGAATCCGCGGTAAGAAAAGGCATGCCGCTTCTTTTTCCCACTAGCTGAAAAAAATCGCTAGCAGGAAAAAAAAAGCAAGCGACTCCCATTGAAAGGAATGGGAGACATTCAAAATCCACCAGCAAAAAACGTTGTGTGAACATACCCTCATCAAGGGTACAAATGGGGAGCAGATAACTTCTTGGCTAGATAAGATGTCTTTGAGTCTACTCTTGAGGGTACTGCTTCTTACTGAAAAGATTCCACAGGTACCTGGTGACCGGAGACTTACATACATGCAATGTGCCAGGATTCAACCCAAATTTTCCAAAGGTTTAGTGTTTGAAACATTTGGAGTTTATCAACTGCAAACCATAGGCTCTCTTAAGTATAGGAGGTATAAAAAAAAATATATACTCACTTTCCCTCACTTCTTCTGGGCCTTTTTCAGTGTCCAGTGCTTGCTCTCGGAGTGCTGAGTTTTTGGTTTTTTTATACATCTAACTAAGTATGATGGAAAAAAAAAACAAAAAGGCAACTGGGCAAAACCCAAGATTATTGCACAACCAAAACTATAGGAAACTGTACATTATATATAACAAGGCCTTCTATGGGATCAGACACATAGCAAGGAACTCAATCAATAACTGATGGGCATGGTCTACCTGTTAGTGCACCTACTAGTTTACCACTTACCACATTTGCTATAATCAGTAGACAAAATGATGTTATATGATGTGCCATGAAACACAACATATACTATACAATATATGATGCAAGATGTGTTAGATTTTTTTTAAAGAATCAAGATATTAAATAAGAATTTGTCAAATAGAAAGTTGGTTCCACTCCCAGCCTTGGCTTCTTCAGGGTTCTTAGGTTTAGGATGATCAGCTAAATGTTAGAGAAGTGCCAGACAGCAATTCCCCAGTGCTGTAGATGAACCCTGGAGGAAGGGGCGCAAGAGACAGTGAGCCCTGGTCTGAAACCCCCCACTGTCCCTTCCTGCTTGCCACTCCTATCCTAGGTAATAGGCGACAACTGGATGACAGACACTTCCTAAATACGTGACACACAAAATGTAGACAAGACAAACAACAACAAGGGAGGTCAGCTAGCCAAGGGTCAGTAACAGTCGAGAGATACAGTGTCAAAATCGATATCCAAAAGGTAGTCAATAGGGAAAGCCAGAGGTCAAGTATCAGAATACAAGAAATAGCAGCAAGAGAAAAGCCAGCGCGCACAAGGCAATAGCAAGCACCGATGTGAATGTGAGCCAAGAATAAATAGGGAGGAAGAACCCGCCCTGGACCTGATAGGAAGGCCAGCTTCATGGCAAGACTAAATTTAACCATTAGAGGAGCAGAGGGAAATAAAGGTGAAAGCAGACAGGTGTGGTGGAAAATCAATTACCAAACTAGATGTGTCAACACAGTGCAACCAAAAACTCTAAGCAAGGAATCAAACTGTACACGCCTCCTGCACTGCAGCATGCGAGCAGAGGGCAGCGCAGTGACCCGAACAGGCAGAGACATTATACTAAATCCATATTCTTAATATGTTTTCATACGTTTCTTTGTTTTCCTGGCATTGCAATTGACTTATCTCAAAAACAATTTGTTTCCAGGTAAATCGCTGACATTTATTTTTAGTTTGATACATTTTTTGTAAATTTTTCTTCTTTTGCTGCGTAGGAATTGTATACATGATCATTATTAATACTTTCTGATAGATAGAATTCCTGGAATTCCCTTGTTATTCATTTGTCTCTGGAGAAAGTTAGATTTGTCTCTTGTCATTGTAAGGAATAGAAAATCATTAATTATTACTCAGGAGATAGAAACTTTTACAAATCCTTAGTTTATTCTGTGTCTTCTTAATCAAGTAAAGAATGGTTGTGTAATGGTAGTTTTCTGAACCACCATCACACAAAGAGGACATTTCACCTCCTGGGGCACATGTGGTTTAATACACCACTAGAAAGCCGGCTTTCACGATCTGTGCCCCAGGTGAAGAGCTATCGGTGCCGGTACTGTAGCTCTTCACTGTTAAAAGGGCGTTTCTGACAGTCAGTGAGGAACACCCTTGCTCATAGCAGTGTCTATAGCGCTGTACTGTGAGTGGGGTTGTTGCTTACTGCCCAGTGATGGCGCTCGCCATTCTCACAGTACATTCCAGATTCCACAATACAAGGGCTAATCGGAGGACAGTGGCCAGGAATCAAACCCAAGTCCACTGCTTAGAAGGCAGCTAAGCTCACCACTATATCACAACCAAATTGTGAGTGAACCTGCCACAGTGCTTGCATTACAAAAAGGTAAATACTAGAGATGAGCGAACAGTGTTCTATCGAACACATGTTCGATCGGATATCAGGGTGTTCGCCATGTTCGAATCGAATCGAACACCACGTGGTAAAGTGCGCCAAAATTCGATTCCCCTCCCACCTTCCCTGGCGCCTTTTTTGCACCAATAACAGCGCAGGGGAGGTGGGACAGGAACTACGACACTGGGGGCATTGAAAAAAATTGGAAAAAGTCATTGGCTGCCGAAATCAGGTTACCTCCATTTTAGACGAATAGTGGATTTCAAATCCGGGTCATATGAGAATGTGAACTTTGTGACTATGAGACAGGGATAGCTGTACAGGCAGGGATAGCTAGGGATAACCTTTATTTAGGGGGGAATGTTATTAAAAATAACTTTTTGGGGCTCTATCGGGTGTGTAATTGTGATTTTTGTGAGATAAACTTTTTCCCATAGGGATGCATTGGCCAGCGCTGATTGGCCGAATTCCGTACTCTGGCCAATCAGTGCTGGCCAATGCATTCTATTAGCTTGATGAAGCAGAGTGTGCACAAGGGTTCAAGCGCACCCTCGGCTCTGATGTAGCAGAGCCGAGGCTGCACAAGGGTTCAAGCGCACCCTCGGCTCTGATGTAGGAGAGCCGAGGGTGCACTTGAACCCTTGTGCACCCTCAGCTCTGCTACATCAGAGCCGAGGGTGCGCTTGAACCCTTGTGCACACTCTGCTTCATCAAGCTAATAGAATGCATTGGCCAGCGCTGATTGGCCAATGTATTCTATTAGCCTGATGAAGTAGAGCTGAATGTGTGTGCTAAGCACACACATTCAGCTCTACTTCATCGGGCTAATAGAATGCATTGGCCAGCGCTGATTGGCCAGAGTACGGAACTCGACCAATCAGCGCTGGCTCTGCTGGAGGAGGCGGAGTCTAAGATCGCTCCACACCAGTCTCCATTCAGGTCCGACCTTAGACTCCGCCTCCTCCGGCAGAGCCAGCGCTGATTGGCCGAAGGCTGGCCAATGCATTCCTATGCGAATGCAGAGACTTAGCAGTGCTGAGTCAGTTTTGCTCAACTACACATCTGATGCACACTCGGCACTGCTACATCAGATGTAGCAATCTGATGTAGCAGAGCCGAGGGTGCACTAGAACCCCTGTGCAAACTCAGTTCACGCTAATAGAATGCATTGGCCAGCGCTGATTGGCCAATGCATTCTATTAGCCCGATGAAGTAGAGCTGAATGTGTGTGCTAAGCACACACATTCAGCACTGCTTCATCACGCCAATACAATGCATTAGCCAGTGCTGATTGGCCAGAGTACGGAATTCGGCCAATCAGCGCTGGCTCTGCTGGAGGAGGCGGAGTCTAAGGTCGGACCTGAATGGAGACTGGTGTGGAGCGATCTTAGACTCCGCCTCCTCCAGCAGAGCCAGCGCTGATTGGTCGAGTTCCGTACTCTGGCCAATCAGCGCTGGCCAATGCATTCTATTAGCCCGATGAAGTAGAGCTGAATGTGTGTGCTTAGCACACACATTCAGCTCTACTTCATCAGGCTAATAGAATACATTGGCCAATCAGCGCTGGCCAATGCATTCTATTAGCTTGATGAAGCAGAGTGTGCACAAGGGTTCAAGCGCACCCTCGGCTCTGATGTAGCAGAGCCGAGGCTGCACAAGGGTTCAAGTGCACCCTCGGCTCTCCTACATCAGAGCCGAGGGTGCGCTTGAACCCTTGTGCAGCCTCGGCTCTGCTACATCAGAGCCGAGGGTGCGCTTGAACCCTTGTGCACACTCTGCTTCATCAAGCTAATAGAATGCATTGGCCAGCACTGATTGGCCAGAGTACGGAATTCGGCCAATCAGCGCTGGCCAATGCATTCTATTAGCCCGATGAAGTAGAGCTGAATGTGTGTGCTAAGCACACACATTCAGCACTGCTTCATCACGCCAATACAATGCATTAGCCAGTGCTGATTGGCCAGAGTACGGAATTCGGCCAATCAGCGCTGGCTCTGCTGGAGGAGGCGGAGTCTAAGATCGCTCCACACCAGTCTCCATTCAGGTCCGACCTTAGACTCCGCCTCCTCCAGCAGAGCCAGCGCTGATTGGCCGAATTCCGTACTCTGGCCAATCAGCACTGGCTAATGCATTGTATTGGCTTGATGAAGCAGTGCTGAATGTGTGTGCTTAGCACACACATTCAGCTCTACTTCATCGGGCTAATAGAATGCATTGGCCAATCAGCGCTGGCCAATGCATTCTATTAGCGTGAACTGAGTTTGCACAGGGGTTCTAGTGCACCCTCGGCTCTGCTACATCAGATTGCTACATCTGATGTAGCAGTGCCGAGTGTGCATCAGATGTGTAGTTGAGCAAAACTGACTCAGCACTGCTAAGTCTGCATTCGCATAGGAATGCATTGGCCAGCCTTCGGCCAATCAGCGCTGGCTCTGCCGGAGGAGGCGGAGTCTAAGGTCGGACCTGAATGGAGACTGGTGTGGAGCGATCTTAGACTCCGCCTCCTCCAGCAGAGCCAGCGCTGATTGGCCGAATTCCGTACTCTGGCCAATCAGCACTGGCTAATGCATTGTATTGGCGTGATGAAGCAGTGCTGAATGTGTGTGCTTAGCACACACATTCAGCTCTACTTCATCGGGCTAATAGAATGCATTGGCCAATCAGCGCTGGCCAATGCATTCTATTAGCGTGAACTGAGTTTGCACAGGGGTTCTAGTGCACCCTCGGCTCTGCTACATCAGATTGCTACATCTGATGTAGCAGTGCCGAGTGTGCATCAGATGTGTAGTTGAGCAAAACTGACTCAGCACTGCTAAGTCTGCATTCGCATAGGAATGCATTGGCCAGCCTTCGGCCAATCAGCGCTGGCTCTGCCGGAGGAGGCGGAGTCTAAGGTCGGACCTGAATGGAGACTGGTGTGGAGCGATCTTAGACTCCGCCTCCTCCAGCAGAGCCAGCGCTGATTGGCCGAATTCCGTACTCTGGCCAATCAGCACTGGCTAATGCATTGTATTGGCGTGATGAAGCAGTGCTGAATGTGTGTGCTTAGCACACACATTCAGCTCTACTTCATCGGGCTAATAGAATGCATTGGCCAGCGCTGATTGGCCAGAGTACGGAATTCGGCCAATCAGCGCTGGCTCTGCTGGAGGAGGCGGAGTCTAAGATCGCTCCACACCAGTCTCCATTCAGGTCCGACCTTAGACTCCGCCTCCTCCAGCAGAGCCAGCGCTGATTGGCCGAATTCCGTACTCTGGCCAATCAGCACTGGCTAATGCATTGTATTGGCTTGATGAAGCAGTGCTGAATGTGTGTGCTTAGCACACACATTCAGCTCTACTTCATCGGGCTAATAGAATGCATTGGCCAATCAGCGCTGGCCAATGCATTCTATTAGCGTGAACTGAGTTTGCACAGGGGTTCTAGTGCACCCTCGGCTCTGCTACATCAGATTGCTACATCTGATGTAGCAGTGCCGAGTGTGCATCAGATGTGTAGTTGAGCAAAACTGACTCAGCACTGCTAAGTCTGCATTCGCATAGGAATGCATTGGCCAGCCTTCGGCCAATCAGCGCTGGCTCTGCCGGAGGAGGCGGAGTCTAAGGTCGGACCTGAATGGAGACTGGTGTGGAGCTATCTTAGACTCCGCCTCCTCCAGCAGAGCCAGCGCTGATTGGTCGAGTTCCGTACTCTGGCCAATCAGCACTGGCCAATGCATTTCTATGGGGAAAAGTTAGCTTGCGAAAATCGCAAACTGACAGGGATTTCCATGAAATAAAGTGACTTTTATGCCCCCAGACATGCTTCCCCTGCTGTCCCAGTGTCATTCCAGGGTGTTGGTATCATTTCCTGGGGTGTCATAGTGGACTTGGTGACCCTCCAGACACGAATTTGGGTTTCCCCCTTAACGAGTTTATGTTCCCCATAGACTATAATGGGGTTCGAAACCCATTCGAACACTCGAACAGTGAGCGGCTGTTCGAATCGAATTTCGAACCTCGAACATTTTAGTGTTCGCTCATCTCTAGTAAATACCCATAGGGGAGAACTAAGAGGGGATATTAACCCTCAAAATACCTCTAAAAACCTGGATACAAACTGCTCTGTCCGTGGTTTATGGAGCAGGGTGTTGGCTGTCAGTTACAGCTAACACCTGATCCCGATTCTGTGCGTGGTCACAAAGGGGTTAAAGGACTGTGACATCACAGGGCTGACTTCTGATTGGCTGTATGATTGGCATTGTGGGTGATCCCACGCTTCGAGAATTCCATGTCCTAATCTGTGAAGTAGCCATTTAAAAAAAAAAAAAAGTGGTTACTGTAAAGCGTGAGAAAATCTGGATTCAATGCAAACTGAATATTTCCTGAAATTTGGATCGAATTCCACTTCATCAGCTTCGATTTGCTCATCTCTAGCTAGGACCAATGCAAGAATATACCAGAGGGATCCCTTTACTTTCACATATCAAATTGCTTGTGAAGGTGTTCAGTTCCCATGGAAGCTTCCTGAAGGCTCACAGGTCTGCCATAACAATATTACTTTTGAGGTTTGCCGGTGCAGGCCTCCATAGACATTTTCACATAAACTGCAATACTGTTGCATTTCAGTCTCTGGTATAAGAGATCATTTGACCACAAGATAAAACCCCTAGTGCCTACAAAAAGAAAAACTTTGAAAAAGTTTAAACAATTTTTAAAAACTTTTTCTGGAAAATTGTAAATTGAAAGCCAACTTATTATACAACATTTGGCTGGGGGTTCCAACAAATCTGCAGGGTCATTTTAATGGTAAAATCCTTGACTTAGTGAAGTTGTTGCGCTGACTACTGACTAGTAGTGTCTCTTTACAGGATAGTGCAGTACAATATGTTCTTTACTTCTACACCTTTACGCTTTCAAGGAAATATGGAAAACTCACTGGTGTCACAATATGGCAAATAATTTTATATCATTTATTTCATTTGTATATGTATATAACAGTTATTAAAACATTAACAATTTGTGTTTGGCATCACCATGATCTTCCTGACCCTCAAAATACAGATAATTGGTTAGTTGTATCAAATGAGCAATACTATATAACTGTAAACCTATAAGAAAATAGGGCGATAGCTTGTTTTTTAAAAATTCCACCCCATTCTGAAGTTTTTGACATATTTCAAGTACATTGAACAGAATACTAAATGGTGCCATAATGAAGTATAACTTACTTAACCCACATAAAAGAAGACCTCGTAAAGTTCTGTAAATCGAAAGATATAAAAGTTATGACTTTTGGAATGTGAAGAATTTTTTGCAATGTCTGACAGCTAAGAGTTCTTCTATCTCTAGAATGGAGAATTTGCTAAGTGAAATTGCTATTGAGTACACTAGCATTATGCCATTTATGGCTATGGTAACGAGGGGCATGCGTTTTTAGGAAACCCACATAGACATGAGTCTATTATAGAATCCTTGAAAGATGGATGAAATAAAACATGGTCTATTTTTTAACAGAACGTTACAACGAATCATTGAGAATGACCATGTGAATAGACACATTAAAATCAATGTGCTCTAAAAGCAGTCATTCCAAAAATGCTTATGTCATGGCGGTATTGATCTTTCATGTGAATAAGGCCTTAAAGGGATCCTATCATTCAGATGGAATTTTTTGTGACTAACACGTCGGAATAGCCTTAAGAAAGGCTATTCATCTCCTACCTTTAGATGTCCTCTCCAAGCTTCTGTTCCGTAGAAATCCTGTTTTTCACTGGTATACAAGTGAGTTCTCTCGCAGCACTGGGGGCAGGCCCCAGCGCTCAAACAGCACTGGGGGCGTCCCCAATGCCGCCAGAGATCTCTCCAGCGCCGCCTCCATCTTCTTCAGCAACGTCCTCTTGCTGTGTCTTCTTCTACAGGCCACAAGAAAATGGTGCTTACTTACTGTGTAAGAGGCTATTTTTCTTGTGGCCGCGGGCATGCGCAGTAGGCTCTGCCCGAGGCCTACAAGTTTCACCGCCAGTACCAGAAGAAGACACAGGGAGAGGACGTTCCTGAAGAAGATGGAGGCGGCACTGGAGAGTTCTCTGGCAGCATTAAAGATGCCCCTCAGTGCTGTTTGAGCGCTAGGGCCCTCCCCCAGTGCTGCGAGAGAACTCATTTGCATACCGACAAAAACCGGGATTTCTACGGAACGGCGGCGCAGAGAAGACATCTAAAGTTTGGAGACAAATAGCCTTTCTTAAGGCTATTCCGACGTGTTAGTCACAAAAAATTCCATCTGAATGATAGAATCCCTTTAAGGGACTGGATTTATTTATGTTGCCTTTTATTTAGTTGAATGATGATGGTGTTCTTCACGTCCTTGTTCCTTATACTATATATCATAGGATTTAACATTGGAGTTACCGTTGTATAAAAAACTGAAACCACATTCTCTGATTTATAAGAACAATGAATATATTTATTTGAGTGTCGCCGTAAATAAATGAACGCAATGGTCCCGTAGTAGAGGGTGACAACAGTGAGGTGAGAGGAACACGTGGAGAAGGCTTTCTGCCTCCCCTGTGATGAAGCAATCTTCAGGATACTGGAGATAATATGGACATAGGATATGAGAGTCAAGGAGAAGGTGCAAATAATAATAATGGCTCCTGTGATATATATGGATAACTCATTGAGAAAGGTGTCTCCGCAAGACATTCGTATTAAAGCAGGTATCTCACAAAAGTAGTGGTTGACGTCATGACACTTGCAGAACGGGAGTTGGAAGGTGATGATCACCTGCACAATAGAGTCAATAAAACTGGAGCCCCAACAGCCCACAGCTACATTGAAGCAAAATGTCTGGTTCATTATGATGTTATAATGCAAAGGTCTACAAATAGCGGCAAATCTGTCATAGGCCATAACGGCAAGTATTAAACATTCTGTGATACCGAAAGCTAAGGAGAAATACATCTGTGTCACACATCCCAATAAGGAAATACTTCTGTCTTTGGCTAAAGTGTTCATGAGGAGCAGAGGAACGATAGAGGAGGAGAAACAGATGTCAATGATGGAGAGGTTGGAGAGAAAGAAGTACATGGGGGTGTGCAGAGCTGGATTGACCCTCACAACGAAGATCAGCAGAAGGTTCCCTGATATAGTATTCACATACATGATCAAAAATATAAGGAAGATGATAGGTTGTAATTGGGGGACGTTAGACAACCCAAGTAAGATGAACACTGGTGATGTAGTTTGGTTTGACTGTTCCATAACATTTAGTTGGTTCCTAATATAAATAAAAATATTAACATATTAGTTTTTGTTATTACATAAAAGCAAAAACATTTTGGAAATGAAAAATAATTATGACCAACGATGACCAAGAATACAGAGCAAAAGAGATCTAGTCTTCTTCAGGGTGGCCACCACTATAACATTACCTCTATGTGTATGTGAGTCAGTATGTGAGAGCCCGGGACTGTGTATCCAGGACTGTGTATCTGACACTGATCTGTAGTACGGGGGCACCACAAGGTACAGTTCTTGCCCCATTTCTCTTCACACTGTACACTGCTGACTTTAGGCACAACTCCCCCAGCTGTTACTTACAGAAGTCCTCCGATGACTCTGCTATAGTAGACCTTATCACTGATGGCGACAATAGGGAATACAGAAACTTAAACCGGGATTTTGTGGAATAGTGCCAGCGGAACCACCTCAGGATTAATACTGGGAAGACCAAGGAGATGGTGGTGGATTTTAGTAAATGGAGAAGTGCTCCGATCCCGTTGGTGATCCAAATATCATGCATTGAGATAGTCAAGACCTATAAGTATCTGGGTGTGCTCCTCAATACCAAACTAGACTGGGCTGATCACCTGGAGGCACTGCACAGAAAGGGTCACAGTAAGTTCTACCTGCTCAGGAGGCTGAGGGCCTTTGGAGTCCGGGGGCCACTTCTTAGGGCATTTTTCAACTCTGTGGTTGCTTCAGCCATCTTTTTCGGTGTGGCCTGCAGGGGGAGTAGCATACCAGGCAGGGATAGAAATAGACTTAACAGGCTGTTTAGAAGGGACAGCTCTATCTTGGGGAACCCCCTGGACCCAGTACAGGAGGTAGGTGACAGAAGGATACTGTCTGTGGTGACCTCCATGCTGGAGAACAAATCCCACCCCATGTATGAGACCATGATAGCACTAAATGACTCTGAAGTCTTCCTTCTTTATTTTTCTTCCTTAGCTGCTATGGATTCCTAATTTTTTTTTTTCCCGCAGCTTATGTGTGTCTCCTTCTGTAACATATCACTGTTTGTTATCCTGTATCTGTATTACTAGGCTGCTGTAACACAATGAAATTTCCTCATGGTGAGACTATTAAAGGATTATCTTATCTTATTACCAAGATGTGTATATTAGCAACGCTGGATGCTGAGATGATGGAACATATAATATCTAAAATTACTTCAAAATTGCTTTCTGGAAACTCTGTTTTGGTCATTGCCATCTCTAGACACTAAATGTGGATTATCAAGAGGATAAACCATACCTGCACGAAAACTTTTTGAATAGTAATCCTAGAGGAATGAAAAGTCCATGTGGTTGTCCGCCCATCTAAGGAACACCCTTGTTTAGTTCCCTGCTTTCTAGCCTTCCACATCCATCTCCAAACAACCCAGAGATCTTTACTGTCTACTTTTCTGTAATATTTCACAAGTTTTAGAGAATTTTAAAACAACAATAATTTGTACACCAAAAAATAAAATCAAAATATCTTAATGTGTTTATTGGGCCATTAAAAATTGAATTTTAATTTTGAGGATTGATCAAACAAACACATTTGATGCTTGGTCTTACCATTACAATCTCGATTATATGTCCCTATTACTTACCACAGACAATTGTGATATACGCAGCACAGTCTTTACGGGCAGGATAATGGCTGTGATGTCGAATAATGAAGGGCTTTTTATATATTCATCACTTCATGGCTTCCATTTCCCAGTAGTATCATGAATCTCTGAAGTCAATCATAAACTAGAAAATTGGACCTGTGGAGCGAATGATTATCTGCTCCCTAATGGGTTTGATGTATTACTATGTTTTATTGTTTATGTAAAATAATAGTCACCTATTCTGAATTTTACTAAGGCCAGAGGTGGACATAGAGCCTATTCAATTGTATGGGGACGGACATAGGATGGGGATCTTGTAGCCTTCAACATGAGCGCTAGAGATATGAGTTACCATTTCTGTTGACCAGACCAGCAGGAATATTGGCATTTTCATTTTCCTAGTCCAAGGCTTGTCTTCAACCAAAGACGTAATAGTCAGAAATTGCTGAGCAACATCCTATGTTAAATGTCTATGCTGAAATAAAAATGTGAAGCTTTCTATTTATTTTTATTTATTTTTTTACCAGAAAAGGGGTTGTCCAGGGAGTTTATATTGACTTACCTGATCTGTCAGATGATAATGATGGACCCAGTTGTTCCATCCTAGTCACAACCCCCAATTACATGGTTGGAAGCAGTAGTCTGTCCTTCACATTTCTCAGCCCACACCTTTCCACTGGAGGCATTTTTTGTTTTTCGTTATTTTTTATTTTTATTTTTATTTTTTTCTATTGACAGAGCCATATGACTGCTTACAGTTTGCTGGAAAAATTACTCTCCATAATGGTACCATTTATTATTCTGTACAATGTACTAGGAAACTGGGAAAAAATTCTGAATGAGGTGGAATTGGAGAAAAAGTGCATTTGTGTGACTTTTTTTATGGACTTCATTTTTACGGCGTACACTGTGCAGCCAACATGACCTGTATTCTATGTTTCAGTACAATTCTGGGGATTAAAATGGATATTGTATTATTTGCATTACCAGCATATTATACTGGTGGTCGGCCTCCTAGGGTAAGGTGCCATAAGTTGTCTTAAAAAAAAAAAAAAAGGAATAAGAAAAAGTATAAAAAAATTGAAAAAAATTTGAAATATACAAGTTCAAATTATCCAACTTTTTTCCTAGATTCCAAATAATAAAAAGAAAAGTTAAACATAACCACATTAGGTATTGTCACATCTAACATTTAAAATTATTTATCCAACTGTAGCAGGAAAAAAAACAAAAAATAAAAAGATAATTGACTTTTTTTCACCTTCCACAAAAAATTAAATAAAAAGCAAAGACCAATCATAAAATTGTTTAACCCCTTCCCGACATTCGCCGTAATAGTACGGCGCTGCAGGGAAGGGCTTCCCGCAAACCGCCGTACTATTACTGCGGATGCATGGTGCGCACACAGAAACTGTGTGCGCACCATGCACAGCGGGTGTCAACCGTCATACACGGCTGACAATGCCCCGTAACACCCGTGGTCGGAACCGGGTCCGATCGCGGGTGTTAACCCCTGAGATGCCGGTGATCAACATGACCACCGGCACCTCCGGGGTTACAACGTCATATGGTGCAGATCGACACCCCCCGCACCGGTTTCGGGGGGTGCCGGTGTTCGTAGGGGGCAGCCCGGGGTCTGATCAGTGACCCTGGGTCTGCCCCTTCACTTACCCCGTCCTCACGCCTGGCCGATCCTGCCGTAAATGAAGCTGTCAGCCTGTGCGTCTACACAGGCTGACAGCTTCCTATACTCTGCAATACACGTGTAACACGTGTATTGCAGCGTATATGTAGTGAAGCAGTGATCAGCCGATCACTGCTTCAATCCCCCATGGGGACAGAAAAAAAAAAGTGAAAAAAAGTCAAAATAAAAAAGTTTAAAGAAGTTTAAAATAAATTATAAATAAATAAATAAAGCCCCAAAAATCCCTTTTTCCCCATATAAAATGTTTTATTATGTAAAATAAAGAAAAATAGAAAAAAACATTACATATTTGGTATCGCCGCGTCCGTAATAACCTGAACAATAAAATTAAAACATTATTTAACCCGAACGGCGAATGTCGTAAAAAAAAAACGTAGAAAACCGCACAAAATAATGATTATTCACCACCTTTCCCTTACAAAATGTTCAATAAAAAGTAATCAAATGGTCAGATGAAAACCAAAATGGTACCAACAAAAAGAAGAGGTCTTCCCGCAAAAAATAAGTCCTCAACCAGCTCTGTGTAGCGAAAAATAAAAACGTTATGCCTTTCAGAAGATGGCGATGCAAAAACAATAGATTTTTTTCCCTGAATTGAATTCTATTCTGCACAAATAGCAACGCATTAAAAAATCATATAAATGAGATATCGCCGTAACCGTACTGACCCGCAGAATAAAGGTAACATGTTACTTATGCTGTACACTGCACGCTGTAACCGTACCGACCCGCAGAATAAAGGTAACATGTTACTTATGCTGTACGCTGCACGGGAAAAAAAATAAATGCTAAAAAGCAATGTCAGAATTGATGTTTCCTTTTACATCCCACCCAGAAAGAGTTAATAAAATGTAGTCAGTAAGTTACAGGCCCCAAAATGGTGGCATTGAGAAGTACATCTAATACCGCAAACACCAAGCCCTCATATGGCCACATTGCCAGAAAATAAAAATCTACCTTGTACAATGTGAAGACAAAAACCCCAAAAGTCGCCAAATCATTAGAACGTAAGTGGTTGCGACTAGAAGGAAATGTATAAGCGGTACGAGCGTTTTTAGGGGACACCCCATATTTAGAGATTATGAGAGAGCATACACCAGCGCTGACTCCCCAGAATGCCCCTCTTCCCCGTCCGCGTCATAGGAGCTGGTGGGAAAATAGAATGGGATTTGGTTTACCCAATTTACTCCGCACAGCTTACACATTCACTTCGGGGTTACTAATGCTACTACATCACTTGATAAATACTTTGAGGGGTGCGGTTTTCAAAATGGGGTCACTTTCTAGAGGTTTCCACTGTTTTGACTCCTCAAGGGCTTTGTAAATGTGACATGGTTCCTGAAACTGATCGCAGCCAGATCTGCCCTGTAAAAGCTCTTTGGCGCGCCTTCCCTCCTGCGTCTCGCTGTGCGTCCATATATTAGTTTACACCCACAAGTGGGGTACTGTGGTAGTTGGGAGAACTTTCCTAACAAATTGTGGGGGGCGTTTTCTCCTTTAACCCCTTGTGAATGTGCAAATTCTAGGGCTAAACGAAAATATTAGTAAAATAAATTCAAATTTGAAAATTTCACCTCCATTTTGTATTAATTCCTGTTAAGCACTTATAGGGTTAAATTACTAGGTATATGTTGTTTTGGCTTATTTAAGGGGTGCAGTTTTGAAAATGGGGTGATTTATGGGGGGCTTTAATACAAGGGTCTTTCAAAACGCTTTCATAACTGGATTAGGCCCTTTAAAAAATGGGTTTTGGAAATTTCTTGAAAATTTTGAATATTGTTGTTTCACTTGTAAATCTTATAATGTCCGTAAAAATGAAAAGGGTGACTAAAGTTTGATGCCGACATAAAGCAGAGATCTGGGACATGAGATTTATGATATAATTTTGGCAGTCTGACTATCTGTATGTAATGTACATCATTTCAAACTTTATAAAATGCATATTTTTCAAAATTTCCACCAAATTTCCAATTTTTTTATAATTAAACACAAAACATATCAACCAAAATTTACCACTAACATGAAGTACAATGTGTTACGAAAAAACAATCTTAAAATCACTTTGGTAAGTTAAAGCGTTCCAAAGTTATTGCCACATAAAGTGACACATGTCAGTTTTGAAAAATCGAGCTTGGTCAGGAAGTCAAAAAGTGCCATCGGCGGGAAGGGGTTAAAGAAAAAGTACAGCTTGCCCCCTAAAAAAGAAGCCTTACGCAGCATTGTACACCAAAATCTAAAAATTGTAACTCGATTTTTTTTGGGGGAGGGGGGAATTTTTGTTAAGGTGTTAAAACACAGATAAAACAAAACACATTTGGTGTCACAGTAATGGAACCAACCCGCAAAATATAGCTACCATGTAATTTTGGCTGCATAGGGTACCATGTAATTTTGGTACGCATAGGGTACACCGTAAAAACAATACTTAGATTTTTCTAATTCCATTATGTTTTTCTTCAGCTTCCCAGTACTGAAAATTAAATGGAGCCATTAAGAAGAACAATTTGTTGCACAAAAACTAAGCTCTTTGAAAGGAAAAATAAAAAAGGTAGGATTTTGGTAGGTGAAGGACAAAAAAAAATAAATAAAAAATTTGCTGCATCGGGAAGTTTTTATAGCTTGTTTTCTTATATTTCCTTTCTCTTACTTGTATAGCCCCAACATCATCAGATTTATAGACATGGTCAGTCACTGTCCCATATAGGACTCACAAACTAAGTTCTCTATCAGTATGTCTTTGCCACACAGGAACAAAACTCAATCCATACTAAAACACAATCCGTAGTTTTAGTCCCCTGGAGGACACATGGAGGATGAATAGCGGGTCACCAACTCTCCAGGTCCCTCCTTCTGGGGATCTCCTATTACCCTATTACGGACATTTGGTACTTGTTGTTGCTGTCCATAGAACTCTATAGGGAGGTTTTTTTTTTCCATGCGGATTCTGATGCGGATTCTGCGTGGATTTGCACCAGAATCTGAGCCAAAAAGCTCTGTGTGAATGTACCCTCACAGTTGCGTGAATAAGATGCTCTCCAACTAATAAGGCACAGTTGGAGAAACAATTCTGACAATTATCCATGTGCTACATAAGACTTCTTTTGGTAATACCAATAAATTTCTGGTTCCACAACATAAATTTCTCCTTTGTTACTTATCCTAATGTTATACTGGGTTCAGAGGTTGAATTGTGATACATTTTTTGAATATTTGTATGAATATTGATCAGATAACATTTTGGAAATCATGATTTACACTCCATGACTTCAAAGAGTTTTCCACCATACTTATGTCTTACGTCATATGAAAAAACATACAGTAAAGACTAGTATTACATGGTATTTACTTTGTCTCCCAAAAAACATTTGAGAAAAAAATATCAGAGAAAGTTGTTGAGTGAATCTGATGACCAGTATGGTAGGATATCACTGAAGGTGATGGCAACAAATGATGGTGGCACCATGTAGCCTCCAAGGATGTCTAAACTCAAATCAGAAAATGTTCACCCGAAACCTTTACAGAACTAACTTTATTTCCATTGCTTCCTCTTCAGTTGAGTCATGATGGCGTTCTTCACGTCCTTGTTCCTTATACTATATATAAAAGGGTTCAGCATTGGAGCTACTGCCGTATAGAGGACAGAAACCACATTCTCTGATTTATAAGAACAATGAAAATAGTTATTTGAGTGTCGCCGTAAATAAATGAACGCAATAGCCCCATAGTAGAGGGTGACCACAGTGAGGTGAGAGGAACACGTGGAGAAGGCTTTCTGCCTCCCTTTTGAGGAAACAATCTTCAGGATACTGGAGATAATATGGACATAGGATATCAGAGTCAAGGAGAAGGTGCACATAACAATAATGGCTCCTGCGATACATAAAGATAATTCATTACGGAAAGTATCTCCACAAGACATTCGTAAGAAGGCCGGTATCTCACAAAAGTAGTGGTTGATGTTGCGACATTTGCAGAATGGGAGTTGGAACGTGAGGAACACCTGCACAAAAGAGTTGATGAAGCTGGTAGACCAAGAACCCACAGCTAGATAGAAACACAACGTCCTGTTCATTATGGTGTTATAGTGCAATGGTCTACAAATCGCGGCAAATCTATCGTAGGCCATAACGGCAAGTATTAAACATTCTGTGACGCCCAAAGCTAAGGAAAAATACATCTGGGTCGCACATCCCAATAAAGAAATACTTCTGTCTTTGGCCAAGGTGTTCTTTAGGAGCAGAGGAACGACAGAGGAAGTGAAAGAGATGTCAATGATAGAGAGGCTGGTCAGAAAGAAGTACATGGGGGTGTGCAGAGCTGGATTGACCCTCACAACCGTGATCAGCAGAAGGTTCCCTGATATTGTAATTACATACATGATAAAAAATACAATGAAGATGATAACTTGTAGGTGAGGAGCATTGGACAACCCAAGTAAGATGAACATTGGTGACGTAGTTTGGTTTGACTGTTCCATAAAGTTTAGTTCGGTCCTGATATAAATAAAAATATAAACACGTGGTTTTTGACAATAAGGGATAAAATTTGGTAATGAAATCTAATTGAGACTAATGTCAAGCAAAAGAAGGATAGTCTTCTTCAGTGACCTGATAACCTCACTTACAAAGACATGAATATTCAAACAATGACCTCTCTCTGTGGCACGCTAGGGTGGTTAGCAGTATTTTCTGGAAACTCACTTTTGGTCAGTACATACTATAGTGCTCATAGTAGAGGAATGGAAAGAACATGTGATTGACCACCTAAGGAACATTCTAGTTAACCTGACCATTAAAAAATCTCCCACGCCTATCTCTTACCATTACGATTAAGGTTATGTAAATATTACTTACCACATACAATTGTGAAATTAGCTGAACAATCTGTATGGACATGATAGTGCCTCTGATACCTTATAATGAATGAGATCTATGTCCTCTTATATGTTTCTTGGCTCATTGCTCTTAAGTCCCAATAGTAAATTTTTGAATCTCTTAAGTCAATTATATTCTAGAATGTAAGACCTGTGGAAAAAATCATTATCTATTCTCTGATTAATATTTTTATATATTATAATTTTATATCAAGTATGTAACATAACAGTCACATATTCTGATTAGTACCAAGGACAGGTATGGACATAGAACCTATACAACTGGCTTAGCTGAACAAGGACATAGAGGGGATGCGCAATATTTAGTCGGCAACATAAGTCACTATATTATATATATTTGAAGGGCAATATGGTTGATGGTCTATGATCTATAGTTGGATGTTGGGCCTCAGATTAATTTTTTTTTTTTTTTTTAAATGTAGATTGCGAGCCCCACATAGAGCTCACAATGTACATTTTTCCCTATCAGTATGTCTTTGGAATATGGGATGGAAATCCATGCAGACACGGGGAGAACATACAAACTCCTTGCAGATGTTTTTTTTTGCCCATGGTGGGATTTGAACACCAGGACTCCAGTGCTGCAGGGCTGCAGTGCTAACCACTGAGCCACCGTGTGGCCCCTGGCCCCAGATTAATTTTATCCGGTAGACCCAAGGAACCATAACATACATTGGATGTTGGGCCCCAGATTAGTTTTATTTGGTAGACCCATGGAACCATTATATATATATATATATATATATATATATATATATATATACTAGCTGTTACCCGCGACTTCGTCTGCGGTGATTGTAGAAGTGGGTATATACAGGCGGGGGTAAGGTTTTCGTACTGTGTATAAGGTATGGGATATGAAATGTAACTTTGTATCTTGTTTTTGCTGTAATTCAGAGAATACGTGAGACTTTTGTGTTGAAGTTACTTTGTATTAGAGCTGCTATATATACGGTGTTGTGAGAAACTGTACATAGTGACTTTGGGACAGAAGTATTTGAAATTAACCCTTTCCCGCCGATGGCATGTTTTGATTTTCGTTTTTGACTCCCCTCCTTCTAAACCCCATAACTTTTTTATTTCTCCACTCCCAGAGCCATAAGAGGTCTTAATTTTTCCTGGGACAAATTTTTCTTCATGATGCCACCATTAATTATTCTATATAATGTACTGGGAAGCAGGGAAAAAATTCAGAATGGGGTGGATTTGAAGAAAAAATGCATTTCTGCGACTTTCTTACGGGCTTTGGTTTTACGGCGTTGACTGTGCAGCCAAAATGACATGTCCCCTGTATTCTGTGTTTCGTTACGATTCCGGGGATACCAAATTTATATGGTTTTATTTACATTTTGACCCCTTAAAAAAAATCCAAAACTGTGTTAAAAAAATTTTTTTTGAAAAGTCGCCATATTTCGACAGCCGTAACTGTTTTATATGTGCGTGTACGGGGATGTATAGGGCGTCTTTTTTTGTGGGGCCGGGTGTACTTTGTAGTTCTACCATTTTTGGGAAATGTTATTGCTTTGATCACTTTTTATTCAAATTTTTATTAGAATCAAAACAGTGAAAAAATGGCGGTTTGGCACTTTTGACCATTTTTCCCGCTACGGCGTTTACCAAACAGGAAAAATATTTGTATATCTTTGTAGAGCGGGCGATTTCGGACGTGGGGATACCTAACATGTATATGTTTCACAGTTTTTAACTACTTTTATATGTGTTCTAGGGAAAGGGGGGTGATTTGAATTTTTAATCCTTTTTATTTATTTTTTTAAATATTTTTTTTACTTTTTTTAAACTTTTTTTTTTGCATTTATTAGACCGCCTAGGGGTATTGACATGGGTGGGCGGTGTCACGGATTGTCAGAGATGTGGGGGTCGGCAAACATGGCTGCTCCGGAGCGTTAAAGAGAGCCTCCTGGAGTATCGGTAAGGTGAGGGGCAAAGTGGTAAAGTATATGTATATGTGATTGTGTGGGGTTAGGGGCGAGGCTGTAGAGGGCAATATGAATTTTGGGGCTTGCTATGGTCCAAAGTGTGCGAGATTGCAGAGATGGTGGTGTGAGTTTGGGTTTGTGGGAGTCCTGGCACAAACGTATGTGCGCTATTGTGACGAAAAGTAGCCTATTGTTTAATCGGGTGTATTAACTATGTTTGTGGAAAATTTCAGCCAAATCGGTGGAGCGGTTTTTCTGTGATTGAGGAACAAACATCCGAACATGCAAACATGCAAACACACAAACCCACAAACTCACAAACTTTCACATTTATAATATTAATAGGAGATATATATATATATATATATATATATATATATATATATATATATATATATATATCAGATAAAATTAATCTGGGGCCCAACATCCAATGTATGTTATGGCTCCTTGGGTCTACCAGATAAAATTAATCTGGGGTCCAATATCCAAACATAGATCATAGACCATCAACCATATTTCCCTTCAAATTTAGGTGTCTTCTGCTGAAACATTGTTGGGTAAGAGCTTTGGTCCACTGGATGATTGAATGGTACTCTAGTGGGCCAGTCTATCATGGCCTTCAATCCCCATTGTGCTTACAGGCCTCTCAGCTAACATAAGCAGTGGCCTCCCATTTGTGCCAATCAAAGTCTTCAGTAATGACATCACAGTTGACAGAAGCATCTGAATAGTTAAAAGTTGATGTCCTATCCTTTGTAGCTGCCTGAGCATCAGCAGCCTAAATCCAACTTCCTATTCCTATATCATCTTTAGGAGACAAGTGAGAATATTTTGAAGTCAGATGGAGGCTCCATCTGCTTTTTTACAGCCAACATGGTACAATCCAAATTAAAATTTGAGAAATAAATAAAATGTCACAAGATGTTAACCCTTTAGAAGTAGAGTTGGACAAACCTCTCAGCATTTGTTTCATATTGGGTTTGTTTGGCTCAGGTCCAAGATTTTCTTCTGGTCAAGCAAGTTCACTTTGAACCACAGCTAAAAATGGCTTAAAACCTTTCCCTCTGGTGACATTTTTCAATTTTTGATTTTGATTTTTTTGAATGTGCATTTGTGTACATTTTTTTACAGACTTAGTTTTAACAGTGTTTACTGTGCAGCCAAAATACATTCACTTCTTTTACAGGCTGCAGATAGAAGCATGTAATAGAAGTATATGCAAGGCAGACCTGGGAGCCTTTAATAAGTTCCTGGCTGTCATGGCAATGGAATGCTGGCCACTAATCTCATTCTGGTCAAAATTGTCAGCATCCATGTGCCGTTGGGAAAATGGCACCTCCGTCAACCTTGAATGGGCGCCTCAGTATCCGCGATCAGTGGGGGCATTGATCATGGGCATTAGTGCCATTTTTTTCTGTATAATACAACAAAGAACTGATGGCTGTGGCAGCCGCTTAACTCCAGGGAAGCTGCCATATTTAAGTACCAAACATACGTCATAAAGTATACTGTCAAATGGTCTCAGGCCTCCTAAGAACCTATCAAATTTTTAGCTCTCTAAGGAAAACAATGCTAAAGTTACTTCAAAGTAAAAGTTACATGTATGTCTTTGGAAAAAGTGGATAAGTAGAGAATACAACTCTGACTTTAACCAAATATTGAGATCGCACTCACTTTTACAAATTTTAAGGTGTCCCAGAACTTATCCTTTTATTTAGGAAAGGTGCTTGGCCATGGTTTTTATAGACACCTGGCAACTGTACTATAAAAAGTAATGTTTTGGGTTTTTTTTTTTTAGAAAAGTTATCTCGTTTTGGTGGCTTGTAAGTGCTAAAGGCTTGTTATTTGAGAAACAAATTTGTGGCTGTGAGCCTAAATGCAAAGTGAGGAATTGGCTTTCAAAAAAAAAAAAAAAAACCTGATCAAAAATTATCCCTTTACGAGAGCAGAATGCCGCACCAAAATTATATTGGTATTAGAAGAAGCAATGGTGGGTTTGTTTGTTTATTTTTTTTTTTATATGCCAACTATAGAATTTGAAGAATAATTTGTGGCACAATAGTAACGAGTCTGCCATTTGAAAAGTAAACAAAAAAAAATCACCAAAATTTTTCCCTTTAGGGGAACAGATGCAGCACCAATGAGTCACAAGACTGAAAAAAAAAAGATAGAATATCTTCTGAAATGGAAAGGATTCTGACTCTTAAAACAACTCTTGTGAGGCAGAAAAGAACCTGGATTATCCTGCGGTTATCCCCATATGGGGATCTCCACGAGGAGATGTCAGTACTAGAAAGCACCAGTTCTTGCTGCATTTCTAGACTGTGACCTCTGATGCTCAAAACATTCATTCATTGGGCCATTGCAGCTAATTTATTGTCACTTCCCAAGTGGCCATAAGTGCATGGACATTTACAAGGATACCTGAGAAATACAGATAGCCAGGTATTCTCCTTTGAGACTGCCATATGTTGGAGAAATGCAGCAGATTCCATAACTGGCCTGGCAGCAACCGCACTGCCAGTAACTTTACCCAGTGGGAATTCAAGTTGCAGATCAGCCAGATGACTGGGTGCAGATTGCTGTTTACTGGACACATATTCCTTTATGAATGATAACTGGCATTGGCAGGGAGGAAGAGAAGTTGGAGAAGCAAATGGAGATGATAGGCTGCAGAGAGCCTGTATAGTGGTGTAGAACATTGTGCCTTGCAGTAACATGCATAGGGAGTCTGCTGTGGTAGTGAAACAATACAGTGAGTCAATATGACACACGACACAAGCTCTGTAAAACTCCAGTTGCATGACTATAAGTTGTGGGTCCGTAACTGTCCACAATTGTGCATTTGCAGAATATTAAGGTTATATTGCAGTGTTGGCACTTCACGATCATTTAGTGGGTTTTGGGTTGCAGTCTGGGCACTCGGTCTCAAAAAGGTTCACCATCACTGCTCTATGGCCACCTAAGGCTGCTGCCACCTCAACATTATGTCCCTTCTCATGCTGTTCCCACCCTCCCTACTTCACGACTGGGTCACTATTTTGCCATTTTAGCCTGTCTGACATCATCATTTATTTGACCCTTCTTCTGATCTGTTAGGCAGAAGGAAAAATAAGATGCCCAATGGATCTTTTCTCTATAGCTGTAAGGCCTGTAGGGTCCTATCAGAACTGGCTTATGACTTGGTAGCCAAAAGCAGGAGTGGGTACAAAACACAGAAGACATGCAAATATTGCATTCACGTGTCATCTCTGTTTTGGATCCACTCCTACTTTCTTTTTTGGCTTCAGAGGTCTCTGCATTTGATACTTTTGAACAATTAATATTCCTTATTTACATTGCACAGGATCAGTTTTATAGTGATCACGCAATGTTATTATGGCTTGGATAAATATCATGTCTGCTATAAAACAGATACTGTGTGCTATAAATAGTGAAGGGATCCCACACAATACAATCTGCCCTGCAGGGTCTATCATACAGTATTATATGCTCCACTTTGGACCTCCACAAAGTATTATATACTCCACTTTGGGCCCCCAGACAGTATTATATGCTCCACAGTAGCCCCCCCCCCCCCACAGTATTATATACTTCACAACAGGCTTCCCCCACACAGTATTTTATGCTCCACAATAGCCCCCCTCCCCACACATCGTTAAATGCTGCACAGTAGTCCCCCACACAGTATTAAATGCTCTGCAGTAGCCCCCCTCTCCATACAGTATTAAATGCTGCACAGAAGAAACACACACAGTATTCAATGCTTCACAGTGGCCCCCCTCCCCGCATACAGTATTAAATGCTCCACAATAGTCTCCAATCCCCCCCCCCCCACACACACTTACTGGAAGTCCTATAAAGAGCCGCTGGGCATCTTCCTCCTTTTGACTGCAGGTGCTGATGACTAACATCATCGTGCCTGCTCCAGAGCAAAGGTCACGCTCTGTAGTCAGTGTAGGCCGCAGTCGCATGGACCGCATCCTACAGTGACAGCTTTCAGAATAGATTGCTCAGTAATGGGGAATCTGTACCGGAGAGCAAACAGAGGGCTCTGCATGCCCTCTCTGGCACGCAAATCATAGGTTCGCCATCACGGCCATAGAGTGACCTGGTCACAGAATGAGGAGGTGGAAGCAGCATGAGGAAGCCATAGAGTGAGTCGGTAACAGAGTGGGGGGTGGGTGGCACAACAGTACCTGCTGACAATGGTGGCTGTAAGAAGGAGCACTTGGCATCAGATGTGTGGCATCAGGCAAGTGGCAGCATCAGAATAGTAGCTGAGGCAGGTAGCCAGAAGAATCCGGTCTCTTTTGTTAAGGTTTGGGTGAGGCAGCATGGATGATTTAATTTTCTGCATAAGGCATTGGTGGGCGTAAATCCTGGCTGATCCACGTCTGCTTCATCTTGACAAAGGTCAGTGTCTCCACATTTTGGGTGTACAGACAGGATTTCCTTGGGGTACCTATGGCCTCCAACACACTAAACACCCACTCTGATGCCACACTACTGGCCAGGCAGGACAGCTTTTCCAAAGCAAACTCGGTCAGTTGTGGCCACAAATCCAGTTTGGCTGCCCAGTAGTCCAGCGGATCTTCAATGACGAGTGGCATGGCGCACTCAACATATGGCTTGTTGTCTTATTACCAATTGTAAACAAACTAATGGGCAGATGCCCAACAGATATATTTACAAGTATCTGTACTCTCACTGTGTGGAGTCTTTTGGTTGCAGCCTGGCTCATCTGTATATGGTCGTGGCCAAAAGTTTTGAGATAGAAAAAAAATTTTAAGAAAGTTTTGCTGCTTCATTGTTTTTAGATATTTGTTAGATGTTTCTATGGCTATTGAGGTACAATTATAAGCATTTCATAATTTGTTACACTTTTAATGACAAATACATGATGTTTATACAAAGACTGAATATTTACACTCTTAACCCTCATGTAATTAGCCATGGCATGCTGGATATCAGCCTCCTGGTCAAATCCTGACTGGTGTCAACCCATTCTTGCCTAATCATTGCTTGAAATTTATCAATTTCTGTGTTTTGTGCAACCAACTGCTTTTTGAGGATTGACCACAGGTTCTCAATGGGGTTGAGCGATTTCTGGTCATGGACCCAAAATGTTAATTTCTTGTTCACCAAACCATTTGTGGATATGGTGCTCCATCATGCTAGAGTCAGCATTTATCATTACTAAATGTCTCCTGGTAGGTTGGGAGATGTTGCTCTTGGAGGATGTTTCTTTATTCATGGAAGTGTTTTAGGCTAAATTGCTAGTGGGCCCACTCCTCTGGATGAAGGTCAACCCCAAACATAAATGGCCTCCAGATGCTTTACTGTTGACAGGAAACAGAACTTAAAGTAGTGCTTGGCTTTTTTTTATTTTGGACAATCCTTCTTCCAGATGTCCCAAACAGGGAGCTTCATCAGAAAAAAATAGCTTTACCTCCATCTTCTGCAGTCCAATCCCTGTAACTCCTGCAGAATATCAGTCTGACTTTCATGTTCTTTCTGGAGATCTGTGGCTTCTAGAAGAATGATTGCCCAGAAAAGAATAGGTGAGGGCTATCATAGTCAAAAGTAAAGCACCCTGGCATAAGCCCTCCAAATAATCTCAGAATACAGCAGATAAAGCCATATGTTGTTGTAGGTAGTTACAATACAAAACCAATGTCTTAATAACAAAACATAAAGTGGTTGTTCAAGATAGGCCACAAAATGTGATCGTGGGTTGTCCAAGATAGGCCACAAGTAATAGATCGTGCATAATGCCTAGCCACCAGATTGACAACTTCTTTGGTACTAGATTATGGGAGTTTTTCCGCAAGTAGTAGCGCAGTTGAAAAGAAGAATATTGAAAAAAGTAAGAAAAAATAAAATATGAATAGAAATGACAATACCATTGTTGTCAAGTTTTTTGACACTTATTCCATCTCTGGAATGAAGACATTTGGCATGAAGTGGATGCTCAATATGGAACCATTATGACACCTGATGAAGGAACCAAGTAGTCCCGAAAGCTCGCAATATGTCAACATTTTTTGTTAGCTATTAGAGATGAGCGAGTAGTGTTCGATCGAGTAGGTGTTCGATTGAATACTACGGTTTTCGAAATACTCGTACTCGATCGAACACTACTAGCTGTTTGAAGTTTAAGGTTCGATGCAGAACCAGCGTTGATTGGCAGAATGCTATACATTCTGCCAATCATCGCTGGTTCTTCTCTTACCTTTAGAAGTCTTCTCCGTGCAGCGGCCCCGCAGCGTCTTCCGGCTGGAATTCACTCTGCCTTGGCATCTGGCCTAGGCAGAGCCGACTGCGCATGCGCGGGCATGCCCTCACATGCGCAGTCGGCTCTGCTCAGGCGTCGGGACGGGCAGAGCTGACTGCGCATGTCCGCGCATGAACGCACATGCGCAGTCGGCTCTGCCTAGGCCCCGATGCCTAGGCAGAGTGAATTCCAGTCAGAAGAAGACGCGGGGACGCTGCGCCGGGAGAAGACTTCAAGGAGAATCCAGCCCGACTGTCACTCGTGGACTTGGTAAGTATAATTTTATTGAATTTTGCGTACCCCTGAAACGAGCATTTCCCCCCATAGACTATAATGGGGTTCGAATTCCGTTCGAACAGTTGAACAGTGTGCGGCTGTTCGAATCGGATTTCGAACCTCGGACATTTTAGTGTCCGCTCATTTCTATTAGCTATTAAAAAGATATCAACTACTGAGAGCTTTCAATCTTTATATTTCATATCCACTGGCTAATATGGTACAACTATAAATTTTTCTGACACCTGAAAAGCAGTAGCAGCCAAAGTAGGTGTCAACATCTAGCCTTTCTGAGGAGGACAGGGTTCAAGTCACACAAGATTTAATGGTATCCAAAATCTATCCATAAAAAAAATGTAAATTTATTTCCATTGCTTCCTTCTTAGTTGAGCCATGATGGTGTTTTTGACATCCTTGTTCCTCATACTATATATAAACGGGTTCAACATTGGAGTTAATGATGTATAAAGAACAGAAATCACATTCTCTGTTTTATAAGAACAATGCGCATTCTTATTTGAGTATGGCTTCAGATACATGATCATAATAGTCCCATAGTAGATGGTGACCACCGTGAGGTGAGAGGAACATGTGGAGAAGGCTTTCTGCCTACCCTGTGATGAAGCAATCTTCAGAATACTGGAGATAATATGGACATAGGATATTAGAGTCAAGAAGAAGGTGCACATAACAAGAAGTCCTCCAGTGATATATATGGATAACTCATTACGGAAAGTATCTCCACAAGACATTCGCATGAAAGCAGGTATCTCACAAAAGTAATGGTTGACATCATGACACTTGCAGAATGGGAGTTGGAAGGTGAAGATCACCTGCACAATAGAGTTAATGAAGCCGGCACTCCATGACCCTACAGCTAGATAGAAACACAACGTCCTGTTCATTATGGTGTTATAATGTAACGGTCTACAAATAGCAGCAAATCTATCATAGGCCATGACAGCAAGTGTTATGCATTCAGTTCCACCCAAAGTTAAGGACAAACACATCTGTGTCGCACATCCCAATAAGGAAATACTTCTGTCTTTGGCTAAAGTGTTCTTTAGGAGCAGAGGAACGACAGAGGAAGACAAACAGATATCAATCATAGAGAGGTTGGTGAGAAAGAAGTACATGGGGGTGTGTAGTTTTGGATTGACCCTTGCAACGATGATCAGTAGAAGGTTCCCTGATATCGTAATCACATACATGATCAAAAATATAAGGAAGAAGATGGGCTGTAGGTGAGGGACAGTAGACAACCCAAGTAAGATGAACACTGGGGACGTAGTTTGGTTTGACTGTTCCATGACACTTACTTGGCTCCTGATACAAATAAAAATATTGACAAATCATTGTTGATGTTACGAAAAGGGGGAAGAGACCAATAATGACAAAGAATCCCGAACAAAACAAGTGTAGTCTTCTTCAGCACGACCACCATTATAGAATTAGAAGGACGCAAATATTAGAACATTTGATGCTTCCTAATAGATTGAAGGCACCTTAGCTTCAAGTTTTAGCATCAGATGATCAATACTGGTTCTTAAAGAAAAAAAATAGAGGCAAGTAGCCTTCTTGGTCCATGAAAATACTTCTAAAATAAATAAAATTTTTACTGTTGGTTCTTTGTCTTTACATTTATTATCATGTGTCAGCAAAACTTACCATGGACCATTGTGGAATAAGCAGAAAAATCTTTATGGATAGGATAACGGCTCTGGGGCCTTGGAAGAAAAACATCCTCTTATATGTTCTCCAGTCTCCCAGTAGTAATTTGTTGAATCCCAGAAGTCAATTACACGCGAGAATGTAGGACCTGTGGAGCAAATCATTATCTATTCTACAGGGATATTTTCATATTAGCAATTTATTTGTAGTTTATGTAACATTACAGACACATATTATAAATATTACTATGATGTATTATTATTTTTCATTTTTAGGATCTTTAGAGATGAGTGAATCAATTCAGTAATCGGCATCAATTTAATTTTTTTCCAAATTTCTCGAATGTTTAGAATTCCGGATATTCGAAAACTTTGGCATCGATATGTCATAAATCTCTCAAAACAGAGGCCAGATTCTACTGTAGTAGCTTCCAGCCCTCTAGTCTTCTGGTAACATCAAAAGGGAACTTGTGAATTTTCCTTACTCAAAACTTTCCTATGGTTTGTTTTTGGTAAAAGTGACGGAGTAGTGGTCATTTGTCATAAATAGGTCCACTTTGGCTGTAGCAGAAATCACAAACTCTCATATTCCTTAGTGCTGGTATATGGGAAGAATATGCAAATCTGTATTCCATGATGTAATTAGGAAGTCAGGTGCCTCAGTGTTGCAAACCAATAGAGGGCGCTCACTGGAATGTGCAAGCCTGTCTTCCCTGATGTAATTAGGAAGACAGAATCTCAGTGATATGGCCCAATAAAGGCTGATCCCTTTAACATCATGCTCGACCTTCCAAGAGGCCTTTGTTTTGCAATGATGCTGGGATTATTACCAGGTATAGTCTTTCAACCCAGGACAGCCGTTTTGATGTTATTGCATCTCATCAGCCCGATGTAGAGAAGACTAACCTGGTAGAGGTGAGAGGCTTAGACAGGGTAAGGGGGGTATCATCCCTCCTTGGGCAGAGACCACCATATAGGTGTGTGGAGACTTATTAAGCCTTTTGCACTCCACTTTGCAAGGGACTATGGGAAGAATATACAAATCTGTCTTCCATGATGTAATTAGGAAGTCAGGTGCCTCAGTGTTGCAAACCAATAGAGGGCGCTCACTGGAATGTGCAAGCCTGTCTTCCCTGATGTAATTAGGAAGACAGAATCTCAGTGATATGGCCCTATAAAGGCTGCTCCCTTTAACATCATGCTCGACCTTCCAAGAGGCCTTTGTACCAGCCTAGTACTGGTATAGTGAGTGTCCATGCCCTGGTTTTTACTACAAAGTGGGCATGGGATTTGCAATAATCCCATCCACTTTGCCCTTGCTGTAAAATGCCATCATTTTTCCCATGGCGTTTCTGGCTCGTGGGACCCCGGTCTTAAAGCTGAACCCTTAAAAAATTGGTGTTTTTTTCCAATTCCACCACATTCTGACATTTTTTTTCTGGATCTTAGTGGTCTACAATTAGAAATATTCTCCATTTGAATATGAACCTGTGACATTATGAAACACAAGGTTACTATTGAAAGTGTTGGGTGGGCATTGTGAGGACAAAAAAGCAAAAAAAAAGTTCTAACATTTAAAAAATATAAAACTTTTTTATTTACAATTTTTCCACAGATTTTACATTTGTCAATGCCACTAATTTTTATTGAATAACTTACAATCCTTCTTTAAATATTTTGGAAAAGAGGAAAAACTGAAATTTCTGGTTTAATTTATTTATTATGCATTTCATTATTCAGCTTTTTTTTTAATTTTAACAACTTTTGCAAAGTAAAATCAAATAGGTTAATGGAAAAAAAAAAGAATTGCAATACGCAATCTCTTTTTTTATTGCATTCATCGATGAGTGTGGTGATACCAAATAATTTATGCCACTTTTTCTTTAATTTTCCTGTATTTCATTTTTTTTTTAAATATATTTTGTGCCATTTAATTTCTTTTTTTCCCCATAAATTTTATTTTTATCTCATTTGAGTTCCACTGTGGACCGTGATATTGTGATCTTCAGGATTTTACTGATAGGCAATGTATTTGGACTTACACATAACCAAGCTGACTCGTGAGATTTGTTAGTCTTCTGTCTGCCATTGGCATCCAATATTTGCCAAGCCCTAATGGGGTGACAGGTGACCCCATTGCTTCATCTAAGCACTTACATACTGTACCATGGTGACTATTATCCATGGCACCTAAGAGGTCACATGGGTAGGATTGGGGTAACTATACGTCAAGTTGTGGCAGGTCATTTATAAATTTGATATATTGCTAAGGGAATAAGAGGTTGAATATTTAGTAGACTATCCTATCTAACCCATGACAATGTATAGAACCACCTTAAAAATTATTGAAATATACATATCACCAGGTCTTCAAAGCATACAGTAATAGACAGTACATTTAGTCTTAATCTTCTGGCCCTAGATTGCATGTAGTAAAGGTGCTGGAAGCAGCCCTGTATTGCTGGCCAGCTTGAGGACTTCTAGCCATTCTTTCCACCTATAGGGTAGGTCATAAAATCAATATATCTGAACTAGAGATGAGCGAGTAGTACTCGATCGAGTAGGTATTCGATCGAATACTACGGTATTCAAAATACTCATATTCGATCGAGTACCACTCGCTGTTCGAATGTAAAAGTTCGATGCAGAACCAGCATTGATTGTCCAAATGCTATACAGTCGGCAAATCAACGCTGATTCTTCTCCTACCTTTAGAAGTCTTCTCCGTGCAGCTTCCCCGCGGCGTCTTCCGGCTCTTCATTTACTCTGCCAGGCATCGGGCCTGGGCAGAGCCGACTGCGCATGTCCGCTTGTAGTGCGGGCATGCGCAGTCGGTTCTGCCCAGGCCCGATGCCTGGCAGAGTGAATGAAGAGCCGGAAGATGCCGCGGGGACGCTGCACGGAGAATACTGCTCCGAGGATCCAGCCCGACCCTCACTTGTGGACTTGGTAAGTATAATTTGATTGAACGTTGCCTACCCCTGAAACAAGCATTTTCCCCCCATAGACTGTAATAGGGTTCGATATTCGATTCGAGTAGTCAAATATTGAGGGGCTACTCGAAACGAATATCGAACCCTATTACAGTCTATGGGGGGAAAATGCTCCTCGAACATTTTACTGTTCACTCATCTCTAATCTAAACAACTCCTTTACACATCTTTTGCCATTTCTCATTGCTAAGACTTCCTCCACCTCTAGACTTAAGACACATGTTGTCAAGTAGATTCTGGGTCTAGTAAGATTATACCATTGGCAGCGTGATGGCAGCCAAAGAGGATGATGCAATCTAGTCTTTCAGAGAAGACCTGGGCTCAAATCAGAAAATGTTTAATGTAACCCATATATGTAATGAGCTAGATTTATTTCCATTGCTTCCTCTTCAGTTAAGTCACGATGGTGTTTTTCACGTCCTGGTTTCTCATACTATATATAAAAGGGTTCAACATTGGTATTACCGAGGTATAAAGAACAGAAACCACATTCTCTGATTTATAAGAGCAATGAATATATTTATTTGAGTGTGGCTGTAGATACATGAGCATAATAGTCCCATAGTAGATGGTGACCACCATGAGGTGAGAGGAACACGTCGAGAAGGCTTTCTGCCTACCCTGTGATGAAGCAATCTTCAGGATACTGGAGATAATATGGACATAGGATATTAGAGTCAAGAAGAAGGTGCACATAACAATAATTCCTCCTGTGATAAATATGGATAACTCATTACGGAAAGTATCTCCACAAGACATTCGGATGAAAGCAGGAACCTCACAAAAGTAGTGGTTGATGCCGTGACACTTGCAAAATGGGAGTTGGAACGTGAGGGACACCTGTGCAAAAGAGTTAATGAATCCGGCACTCCATGACCCTACAGCTAGATAGAAACACAACATCTTGTTCATTATTGCGTTGTAATGTAATGGTCTACAAACAGCGGCAAATCTATCGTAGGCCATGACGGCAAGTATGATACATTCTGTTCCACCCAAGGTTAAGGAAAAATACATCTGTGTCGCACATCCCAACAAGGAAATACTTCTGTCTTTGGCTAAAGTGTTCTTTAGAAGCAGAGGAACAACAGAAGAGGAGAAACAGATGTCAATGATAGAGAGGTTGGTGAGAAAGAAGTACATGGGGGTGTGTAGTCTTGGATTGTTCCTCACGACAATGATCAGCAGAAAGTTCCCTGATATAGTAATTACATACATCACCAAAAATATCAGGAAGAAGATGGGCTGTAGGTGAGGAACAGTAGACAATCCAAGTAAGATGAACACTGGTGACGTAGTTTGGTTTGACTGTTCCATAAGATTTAGCTAGTTCCTGCTATAAATTAAGATATTTACAAATTGTATTTGGACATTATGTAAAGAAGAAAAATAATTGAGACCAAAAATGACAAAGATTATCCAGAAAAAGAAGTGGAGCATGACCACCATAGAATTAACTCATAAAGTCACAAATATTAGAACAGAAGATGCTGAGATATTGGACTTTAAGACACTGAGATGGTCAATAGTGCGTTCTAGAATCTAATTTTTGGTCAATGCCTTCTGTCGTGCTTGTAGGTGCAGTCAACAATTAGAAATATTCTTTGAGATGATGGATCATAGCCCACAGGAATACAAATTACATGTGACCCACGTCACTGAAGAACCATCTTGTTCAATTGACCATTTGTGAAGCTACAATCCTCATTTTGAAATGGCCTCAAGTTCTTTACATTCTATATCTCTTTACTTAATATCTCACCAATGTGTAGGGGAAATGGAGACTGGAAGTGATGGTATGAATGTACTGAAATGATTACAGTCTTAAAATCTTCATTGGTCCATGCAAATATTTCATTCAAATTTTTGAGGATTTTATCAAACACAAAAAGATTTGATGCTTTGTTTCACTAATATGATGAATGTTTGGTATCAAGTTTACTTACTTAGACCATTGAGCAATGATGAATAATTTCTGTGAACAGGATAGTGACTCTGATGCCTTATTCTGAATTAGAAAAATATCTTCTTATATGTTCGGGAAATAATTGGTTTTAACTCCCAATTAACTCTTAACTGACACCATCACGGATCAGAATGAATTACATTTAATTTTCATGATCTTTAGAGATGAGCGAATCGATTTGGCATGAATCAAATTTAGTCCAATTTTTCCAAAAGTTTTGGATTCCAGTGAAGATTCTAACTATAGCTGGCAACCATTTAACTCTTGGTCCTTAAACTACATTCAGTGACCAGTATCACAGAAAGAGTAAATCTAAAATATAACTTTTAATGATATTTAAAATAAAAAACAAAAAGAAAAAACCCCAAATGTGTAATAAAAAATGTGAGACAAAGTGTGTATCTATATATATATGCACCCAGAATGATGGTATCCGGGTGTACTGATGCACTTCTCTCACACAGTCACCAATGGTCAACACATACAAGCTCAAGGCAGATAGAGAAATCCTAGGAATGAGAGCAACTAAAAAGAAAGAAACACAGACACACTGCAGGATCATTTAGTTCTCTGTGTGGAGTGTTGTTAATAATAATAATAATAATACAGCCCGACCGTGGTTGGAGGACATGAGGAGGGGTCACAGCATGTGGATATAACAAGCAGAAAACATTTTTGCAGAGGTGGGGGACATATGCAGCTATCATGATAACATGTGGCAGTTCCTTTGGTAGGTGGTGAGATCTCCTGCTCACAGCTGATAGTTCGGTATCTTGTATCAGCACTATTGTCCATTAACCACAAAAAATGCCCCAAATGTCCTTCATCACAAGCCCTCCTCCTTCCTCCTTACCACTGTGTTCTACTGCCCAGAGAGGTCTGAAGCCATCCAGGTAGACAGGCTGCTGCTCTCTTGCCAAGCTTCCATAAACTCATGGGGTAGGTGGGTGATGGTAGGTTTCCAGGCTGTAGCAGAGTCCCACGTGTCCACAGTAATAGAAAGAAATACCAGTCAGCTGTAGCATCTTCACACACCAGCAATAGACTCCAAAAAAACATCTCCTTGAAGGAAGAAGTCCGCATTTCCATGTAGGTTTCTCCTCCTTGCCGCATGGTGTCCATGCTGTCTTTAGCTCCTGGGGGGATGGTAACAGGCACATGTCCACAGGAAACCAGCTGAACCAGGTCTAGACTCATTGTCCATGCTTTACAATAGAAACAAAATACTCCACAGGGTCTTCCATTCGATTTATAGTTGCTAATTCATAGTGCTAGATTGCTTAGTTACACGATTCTTGAAGATACAGAGGAAAAGAGTGAGAAAGGAAAGATAGAGATTGCTCCCAGCTTGGAGCCCTGTATCGAGGCAGCCACTAAGGGCACCAGGAAGTAGGTCCAATTGTACAGGGACACACTGTCTATAGTTCCCCAATCAAGCTAGCAATGCTCTGTACTGACGGTGTTGTCTGTCTATTAAACAAGCTGGACTTGTACGACTGTATATATGGCAAAGCCTAGTGTTTGATATCTGGCATGCCCGCAGACATTACATGAGTTATCTGCCCATCTGCTTATTAAAACTATCCCTGAATTCTTCTAATAGATAAGTTGGAGAGGAACAAAAGGTGCAATAGTGAATGGTCTATGTGATGCTATATCAGTCTATCCCCATGCACGAAAAACAACTCCTCTACGTGTTTCGCTATGCGATATACATAGCTCCTCAGGAGGATGATAAATATAGAGAACCTATGATGATTGCAGTTACAACTGCACTTCCTGCACCCTTGATGGTAGGGTGCAGTACTAAAAAGCTCTGCCGGCGTGCGCGCCAAAGAGACGGGTTATTAAAGGCTAAACCATGCCTCCAATACACTCCCCTCCCATGACGTGGCGGGTGCTGGTAGGACACACCCTTCTCATAGTCACGTGATGCATGGGGGTGTGGCCAAGGTCCACAGCTTGCAAACTCAAGTAACCTGGCTGGAAAACCACAGGTCCCAGACAGGTTTTAAATGACTATAGATCAGCCTATCTTACGATGTCTATTCTGACCATATATACACCCGGCCATCCTGTTCAGTGAGCGTTTACGGCCATATAGTGGTGGACTATAGTGATGGACTATGGACATGATGCCAGATATGTTAATGTCCAAATTGTGGATGCTAATATATGTTACGAGGACTGAATTGTGGATGCTAATATATGTTATGAGGACTGAACTGTAGATGCTGATATAATAAGCATCCACTATTAAATCATTTAGCATCCTGAGCCTATTTCCACCCCTGCATAGGATTATTCAAGTTCATAATTCATTTATGTATATTTATGGATATCCACTATGATTAGAAGTGGACCCATATAAAGTCCCACTTCACCCACAAAATTTGGTTCACCATAAAATAGTGCATAAATACACCCAATGAATCTACTCATAGTCCCAATTCAAACCCCTAGGACTATGTCTTATCTCTGATGTTAATTTGCTTAGATCTATATTATGCATACCGTCTAATATGAGCAATGTGGACTCTGCAAAGATGAAAATATTAACGCCACCTATGTGAAAGGCCACGCCTAAATGTAAGCCAACATATAATCTATTCATCTATCCATCTATCATATGTATTGATCTTGGACATTGCAACCCAACATGTAATCTATGTGTTGGTCCAGGATAATATGATTGCATATTATAGTAGACTACCGACTGAATGATTGTAAAATATCCACTATATACACAAGCTGAAAACTGGTTGACTATACTACCAAAAGAAACTAAACAGTTTATGGACAGAATATGAACAGAATGAATTACAGGAAGCAGCTATAGTTGATATTTTCATTAAGTCCTAATGGTGTTAATTAGAGATGAGCGAACACTAAAATGTTCGAGGTTCGGAATTCGATTCGAACAGCTGTTCGTGTGTTCGAACGGGTTTCGAACCCCATTATAGTCTATGGGGAACAGATACTCGTTAAGGGGGAAACCCAAATCCGTGTCTGGAGGGTCACCAAGTCCACTATGACACCCCAGGAAATGATGCCAACACCTCTGGAATGACACTGGGACAGCAGGGGAAGCATGTCTGGGGGCATCTAACACACCAAAGACCCTCTATTACCCCAACATCACAGCCTAACAACTACACACTTTACACACTCAATACCACCTCTCTGACAGTAGGAAAACACCTTGAAACATGTGTATTTGGCACTTGCAGTGAGGAGAGCTTGTCACCAGCAGTGAATTTGGCCCTTGTAGTAAGTTGAGGTTGGCACCAACATTTGTGGTGGAGGGAGCCTCTAAAAACCCCAGTTTGGACCAATTCATGGTGGAGGGAGCCTCTAAAAAACCCCAGTTTGGACCAATTCATGGTGGAGGGAGCCTCTAAAAAACCCCAGTTTGGACCAATTCATGGTGGAGGGAGCCTCTAAACAGCCCAGTTTGGACCAATTCATGGTGGAGGGAGCCTCTAAACAGCCCAGTTTGGGCAAATTCATGGTGGAGGGAGCCTCTAAAACCCCCCAGTTTGGACCAATTCATGGTGGAGGGAGCCTCTAAAAACCCCAGTTTGGACCAATTCATGATGGAGGGAGCCCCTAAACAGCCCAGTTTGGGCAAATTCATGGTGGAGGGAGCCTCTAAAAACCCCAGTTTGGACCAATTCATGATGGAGGGAGCCTCTAAAAACCCCAGTTTGGACCAATTCATGGTGGAGGGAGCCTCTAAAAACCCAAGTTTGGACCAATTCATGGTGGAGGGAGCCTCTAAACAGCTCAGTTTGGGCAAATTCATGGTGGAGGGAGCCTCTAAACAGCCCAGTTTGGGCAAATTCATGGTGGAGGGAGCCTCTAAAAACCCCAGTTTGGACCAATTCATGGTGGAGGGAGCCTCTAAAAACCCCAGTTTGGACCAATTCATGGTGGAGGGAGCCTCTAAAAACCCCAGATTGGACCAATTCATGATGGAGGGAGCCTCTAAACAGCCCAGTTTGGGCAAATTCATGGTGGAGGGAGCCTCTAAAACCCCCCAGTTTGGACCAATTCATGGTGGAGGGAGCCTCTAAAAAACCCCAGTTTGGACCAATTCATGGTGGAGGGAGCCTCTAAAAAACCCCAGTTTGGACCAATTCATGGTGGAGGGAGCCTCTAAACAGCCCAGTTTGGACCAATTCATGGTGGAGGGAGCCTCTAAACAGCCCAGTTTGGGCAAATTCATGGTGGAGGGAGCCTCTAAAACCCCCCAGTTTGGACCAATTCATGGTGGAGGGAGCCTCTAAAAACCCCAGTTTGGACCAATTCATGATGGAGGGAGCCCCTAAACAGCCCAGTTTGGGCAAATTCATGGTGGAGGGAGCCTCTAAAAACCCCAGTTTGGACCAATTCATGATGGAGGGAGCCTCTAAAAACCCCAGTTTGGACCAATTCATGGTGGAGGGAGCCTCTAAAAACCCAAGTTTGGACCAATTCATGGTGGAGGGAGCCTCTAAACAGCTCAGTTTGGGCAAATTCATGGTGGAGGGAGCCTCTAAACAGCCCAGTTTGGGCAAATTCATGGTGGAGGGAGCCTCTAAAAACCCCAGTTTGGACCAATTCATGGTGGAGGGAGCCTCTAAAAACCCCAGTTTGGACCAATTCATGGTGGAGGGAGCCTCTAAAAACCCCAGATTGGACCAATTCATGATGGAGGGAGCCTCTAAACAGCCCAGTTTGGGCAAATTCATGGTGGAGGGAGCCTCTAAAACCCCCCAGTTTGGACCAATTCATGGTGGAGGGAGCCTCTAAAAACCCCAGTTTGGACCAATTCATGATGGAGGGAGCCTCTAAACAGCCCAGATTGGGCAAATTCATGGTGGAGGGAGCCTCTAAAAACCCCAGTTTGGACCAATTCATGATGGAGGGAGCCTCTAAAAACCCCAGTTTGGACCAATTCATGGTGGAGGGAGCCTCTAAAAACCCCAGTTTGGACCAGTTCATGATGGAGGGAGCCTCTAAACAGCCCAGTTTGGGCAAATTCATGGTGGAGGGAGCCTCTAAAAAACCCCAGTTTGGACCAATTCATGGTGGAGGGAGCCTCTAAAAACCCCAGTTTGGACCAATTCATGGTGGAGGGAGCCTCTAAAAACCCCAGTTTGGACCAATTCATGGTGGAGGGAGCCTCTAAAAACCCCAGTTTGGACCAATTCATGGTGGAGGGAGCCTCTAAAAACCCCAGTTTGGACCAATTCATGGTGGAGGGAGCCTCTAAAAACCCCAGTTTGGACCAATTCATGGTGGAGGGAGCCTCTAAAAACCCCAGCTTGGACCAATTCATGATGGAGGGAGCCTCAAAACAGCCCAGTTTGGGCAAATTCATGGTGGAGGGAGCCTCTAAAAACCCCCAGTTTGGACCAATTCATGGTGGAGGGAGCCTCTAAACAGCTCAGTTTGGGCAAATTCATGGTGGAGGGAGCCTCTAAACAGCCCAGTTTGGGCAAATTCATGGTGGAGGGAGCCTCTAAAAACCCCAGTTTGGACCAATTCATGGTGGAGGGAGCCTCTAACTAGCCCAGTTTGGGCAAATTCATGGTGGAGGGAGCCTCTAAAAACCCCAGTTTGGACCAATTCATGGTGGAGGGAGCCTCTAAACAGCCCAGTTTGGGCAAATTCATGGTGGAGGGAGCCTCTAAACAGCCCAGTTTGGGCAAATTCATGGTGGAGGGAGCCTCTAAAAACCCCAGTTTGGACCAATTCATGATGGAGGGAGCCTCTAAAAACCCCAGTTTGGACCAATTCATGGTGGAGGGAGCCTCTAAAAACCCCAGTTTGGACCAATTCATGGTGGAGGGAGCCTCTAAACAGCTCAGTTTGGGCAAATTCATGGTGGAGGGAGCCTCTAAACAGCCCAGTTTGGGCAAATTCATGGTGGAGGGAGCCTCTAAAAACCCCAGTTTGGACCAATTCATGGTGGAGGGAGCCTCTAAAAACCCCAGTTTGGACCAATTCATGGTGGAGGGAGCCTCTAAAAACCCCAGATTGGACCAATTCATGATGGAGGGAGCCTCTAAACAGCCCAGTTTGGGCAAATTCATGGTGGAGGGAGCCTCTAAAACCCCCCAGTTTGGACCAATTCATGGTGGAGGGAGCCTCTAAAAACCCCAGTTTGGACCAATTCATGATGGAGGGAGCCTCTAAACAGCCCAGATTGGGCAAATTCATGGTGGAGGGAGCCTCTAAAAACCCCAGTTTGGACCAATTCATGATGGAGGGAGCCTCTAAAAACCCCAGTTTGGACCAATTCATGGTGGAGGGAGCCTCTAAAAACCCCAGTTTGGACCAATTCATGATGGAGGGAGCCTCTAAACAGCCCAGTTTGGGCAAATTCATGGTGGAGGGAGCCTCTAAAAAACCCCAGTTTGGACCAATTCATGGTGGAGGGAGCCTCTAAAAACCCCAGTTTGGACCAATTCATGGTGGAGGGAGCCTCTAAAAACCCCAGTTTGGACCAATTCATGGTGGAGGGAGCCTCTAAAAACCCCAGTTTGGACCAATTCATGGTGGAGGGAGCCTCTAAAAACCCCAGTTTGGACCAATTCATGGTGGAGGGAGCCTCTAAACAGCCCAGTTTGGGCAAATTCATGGTGGAGGGAGCCTCTAAACAGCCCAGTTTGGGCAAATTCATGGTGGAGGGAGCCTCTAAACAGCCCAGTTTGGGCAAATTCATGGTGGAGGGAGCCTCTAAAAACCCCAGTTTGGACCAATTCATGGTGGAGGGAGCCTCTAACTAGCCCAGTTTGGGCAAATTCATGGTGGAGGGAGCCTCTAAAAACCCCAGTTTGGACCAATTCATGGTGGAGGGAGCCTCTAAACAGCCCAGTTTGGGCAAATTCATGGTGGAGGGAGCCTCTAAACAGCCCAGTTTGGGCAAATTCATGGTGGAGGGAGCCTCTAAAAATCCCAGTTTGGACCAATTCATGGTGGAGGGAGCCTCTAAAAACCCCAGTTTGGACCAATTCATGGTGGAGGGAGCCTCTAAACAGCTCAGTTTGGGCAAATTCATGGTGGAGGGAGCCTCTAAACAGCCCAGTTTGGGCAAATTCATGGTGGAGGGAGCCTCTAAAAACCCCAGTTTGGACCAATTCATGGTGGAGGGAGCCTCTAAAAACCCCAGTTTGGACCAATTCATGGTGGAGGGAGCCTCTAACTAGCCCAGTTTGGGCAAATTCATGGTGGAGGGAGCCTCTAAAAACCCCAGTTTGGACCAATTCATGGTGGAGGGAGCCTCTAAAAACCCCAGTTTGGACCAATTCATGGTGGAGGGAGCCTCTAAAAACCCCAGTTTGGACTAATTCATGGTGGAGGGAGCCTCTAACTAGCCCAGTTTGGGCAAATTCATGGTGGAGGGAGCCTCTAAAAACCCCAGTTTGGACCAATTCATGGTGGAGGGAGCCTCTAAAAACCCCAGTTTGGACCAATTCATGGTGGAGGGAGCCTCTAAAAACCCCAGTTTGGGCAAATTCATGGTGGAGGGAGCCTCTAAACAGCCCAGTTTGGGCAAATTCATGGTGGAGGGAGCCTCTAAAAACCCCAGTTTGGACCAATTCATGGTGGAGGGAGCCTCTAAAAACCCCAGTTTGGACCAATTCATGGTGGAGGGAGCCTCTAAAAACCCCAGATTGGACCAATTCATGATGGAGGGAGCCTCTAAACAGCCCAGTTTGGGCAAATTCATGGTGGAGGGAGCCTCTAAAACCCCCCAGTTTGGACCAATTCATGGTGGAGGGAGCCTCTAAAAACCCCAGTTTGGACCAATTCATGATGGAGGGAGCCTCTAAACAGCCCAGATTGGGCAAATTCATGGTGGAGGGAGCCTCTAAAAACCCCAGTTTGGACCAATTCATGATGGAGGGAGCCTCTAAAAACCCCAGTTTGGACCAATTCATGGTGGAGGGAGCCTCTAAAAACCCCAGTTTGGACCAATTCATGGTGGAGGGAGCCTCTAAAAACCCCAGTTTGGACCAATTCATGGTGGAGGGAGCCTCTAAACAGCCCAGTTTGGACCAATTCATGGTGGAGGGAGCCTCTAAAAACCCCAGTTTGGACCAATTCATGGTGGAGGGAGCCTCTAACTAGCCCAGTTTGGGCAAATTCATGGTGGAGGGAGCCTCTAAAAACCCCAGTTTGGACCAACTCATGGTGGAGGAAGCCTCTAAAAACCCCAGTTTGGACCAATTCATGGTGGAGGGAGCCTCTAAACAGCCCAGTTTGGACCAATTCATGGTGGAGGGAGCCTCTAACCAGCAGAGTTGGTGGAAATCAGGGTGGAGGAAGCCTCTAACCAGCAGAGTTGTGGGAAAGCAGGGTGGAGGGAGCCTCTAACCAGCAGAGTTGGTGGAAATCAGGGTGGAGGGAGCCTCTAACCAGCAGAGTTGGGGGAAATCAGGGTGGAGGGAGCCTAGTATTAGCAGAATTGTGCAACGCTTATGGTGGATGAGTATGAGGATGCGGAGGAATTGGAGAGGTTGAGTACAGACATGGAGTTTCATGTTGGGGTGCTTTACACAGGTGGGCACAAAAATGAAGGCTCTATCCAGTGGTGGTTCATTTTTATCAAAGTGAGCCGGTCGGCACTCTCAGCTGACAGACGGGTGCGCTTGTCAGTGATGATGCCACCGGCTGCACTGAACACCCTCTCAGATAGGACGCTGGCGGCAGGACAGGACAGCACCTCCAAGGCATATAGGGCAAGTTCAAGCCACAGGTCCAACTTTGACACCCAATACGTGTAGGGCGCAGAGGGGTCGGAGAGGACAGGGCTGTGGTCGGAAAGGTATTCCCGCAACATGCGCCTATACTTCTCACGCCTGGTGACACTAGGACCCTCCGTGGCGGCACTTTGGCGAGGGGGTGCCATCAAGGTGTCCCAGACCTTAGACAGTGTGCCCCTCGTTTGTGTGGACCGGTGAGAACTTGGTTGCCTACTGGAGGAACTGCCCTCCCTGCCGCCAACGTCACATGCTGGAAACATCTCCATCATATTCTGCACCAATTGCCTGTGGCAAGCATTGATGCGATTGGCCCTCCCCTCTACCGGAATAAAAGACGAGATGTTGTTTTTATACCGGGGGTCAAGGATAGCAAAGATCCAGTACTGGTTGTCCTCCATGATTTTGACAATACGCTTGTCGGTTGTAAAGCACCCCAACATGAACTCAGCCATGTCTGCCACAGTGTTAGTTGGCATGACTCCTCTGGCCCCACCGGAAAGTTCAATCTCCATTTCCTCCTCATCCTCCATGTCTACCCATCCGCGCTGCAACAATGGGACGATTCGAAGTTGCCCGGAAGCCTCCTGTATCACCATCACATCATCGGACAACTCTTCTTCCTCCTCCTCCTCCTCCTCCTCCATTAAACGCAGTGAAGCGGACAGATGTGTGGACCTACTCTCCAGCTGTGACGGATCGGATGCTATCCCTAACTCCTCTGTGTGATCTGAGTTATCCCTGATGTCAATCAGGGATTCTCTCAGAACACACAAGAGCGGGATTGTAAGGCTCACCATCGCATCCTCAGAGCTCACCCTCCTTGTGGACTCCTCAAACACCCGTAGGATGTCACAAAGGTCTCTCATCCATGGCCACTCATGGATGAGAAACTGAGGCAGCTGACTTTGTGGCACCCTAGGGTTTTGTAGCTGGTATTCCATCAAAGGTCTCTGCTGCTCAACCACTCTATTCAACATCTGAAACGTTGAGTTCCAGCGTGTGGGGACGTCGCACAAAAGCCGGTGTTGTGGCACATGCAGGCGTTGCTGGAGAGATTTTAAGCTAGCAGCGGCTACTGTCGACTTGCGAAAGTGGGCGCACATGCGCCGCACTTTCACCAGTAGCTCTGGAACATTGGGGTAGCTCTTTAGGAAACGTTGCACCACTAGGTTGAAGATGTGGGCCAGGCATGGAACATGTTGGAGTCCGGCAAGCTCCAGAGCTGCTACCAGGTTCCGGCCGTTATCACAAACGACCATGCCTGGGCCCAGGTGCAGCGGCTCAAACCATATTGCCGTCTCATCGAGGAGGGCATCCCTCACCTCGGAGGCAGTGTGCTGTTTGTCCCCCAAGCTGATCAGCTTCAGCACAGCCTGCTGACGTCTACCAACGCCAGTGCTGCAACGTTTCCAACTCGTAGCTGGGGTCAATCTAACAGCGGAGGAGGAGGCGGTGGCGGAGGAGGAGGCGGTGGCGGAGGAGGAGGCGGTAGAGGAGGAGGAGGAGGGGGGTGTTCTTCTCGTGTCCCTGCCAGGAATGTTAGGCGGGGAGACGAGGTACACCGGGCCAGTTTGGGAAGCAGTCCCAGCCTCAACTACATTCACCCAGTGTGCCGTCAGTGAAATGTAGCGTCCCTGTCCGCATGCACTTGTCCACGCGTCGGTGGTCAAGTGGACCTTTGTGCAAAGCGCGGAACTAAGGGCCCGCCTGATGTTGAGTGACACGTGCTGGTGCAAGGCGGGGACGGCACACCGGGAGAAGTAGTGACGGCTAGGGACGGCATAGCGAGGTGCCGCAGTTGCCATCAGGTCCAGGAAGGCGGGAGTTTCAACAAGCCGGAACGCCAACATCTCCTGGGCCAGCAGTTTAGCGATGTTGGCGTTCAAGGCTTGCGCGTGTGGGTGGTTAGCAGTGTATTTCTGCCGCCGCTCCAATGTCTGAGAGATGGTGGGTTGTTGTAAAGAAGCGCCTGATGGTGCCTTTGATGGTGCAGGAGAAGGAGATAAGACAGGAACAGGGGAGGATGAGGGAGAAGTCAACAAAGCGGCGGAGGCAGATGAAGTGGTGTCCTGGCTCGTCCTCTGGAGTGCATCGCCAGCACAGTCAGCAGTGGCAGTGGCAGAGGCAGAGGCAGTGGCAGAGGCAGTGGCAGTGGCGTGAATGGCAGGCGGCCTTTGTCCTGCCGTTGCTGCCTGCCACTGATTCCAGTGCTTGGATTCCAAATGACGGCGCATTGAAGTGGTGGACAGGTTGCTCTTCTCAGAGCCCCTAATCAATTTCGAGAGGCAAATTGTGCAGACAACACTATATCTGTCCTCGGCGCATTCCTTGAAAAAACTCCACACCTTCGAGAAACGTGCCCTCGAGGTGGGAGTTTTTCGGGGCTGGGTACGAACTGGAACATCTTGGGAGATTCCGGGTGTGGCTGGCTTCGCCTAAGCTGCTGACCTCTGCCTCTGCCTCTAGCTACCCTTTTTGGTGCTGCACCTGCCTCAACATCCACACTACTTTCCCCGCTTGACATCCCCCCTGTCCAGGTCGGGTCAGTGTCCTCATCATCCACCACTTCCTCTTCCAACTCCTGTCTCATCTCCTCCTCCCGCACAATGCGCCGGTCAACTGGATGCCCTGACGGCAACTGCGTCACATCATCGTCGATGAGGGTGGGTTGCTGGTCATCCACCACCAAATCGAACGGAGATGGAGGAGACTCTAGTGTTTGAGCATCTGGACACAGATGCTCCTCTGTTAGGTTCGTGGAATCGTGACGTGGAGAGGCAGGTTGAGGGACAATGAAAGGAGCGGAGAACAGCTCTGGGGAGCAGGGACAGTTGGGGTTATTGTTCTGTGAAGCTTGGGAATTTTGGGAGGAAGGAGGACAAGACTGTTGGGTAATAGGAGGAGAGGAGGCAGAGTCTGACTGGCTGCTGGACAATGTGCTGTAAGCGTTCTCTGACAGCCATTGCAAGACCTGTTCCTGGTTCTCGGGCCTACTAAGGTTTGTACCCTGCAGTTTAGTTAATGTGGCAAGCAACCCTGGCACTGTGGAGTGGCGCAATGCTTGCTGCCCCACAGGAGTAGGCACGGGACGCCCTGTGGCTTCACTGCTACCTTGCTCCCCAGAACCATTCCCCCGACCTCGCCCACGGCCTCGTCCACGTCCCTTTCCGGGAGCCTTGCGCATTTTGAATTCCTAGTTAGAAATTGGCACTATATACCAGTAGCAAAAATTGTGGGTGCACGTAACCCCAATATATTCTTTGAATTCCCAGTCAGACAATGGCACTATATACCAGTAGCAAAAATTGTGGGTGCACGTAACCCCAATATATTCTTTTAATTCCCAGTCAGACAATGGCACTATATACCAGTAGCAAGAAATGAGGGTATTTATAACCCCAATATATTCTTTGAATTCCCAGTCAGACAATGGCACTATATACCAGTAGCAAGAAATGAGGGTATTTATAACCCCAATATATTCTTTGAATTCCCAGTCAGACAATGGCACTATATACCAGTAGCAAAAATAGTGGGTGTATATAGCCCCAATTCTATTGCTAGGGGACTTGCAGGGTATTTCTGAGGTGAAGGTGGGGGGGGCACACCGTTGGAACGGGTATCGGGGGTATATATCGGGTATACGGGAATACACTGACAGTGTATTCCATTCAGGATCCTGGGAAAGCTGGGTTGCGGCGATTGAGCCCGTCAGTGCCACGTTACACTGACAAGCTTCTCCCTGGAATTTAGCTCTTACAAGAGCTGTTGGTTGTCTTCTCCTTCCTATCCTAGCCTGTCCCTGCCTACCCAGAATCTAAGCCCTAGCTAGCTGGACGGAAACCTCCGTCCTCGGTGAATTGCAAGCTCAGAATGACGCGAAGCTGGGCGGCGCTGTTCTTTTAAATTAGAGGTCACATGTTTTCGGTAGCCAATGGGTTTTGCCTACTTTTTTCAACGTCACCGGTGTCGTAGTTCCTGTCCCACCTACCCTGCGCTGTTATTGGAGCAAAAAAGGCGCCAGGGAAGGTGGGAGGGGAATCGAGTAATGGCGCACTTTACCACGCGGTGTTCGATTCGATTCAAACATGCCGAACAGCCTAATATCCGATCGAACATGAGTTCGATAGAACACTGTTCGCTCATCTCTAGTGTTAATGACTTATGTCTGTAAGTCCATTCTGCCTCCTTCTGCAAAAAAACCTGAGTAAATTACCCGTCAGTGTAATTTAAATGTATTCTGCCATACATTTGGGTGTAATCATGGAAACAACATGCAATATTATAGTTGTAAAATAATAACTGTAATACGGTATTGCAAACAGCTTAACCCATATATTAGCAAATATCCATTTAGAAAAAACATAAACAAGTTTTATAACATCATAGGCTGAAATGTATTTTCTTAACTAAACCAAAAGGAAAACTGCAGATTTCACAAACGTAACAACCCAGCCATATAGTCATCTACTGTACAATATACGTAGATAGAACAGTTAGCACATAAATATAGACTCAGTCCTCATCAAACTATATACATCAATACAACATATACTTAACGGGGACACTATGAAGTACCTCAGGAGATATAGACATTGCCTTTACAACATGAGACTTTAATATGATTACAAAAATTCTATGATAACGAGGATCAAATAACATGCACAGTAAATGTCTATTACATTACACATGTTTAAAGAAGAAAAAAATGACATACTCATAGGATCCAGAATGGAGAGAGAGATTGCATTAATATTAACATCTGTTAGGATGGGGTCCCGCAGATTTGCCTTCCGGCGCACAGCGCCACCTGCGGGCCAATCCAACCCTCGCGCCCGGCGGTGTGCAATGAAGTCTTTGGAGACTAAGACTCAGTTTTCTCCGACTGAGCATGCTCGGACTTTTTGGAGCCGCTCACAGCCTATGTGCCAGTTCTCCCCGACTGAGCATGAGCGGTGAGGTCATGGCCACCGCCCCTATTGGGCGGGGACTTCCCTTTAAAAGGAGTGAGTCGACGCCCGCCTGGCGCTCACACTTTATCTGAAAGTTACCAGACCTAATGACTGTAGTCCCAGGGAGAGTCTCCAGTGTTCAGGCAGGTTGCAGTGTAGGGTGCTACTAGATAGACCAGTAAACCCTGAATGATTGACAGCTCTACACCAAGGCCTGGAGCAATAGACATTGTTCCGGCCTGTGGAGCTGCAGCAGGTGTGGTTTCCCAGATAGCCGTGCTCGCCTTGCCTAACTTCATTGGAAGCTCCTAGCTGTGTGCAGGAGCTCTCCTAGCTACTACAGGGTCCTAGGTGTTTGCCTCCTCCTAGCTGTGTGCAGGAGCCCCCTAGCTATTACCGGGGATTGTGTTTGTCGCTGACCTAGGGTGAGTGTTAACCCTGGGCAGCTGTCTTGTATTTGCTTTCAGCCTGTTCACATTGGGAGCTGCACTGTCCGTCACTCAGTGAGTTAACTGGTGAACGTGTGTTACTCCCAGTTCATACTGTGCTGTACCGCCGTACTGTCGTATACAGACATACAGCCGCCCATAGGGCCTGTGGACCTCGCTGCAGTGCCTTTGCAGCCCAAGAGGTTCTGCGGTTTTAAAAATATTATTTTTATATATATACCCAGAACCATAACAACATCTTATTGTTGTGAGATAACAGGCACTAAGCAAGACCTGATAAGATCAGGAGATAACAGAGAGTAAGCGTAATCAGGAGAACTCAGCTCCCCTCCCCTCCAGAGAGCAGTGAGTCATCTTTCCTATAATGGTAGATAAGGAAAGATAAGTTCATTGACAACTTTATGTAAACAATGTAAGGAATAATCTAACCTAGAAGGTAAATGATGTAACATGTTTAAAGCAATGAATTAAGGAAAACTATTGAATTTACATAAGTTTAGATCATATCCTTGAGATGGGAATATCCTTTATGCTTTTATACCCTTCCCCCCCCCCCCCCCCCCCATGCACCTATACACAAAGCCCCTCATAATCCAAGGACTCCTCACCCACAGCAGATCTCATCATAGATCTATGTTAAATTGGCTGAAAATTCTGCAAGTTTTACATGTGATCTCTGCTGTTGACTATGACCCATCGTTGGACCAGTGGAATAAAGATGTCATGCCAGCCCGGAAACGTCTTTATGGAACTCGTGACGTTGCTTTCTAGTTGAAAATTTGAAAACTGTGTTTTTGACATACTATAGTATAGTAGATGGACACTACTTTGTCTGTTTCATTATTGAGTACTGTGCATGTACATTGGAGTGTTTTCATAGACACATGAACATAGTAAAGGGCGACGACAAGAATTCTAGTGGTGCCGATTTTTCGTATAGCTCCAATATTCTATATTGCTCATAGTAGACCTTTGAACACCCTAGAAGTAGGGTTGAGCGATCGTGTTCGGAAAAGATCGGATTCCGATCGGCGATCGAGAAAATTTCACAATCGCCATCGGAATTCCTGAAAAGTCAAGATCGGCTCAACCCTACCTAGAAGACATTTCTACCCACCAGGTTTTATTAACTCTATGTTGAGTTATACAAATTATGACTCGGGGTTATTAAAAAGTTACCAATGGTTTTTCTTTCAAGTTGTAAAGTATAAACAAATCTTGTCTAGCCCTCAGAACCTCTATCTTCGGGAACATACCCCTTCCAGTCAATTATATGATATTATTTCCAACTAATCTTCTTACATTCGATAATTTGCTCATTCTCGAAATATTATGAGAATTTGACAGAAGAGACATGGGATGTCTTGACTCTTACAACAAGCATGTTTATGGCTCCCCGGCATCTCGACATGGACATCGGCTTGAGACATGAACTACTCATGGGACATTGTAGGGTCATTGGTAGGTCATTGGACCAACCAGATGAAATAATACTCCACCAACCAATTTTTAGAACTAGTCTTGGTTCTTTTGTTGCCTATTCGAAAATTGAAAACTGTTTTTCACATCCTTGTTCCTCATACTGTATATAAAAGGGTTTAACATCGGAGTCACTGTTGTATAGAGGATTGATACTACATTGTCTGTTGTATTAGAGTACTGGACGTGTTTCTTTGAGTGTGGTCGCAGATACATGAACATAATAGTGCCATAGTAGAGGGTGACAACAGTGAGGTGAGAGGAGCACGTGGAGAAGGATTTCTGCCTCCCTTTCGAGGAACGGATCTTCAAAATACTTGAAATAACATGAATGTAGGAGATCAGAGTCAAGAAGAAAGAACACATGGCAATAATCACTGCTGTGATGTATACGGCTAATTCATTGACAAAGGTATCTCCACAAGCTATTCGGATGAAAGCAGGCATCTCACAAAAGTAGTGGTTGAGGTTGTGAGACCTGCAGAATGAAAGTTGGAATGTGAGGGATACCAACATAGAAGAATTCATGAAGCCGGCAATCCAAGATCCACCTGATAAGTAAAAAAACAACGTCTTGCTCATTATACTATTGTAATGCAATGGTTTACAAATAGCAACATATCTATCATAGGCCATGATGGCAAGTATTATACATTCTGTGGTACCCAACGCCAAGGAGAAGAACATCTGTGTCGCACATCCCAATAAAGAAATACTTCTGTCTTTGGCCAAGGTGTTCATTAAGAGCACAGGAACGATGGAGGAGGAGAAGCAGATGTCAATGATAGAGAGGTTGGTCAGAAAGAAGTACATGGGGGTGTGTAGTCTTGGATTGATCCTCACTATGATGATCAGAAGAAGGTTCCCAGATATAGTAATTATATACATTAGCAAAAATATGATGAAGAAGGTGATTTGTAGATGAGGGACAGTAGACAACCCAAGTAAGGTGAATCTATCTGATGTAGTCTGGTTTGACTCTTCCATGGCTTTCAAGTTGTTTCCCATTTTTTATACTGTATATAAAGCAATAGAATATTACAGATATTTACTACCAAGTATTGATGAAATAGAACATGGTTATAATTGACTAGTTTAAGGAATCTAGTCTTCAGCGGGGTTAGGATAGTCCTTTAATATCTGATCGATGGGGACCTCACTCCCAGACCAATGAATTCCATCCATTGTCTGGTGACCAAGCATCATTGCTACATCTCTGCCCCAATTTAAGTGAATTATAGCTGAGCTGTAATGGCGAGGGCCCCGCAGTCAGATAGAGATAGTCTAGTCTAATATATCATCTAATAAGGTCTCGAGAAACCGATTAGGTCTATGGCTCCATGGTGTTATAATCAGTACTAAACTATAGATTTTAAGTATTACATTAAATCAACTACTGAAGCAAAATTCTTCATTGTTTGTCCAATGATTCTTATTATGATATAGAGGTGTCCACCCTTAACTCATCTCAAATTTGGAGAAGGGCTCGGAAATCCTTTTTGGAACCAATTCAATACAACATTGTGACATGCTAAAGAAACCTCTTGAAATGAAACAACGAATAGCTTCACATAGAATATATCACACAAGTATTGTCTTGAAAAGCTGACTATCTTGTGACATACATGTCCAGCCGAGAGGACATGTAAGGTGAGATTTATCATTCTACGTGTATACAGATGGGATAATACCTCTGAAGACTTGTTAAAGATGAATGAGAAAAATATCCTCTTATATATTTTTTCAATTCCCAGGAGTAACTTTTTGAATTATACAGTAGGGTGTAGGGCCTGGGGATCTCATCAATGTCTGTTCCATGGTGATTTTTTTTTAGATTAGCAGGTTATTTGCTTTATGGAATATGGCAGTGTTTTAAAAATAATATGTTTGGAATAGTTGATAGACCCCAGCAGACGCTTCCTTACGGATGGGATTGAGAGACACAATACTCCCGGATCCCTGTTGAAACTCCTGGTGTATGTGAGCCATCGGTTGGGTGCGGTTTCTCTGGCCAGCACTCGTCAGTCTCTAGTATCTCCCAGTTTCGGGGGTCTGCCAACTCGGGGCACATTCCGACAATCCCCGTTCACCTTCCACTTCGTAATCACAGAGGCCACTGTCGATTTTGGGTAATTCAGTTTCCTTGCTATGTCCCTTAAGGATCGACCATTTCTGTGGTACCCCACAATTTCCCCTTTCTTGAAATCGAACAACTCTGCACTTTGTGGCATTTTGCATGCGTGAAGGCATGACATCTATCACGACCGCAGATATCTTCATTTGCATGGGTGGCCAAATACTTAGTGGTAGACAGTGTAGAGCACCTTTCACCACCTCCAACAAGTCCCACTTTTTATATCAATTAGTAGGACCTGCTCTACTGATTCCAGTATATTTGGGATTAAATTCTTTGCATCCTTTTTTCACTCCAGAGCAGTATTTTTTTCTCTAGCCCCCACCATTCCCAAGCAATCACTGTTGTTAGTTTCCGTGTCTGATATGCTATTTAGACTCTGTACTGTCAGGAGGGCAGTGTCAGGCAGGCGCAGACCAGGGGAGTGATTCTAGGTTCTGACACTGGCTGCCTCTGATTGGAGCTCAGAATCCCATCCCCCTACCTGATACCCCCTTCTGACATTACAGAGCTTAAATAGAACATCAAGCACCAATACTACCTGCACCTATTGCTCAGGAATAATTGGGGCCTAGAGAGAAAATTTCAACTGTGCTCAGTAGAGCAAAACCTAACAAATTAACAGATTGCTAAGAACTAGAATTTATAGAGGTAGTGAGAGGTCCTCTATACAAAGGATCTTCTCCTGTATCCACCAACTCCAATTCTTTGCATTCTTTTTTGATTCCAGAGAAGCATGTTTATTTTTCTAGCCCACACCGTCCCTGAGCAATCAGTGCAGTTAGTTGTGGTCCTAATTTGGCTCTCTACTGTCAAGAGGGTGGTTTCAGTCAAGGCAGCATGAATCAGAGTTCCATGACACTGTTCAATCAGAGGAGTACAATGTTAGCATTATGATCATTCTTCATTTGCCTGACACCACCCTCTTGATCGGAGAGACTCTAATTAGTATATCAGTCACCAAAAAATAACTACACTGATTACTGGAATAAGTGGAACGGCAACTATTAACGGATGTAAAAGGATCAAGTTGGTGGAGGTGGAGAAAGGACCTATTTAAGATAATACAGACCCTAAAATGTGACTGGGTTGTGACTAATTGAGTGAAAAAGGGTAATAAAATGACTAGTGTCTAGTGCCCAAGTATGATGTCTATGGGGACCAGGCGTAGCAAAATATGGTATACGATGCAGTATACACAGTGTACAGGGAAAGGTGCTGGTCAACCACCATTTTGATATTGAAGACCTATCGTAAAGCCAGCTTCACATGGGTGGGTTCGTTTTGTGAGTCATGGACGGGTATTTCCCATATCAAACCATAGTCATCTTTGATGTTAGGAATCCTTGCTTCCCCATGATTCAACCATTTCATACTGAAGAAATGATTATGGTATGGGACAACAGACCCAAGAGAAGCACAGACTCCCAGTGTCATAGATTACAATGATGCTAAGAGTCCAGGTCTCAGCTGCAGCCATATTTTCTAATCCTGAACAATCCCTTTAATTCTATCATGATGTGACCAAGGGGCCCTAGAAGACGAGACCCACTTCCTGCTTTATTGCACCAAATACTCAGCTATGAGGGCTGTCTACTACCAAAGACTCTCTGCCCACATCCCAGACTTCATATCTGCAGACGAGAAGAGGAAACTCTACATCCTACTTGGAGAAGAAGAGGCCACTGTGGAGATCGCTGCCCAATACGTGTCCAGCTGTCACCAAACAAGAGGAAGATAAGACTATCAAACCCCTCACCCACCACCCAAAAGACCCCACGGACAGTTATACCCCAAATCACCCATCCCAGCCCCCACCCCCCATACAGCTGTCACCAAACAAGAGGAAGATGAGACCCCACGGACTGTTATACCCCAAACCACCCTCAGTCTAAAAAACACAACGCCAAGCCTGGTGACAGTTGGAGGGGAAAGCCGGCTAGAGAGGACATAAATTCAAAAGTAACTGTCCAAAAAGCCAAAACCTGAGGGAATTCCCACCATATATGTAGCATAGTACCCAGTCTATCCCATCCCCTCCTGCAGAGATTTGAATGAGTATGATCTATATGGGCCAGCTGAGTCCCCATTTTGCATGCTGCCTCCCAACGAGAGGCTCCAATGGACACTTGTCTGACAAATTCCATGGTTTTATACCATTCTGGAAGGGGGATCGTTCTCTCAAGATCAGATTCCCAACGAGTCAAGCAAGTGGACTCACCCTGTTCAGATGGGACGCAGAGGAGTTTGTAAAAAGCTGAGGAGCCACCCTTGAGAGAGGTAGATGCTCGCCACAACTGTAAAGCTAAAGTAGGGAATACCGGGCCGGAGGCTGCCCGCGATTGGAGAAGATGTCGGACCTGAAGATACCTGTAAAAATCACAGTGAGGAATATGAAACTCATCCCTCAGCGTAGCAAAGGATTTGAGCTGGGTCCCCTCATCGTGGTCTGCGATTCCACAAATTCCATTGTCTTACCACCCTCCCAGATCTAGCTGAGGTTGTAGCGTGGGCAGATATGACAATGGTAAATCAGTCAGAGGCAAAAGTTCACTCCCAGATATGTGTGAATGCAAATAGCAGGAACCTTCATGCTCAATAAGGGGAACTGCTGAGTAAGGGGACTTTATTGACTTAGCGATTAGTCCACCAGTCAGATGAGCACACCGAGCATCACGCTCGGGTCACCACTGAGCCCATCATAGAACAGAGCCGGACGTGAACAGGAGAGCGCTGGCCTTGGCAAAGAGGTAATAGAAGATGAGTATGAATGTTTTTTTTAAACTTTTTTGCCTCCACCCATTATACTCTTGGGTCTAAAGAGACCCCAGACTACAATGTGGTAAGAAATGTAGTTCGAATGTCCATTTCTTCAGTTTCGGTACAAACTGATTCTCCCATCTCATCAGCAACTTATGTTTTCTCATACTTTAACCAAAAAATTTAGGACAGAGAATTTTTTTTTTTTTTGAACAGAATAAGATCCTAGAATTTATTGATTTATTGTCTACATTAGAAATCAGATGAAATCACAAAATCCAAACACAGATACACATCTGTAGATGATTGTTATAATCTCTTATTATGTGGCAACAGTACACACTATAGGCACTATTTTATTTTACAGATACACATCCAATTTCTTCCCACTGGAATCTACAGACCCATATAATACCATCGACAATTGTGTTGAAAATATGGATAATTTTTTATCAGGAGTCTGTATTTCGGATGCTTTGGAAAAATACTGATCTGTATTTAGAGTCTTAAAGTTGGATCCAATTTCTTAGACTCTATTGTTATTTGGGGTAAATACCATTTCTAAGGATCTGTTTCGTCCCCATTGATGACAAAATTGCTAAAATACAGACTTCTATACAAACAATACTGATTTGTGGATTTCAGCAAACATGGTAAACCAAGTTTTTCCGAGCTGGGTTCAACCCGAATATTCAAAATTTTTAAGAAATACAAATAGATATTAATTCGTTTCGGACTAAATAAAATTACATTGGGCATGGAAAATGTGAGTCGGAGTCAGTTCTGGAGTCGCCTGATATCACCTCACCATCACCTACCAATATGGGCACAGTGCTGATGTCACTTACAGTATATAAGGTGCTGCGGACTGGAACATGAGGCATTTCAGTGATGGCAGAAGTAGGGGATGGATGCGTATTCATCATTACATGATCCAAAGCAATTACTCCATTTTCTTCACCTGTACGCAGCACTGACTGCAGCAAAGTTTGCAATACAGATAGAGCACTGGAGTAGCAGAGTAAGGGCTCGTTCACATCTGCGCCCGGTCTCCATTATGCAGGTTTCCATTTCCTGCACAAAACAGAGGCAGGAGACGGAAACCTGCAGGACTCTTTCATACCCATTCATTTGAATGGGTGAGAAAGCTGTCCAGCGTGAGCGGCGGTGAGCGTTTTATGCTCTCCGCCGCAAAACCGTTTTTTTTTTAATCCGGACATAGAGTCGGACATGCAGTACTCTGTGTCCGGTTTTAAAAAAAACGGTTTTGCGGCAGAGAGCATAAAACGCTCACCGCCGCTCACGGCCAGACCCGGTCTGTGGTTTCCGTCTTCTTGCATGCAGAAGACGGAAACCACAGAATGGAGACCCGAACGCAGGTGTGAACCTAGCGTAAGAAACTATTTTATTGCACATCTGCTCCCATAAAGGGATAATTTTTGGTGCCTTTTTTTCATAAACCAATTGCTTATCACTTCTCACTTACACGTCACCAAAACAGGCTATTTTTTCTATACCATTACTTTTTGTAATATAATGGCCAAATGTGTCTACCAAACCGTGGGCAAACATCTTTCCCCCAAAAAATGCTAAATATTAAAACACGTAAAAACTAGAGATGAGCGAATAGTAAAATGTTCGGGATTCCATATTCGTTTCGAGTAGCCCCTCAATATTCGACTACTCGAATCAACTATCGAACCCTATTATAGTCTATGGGGGGAAAATGCTCGTTTCAGGGGTAGGCAACATTCGATCAAATTTAACTTACCAAGTTCACGAGTGAGGGTCGGGCTGGATCCTCCGAGAAGTCTTCTCCTTGCAGCGTCCCCACGGCGTCTTCCGACTCTTCATTCACTCTGCCAGGCATCGGGCCTGGGCAGAGCCGACTGCGCATCCCCGCACTACAAGCGGACATGCGCAGTCGGCTCTGCCCAGGCCCGATGCCTGGCAGAGTTAATTCAGAGCTGGAAGATGCCGCGGGGACACTGCACGGAGAAGACTTCTAAAGGTAGGAGAAGAACCAGCGTTGATTGGCCAACTGTATAGCATTCGGCCAATCAATGCTGGTTCTGCATCAAACTTTTACATTCGAACATCGAGTAGTACTCGATCGAGTACGAGTATTTCGAATACCGTAGTATTCGATCGAATACCTACTCGATTGAGTACTACTCGCTCATCTCTAGTAAAAACGAGAGTTGATGCAGTGTCTGTATCTTCTGCTTACCATTCGTTGTTCCATAGATGACACATTCCCTTTGACATAACTTTGGATGTGTTTGGTTTAGAGGATTTTAAAAAAATGGACTCCTAGAAGCCCTGACAGTGTTATACACTCATTTTTAACTCCTTCGTGCAAACGTACATGAATAGGTGTAATGGGGTGTATGGAGAGGGCTCAGGAGCTAAGCCTTGTCCATACACGGTGGGTATTACACAGTCAGAGTCCACCGCTAACATTTAAGCTGCCACAATTAAACACAATTGCAGCATCTAAAGTGCGCAGGTGCCATAGGCACGACCATGTTTAACCAATTGCCCGGACACGCGTGCCTCTTGATGGCTGCAAAGCTTGTCATTGGTATGGTTCTATTACACGTTGCCAACTCAGAACTTCATTTCTTGTTTATGGTCCAACTGATCGGTACATAGTACACCAAAAGGTGGTTGAGCTGTGCTAAGGAGATAGGAAAAAACGTGATGCCATTGTATTGTGAAGTGTATGTGGACCCTTAAACTTTTTCTACTGTACAAGTATTCTCTACATTGCTATAATGAAGCCATGAGCATAATACAAGACGTGCAGGCGTTTCAGCTGCTAAGGGACCATGTAATCAGTTGGAGACCACCTAGAGAGGTGAAGACCTTTCCTGCCCCGGTTCTAGAGTAGGACCCCAATCAAGTTTAGTGATGGGGTACCATGATTACTTGAGATGTTCCTGAATTAAGTGACTTTGACGTTAATGGTGTAGACTGTAGAACCGGTAATCGAGAAGCCCTTTGGTAACCAATAGAAATCTGGTACCAAGTCCGAAAATGTATCATGTTACGCTAGTATTATTTGGTTCCTTCTCAATTGATTCATGATGGTGTCTTTCACGTCCTTGTTTCTCATACTATATATAAAAGGGTTTAACAGTGGAGTTACAGCAGTATAAAGAATTGGCACTATCTTGTCTGTTTTTTTAGAATAATCAGTATAAGTTTTTGGGTGTGGCCGTAGATACATATACATAACAGTTCCAAAAAAGAGCGTGACAACAGTGAGGTGCGAGGCACACGTGGAGAAAGATTTCTGCCTCCCTTCTGATGAAATAATCTTCAGAACATTAGAGATAATATGGACATAGGAGATCAGAATCAGGTAGAAGCAACCCATAGCAATAATAGTTCCGGTGATGTATATAGACAACTCATTGAGAAAGGTATCGCCACAAGACATTCGTATGAAAGCAGGAACCTCACAGAAGTAGTGGTTGACATTCATACAGCCACAGAAGGGGAGTTGGAATGTGAGGGACACCTGAACAATGGAGTTAATAAATCCAATACTCCATGACACTGCCACTAAGTAGAAACACAAGGTCCTGTTCATTATGGTGTTATAATGCAACGGTCTACAAATGGCGGCATATCTATCGTAGGCCATGAAGGCAAGAATTAAACTTTCCGTAGCGCCCATACCCAAGGAGAAACACATCTGTGTCGCACATCCCACTAAGGAAATACTTCTGTCTTTGGCCAAGGTGTTCTTCAGGAGGACAGGAACAATGGAGGAGGAGAAGATAATGTCAATGAGAGAGAGGTTGGTGAGAAAAAAGAACATGGGGGTGTGTAGTCTTGGATTGATCCTCACGATGATGATCAACAAAAGGTTCCCTGAAATCGTCATTAGATACATTGTCAAAAAGATAAGGAAAAAGATAACTTGTAGGTGAGGGACAGTGGACAACCCAAGTAGGATGAACCTTTGGGTGGTTTGGTTCAACTTTTCCATAACATTCAACGATTCTTGTTATATACTAAAAAAAGAATTAGAAAAATGAACAATAAAACAGGCAAACATATCAAATATTAATTATATATTCCAGGGATATTGCTAAGTCCGGGGACATAATCCTCAAGCCATATGAGGACCGCATTTTAAATAAACAAAAAAAACAAAAAACCCCACACCACTAAATAATACAGTCATATAGATACAGCTCACCGGCGGCCCAGGAGAAACAGGAATATAAGAAGAACTGGAAGAACAAGGAACTGCAAAGTAATTCCATTATTCATACGAACCACTATGGCTGGAAACGCGTAAGAAATGAGCCTTTTCCTGTTCCTGTAGATGTTATAGATATGAAATAAAGTTTCTGGTTTTAATTGATTCTGGATTTAATTTCAATTAAAAAAATATAACATTTTTTTTGTTGTTGTTAGAAGACCCAGTTCAGCTTTTCAGTAAGGGATAGAAGACTGTATTCCTTCTGTAGCTGGGAATCAGCCAAAGTTACAGTGAAAAAAAAACAAAACACCCCAAAAATGCATGTATGAAAATACCCGAAATTGAGTCCAGTCTTGAATTGGAGAAAATTTCCTGGTCATGAAGTGCTGAAGCACAGTAGTAGAAAAAAACAAAACAAAGGCCTACAGGGCCATAATAATATATTCTATGTTCCATCTACTCACTCCAGGGCTGAGGATGTACTCTTCTTTGCTGATATAGATCAAATATTAATTATGTATTCGTGGGACATTGTTAAGTTTCGGGACACAATCCCCAAGGCATTGTGGACCCTGTTTTTTAAAAAAAAAAAACAAAAACAAAAAAAAAAACAATCTAGGTGCAATAATTCTGTGCAAGAACAAAGCTCAGTACATACAGTACATAAATCAACAGGTAGGCAAATAAAACAACTACAACTATACCAAAGTATATTGTTTTTGCATATGTACTTTTCTTGTATGTTTAATGAAGTCTCATATTGGCTTGTTTCTTGTGGGTTGAGCTATAGTTTTCAATGGTACAGCATTGGGCTAAATAAAGCTTAGTGAATTTTTTTTTTTACAGTGTTAGAATCTAGAGATGAGCGAACACTAAAATGTCCGAGGTTCGAAATCCGATTCGAACAGCCGCTCACTGTTCGACTGTTTGAACGGATTCCGCCCCCCATTATAGTCTATGGGGGGAAATACTCGTTTCAGGGGTACGCAAAATTCGATAAACTTATACTTACCAAGTCCACGAGTGAGGGTCGGGCTGGATTCTCCTTGAAGTCTTCTCCCGGCACAGCGCCCCCGCAGCGTCTTCCAGCTGGAATTCACTCTGTCTAGGCATCGGGGCCTAGGCAGAGCTGACTGCGCATGCGAGGGCATGCCCGCGCATGCGCAGTCGGCTCTGCCTAGGCCGGATGCTTAGGCAGAGTGAATTCCAGCCGGAAGACACCACGGGGGCACTGCGCCAGGAGAAGACTTCTAAAGGTAAGAGAAGAACCAGCATTGATTGGCAGAATGTATAGCATTCTGCCAATCAACGCTGGTTCTGCATCGAATCTTAAACTTCGAACAGCTAGTAGTGTTCTATCGAGTACGAGTATTTCGAATACCGTAGTATTCGATCGAACACCTACTCGATCGAACACTACTCGCTCATCTCTATTAGAATCCCATTTTTTCTCCCTAAGGCTGGTCTTACACGACCGTAATGATTTTATGGTCCACAAATTGCTGATCATCAACATAGACTCCGCACACGCCCATAAACTGCCGCACTCGCCCATTGAGTTCTATGGGCAAGTCCGTGCAGTGCCGTGAATTAGGGCCATTACGGATAAATTGCGGACCACGGTTGCGGCCCAGCCACACCACAGATAAAATATCCGGTGGTGTAAGAGGCCGCATTGAATATAATGCGTCCGGAATTGAAAACCCTCAATTGTGGACCATTTGCGGACTTACATTACGGCCGTGTAAGACCAACCTAACACGTAAGAATAGCCTTAAGAAAGGCTATTCTTCTCCTACCTTTAAGTAAGTTCGGTAGATATTCCAGTTTTCTTCGGTATTCAAATGAGTTTTGCAGTACTCGTCTCTGCCATTGGGCCTTTGGCATAGTCGACTACGCATGTCTGAGGACATTTTTTTGTGGCTGGTTACATGAGTGTACTGTGTATACTCATGTAAGCATGAGTGTACATACGCAGTCAGCTTTGCCCGAGGCCCAATGCCAGACTGCGCATGCCTGGGATTTAGATCCAGAAGATGCCGGAAGAAGAATCATCGCAGAGGACGCAGCGTGCCAGAAGAAGATGAGGTGGTGCTGGAGAGTTTTGTCGCAGCACTGGGGACACCCTCAATGATGTTTGAGTGCAGGGGAACGGCCCCAGTGTTTATTAAGGCGATTCCCACTTGTTACGGAGAAAAAATGGGATTCTAATGATAGAATTGTTTGGATTTTTTGTCATATATATATATATATATATATATATATATATATATATATATATGTATTTTTATATTACTAAACATTTTGTTAGATTTAATTTTAATTTTGGTCGGGAACTTGACCAAACTTTTACTTGATAGCTGATATAATCTTTTTGTGTCCAAATCCATGTGAGCTAAAGGAATTGTTCCCTTTGCCTATTAGGGTTGCGACAGTTCTATAAAAGAATGCTATACATGGACAGTTCTATAAGAATGCTATAGACATGGAGGTGGTTCCATGATTAAAACTGCCCTCTTGCTGAAGCTGATATGATGATACAGGATAGCGGTGACCTAGAGACCATTGAGCGCTTCCACTAGTACTCACCACAACTAGGATCTCCCACCCATACTGTACTCGGGTGTGACTCTGCTGTAGAGGCCGGTACCAGAGAGTGTAGGGAATCCAAGTACATAAGAGTATAATAATCACTACTATAGTGTGTGGGGTCTGGTGGGACTATAATGTGTGGGAGCACTTGGGGGACAAAATAGTGCATGGGGAGACTCCCACTAAAATACGAGTTTTCCACCTTGAAACCAACCCCCCACCGGATTATCTTCCCCTTAACAGTGATATGTACCTGTCATGTTAAACCCCCCTGGAATCCCCTATTTAGAAAATCCTGCTGCTTATGTAGTTGTCTGTCAATGGTATGGTGTAGATGTGTGTGTATAAAACAAACCATGCACAGCTATGTATATGTGTGTATATATAATACAGTGCAGAGTGGAGTGTATAGCATATAGTGCATACACATGCATACACACACACTCACACATATATACACACACACATATACACATATATATACACACACATACATATACACACACCTCGATCACCTGCACATAATATATTTTCCTATAGTATAAAAAGAACTTCCCCCCCACCACAGTGCAGAGTGTGATTTCTCCCATACATTCATGATATCATCAAAGCCTGGCGATGACATCATCAGAAGTCCTTTATCACTAACACCAGTAAAACACCTGCTATATGTCTGAATGTGTTTGGGCATGGACCCAAGTCTTTTCGAGTGTTGGTCTTCTGGATGACCTGGAATGAGGGTCCTGTTTCAGGTGCGGAGAGAAGACTTGGCTCCCACTCCACCAGTACAGGCCAACTCCTTCACATGAGAGCACCAGGGGTGCAAATCCTTGGGTGGGGGTGTGGAGAAGGGAGAGGAAACTCTTGGCCTGGGGACATAGAAAGCAACCGTAGGTTTCTAAAGTGAGGATTTGGTAAGCAGTAGAGAGACGTTCACCTACTGTCGGAGAAGGATATTTATGGTGGCGTTGGTCTGAGCTGGATAGTAGACATCGTACCATTGGAGATCGTAAAAAGTGATAAAGCATGAACATACTCTATGGATGGGATTAGATCTTGTTCTCTTACAAAACATGGATGACGCAGTGACCTTCTTATATACGTTACATGTCTTATTCATGAATCCCCAATACAAGCCTTAAATCCCCCGACTCATTTCCCAAATTGGTTTGGAGACTGTTATGATAAATCATGATCTATTCTCTATTGACTTAATTTGTAACGCTACAATTTATTTGCACCTTATGCGACACAATAAAATACATAAATATATTTATATATTAAATATAATTATATAAATAAACTAGAGGGATGACCCGGCTTCGCACGGGTATATTACATTTTATGTTTGTGTAGTGGCCTCATAAGAATTGTCCAATTTTGCACTGGTGTATTGTGTATGTGGTTTGTGTGTATGTCCATAAGCGTCATGTGATTGTGTGTATCTCATTTTGGATATCAGTGAAAAACCTGTGATCAGTTGTTATAGATACCTGGAGTAAAGCTGTATCTAATCCTTCCCCATGCAGTACTGTGTTTAGACGCAAGTATCTAATCCTTGTTGGTGTGGTACTGTGTACAGATGTGTGTATCTAATCCTCCCCCGTGTGGCATTGTGTGAAGAGGCACGTATCTAATCCTCCGGTAAATGAAACTGTGTGCAGACGTGCATATCTAATCTTACAGCATGTGGTACTATGTGCAGACGCGTGTATCTAATCCTCTGGCGTGTGGTACTGTGTGCAGACAGGTGTGTCTAATCCCTGGCATGAGATACTGTGTGCAGATGCGCGTATCTAATCCTCCCCCGTGTGGTACTGTGTGCTGAGATGCGTATCTAATTATCTGGCATGTGGTACTGTGTGCAGATGCGCGTATCTAATCCTCCCCCGTGTGGTACTGTGTGCTGAGATGCGTATCTAATTATCTGGCATGTGGTATTGTGTGCAGATGCATGTATCTAATCCTCCAAAGTGTGATACTGTATTCAGACACATGTATCTAATCCTCCCCTGTGTGGTATTGTATGAAGAGGCGCGTATCTAATCCTTTGGCGTGTGGAACTGTGTGTAGATGCGCGTATCTAATCCTACAGCATGTGGTACTGTGTGCAGATGTGTGTATCTAATCTTATGGCGTGTATAACTGTGTGCAGACGTGCGTATCTAATCCTCTGCAGTGTGGAACTGTATGTAGATGTGTGTATCTAATCCTACGGCATGTGGTACTCTGTGCAGACGTGTATATCTAATCCTATGGCTTGTACAACTGTGTGAAGACACGTGTATCTAATCCTCCCCTGTGTGGTATTGTGTGTAGACGCGTGTATCCAATCCCCCGGCATGTGGTACTATGTGTAGACGCTTGTATCCAATCCCCCGGCATGTGGTACTGTGTGTAGACGCGCGTATCTAATCCTATGGCATGTGGTACTGTGTGTAGACACGTGTATCCAATCCCCCGGCATGTGGTACTGTGTGTAGACGCGTGTATCCAATCCCCCGGCATGTGGTACTGTGTGTAGACGCGCATATCTAATCCTATGGCATATGGTACTGTGTGTAGACGCGTGTATCCAATCCCCCGGCATGTGGTACTGTGTGTAGACGCGCGTATCTAATCCTATGGCATGTGGTACTGTGTGTAGACGCGTGTATCCAATCCCCCGGCATGTGGTACTGTGTGTAGACGCGCGTATCTAATCCTCCCCCGTGTGATACTGTGTGCGGAAACGCGTATATAATTCTCTGGCTTGTGGTACTGTGTCCAGAGGCATGTATCTAATCTTCCAAAGTGTGGTACTGTGTGCACACACACGTATCTAATCCTCCCTTGTGTGGTATTGTGTGAAGAGGCGCATATCTAATCCTTCGGTGTGTGGAACTATGTGTAGACGCGTGTATCTAATCCTATGGCATGTGGTACTGTGTGTAGACGCGCGTATCTAATCCTCCCTCGTGTGATACTGTGTGCTGAGATGCGTATCTAATTCTCTGGCTTGTGGTACTGTGTGCAGAGGCATGTATCTAATCCTCCAAAGTGTGGTACTGTGTGCACACACACGTATCTAATCCTCCCTTGTGTGGTATTGTGTGAAGAGGCGCGTATCTAATCCTTCGGCATGTGGAACTATGTGTAGACGCGCGTATGTAATCCTACTGCATTGGTACTGTGTGCAGACTCGTGTATCTAATCCTATGGTGTGTACAACTGTGTGCAGACGCACGTATCTAATCATCTGGAGTGTGGAACTGTATGTAGACGCATGTATCTAATCCTACGGCATGTGGTACTCTGTGCAGATGTGTGTATCTAATCCTATGGCGTGTACAAATGTGTGCAGATGTGCATATCTAATCCTCTGGAGTGTGGAACTGTGTGTAGATGCGCGTATCTAATCCTACGGCAAGTGGTACTGTGTGCAGACACGTGTATCTAATGCTACGACATGTGGTACTGTGTGTAGACGCGCGTATCTAATCCTATGGCATGTGTTACTGTGTGCAGACGCTTGTATCTAATCCTATGGTGTGTACAACTGTGTGATGACACGTGTATCTAATCCTCCTCTGTGTGGTATTGTGTGCAGACGCGCGTATCTAATCCTCCCCCGTGTGATACTGTGTGCGGAGACGCGTATCTAATTCTTTGGCTTGTGGTACTGTGTGCAGAGGCATGTATCTAATCCTCCAAAGTGTGGTACTGTGTGCACACACACGTATCTAATCCTCCCTTGTGTGGTATTGTGTATCTAATCCTTCGGCGTGTGGAACTATGTGTAGATGCGTGTATCTAATCCTACTGCATGTGGTACCGTATGCAGACACGTGTATCTAATCATATGGTGTGTACAACTGTGTGCAGATGCGCGTATCTAATCCTCTGGAGTGTGGAACTATGTGTAGACGCCTGTATCTAATCCTTCGGCATGTGGAACCGTGTGCAGATGCACGTATCAAATCCTTCAGTGTGTGGAACTGTGTGCAGAAGTGCGTATTTAATCCTCTGGTGTGTGGGACTGTGTGCAGACGTGTGTATCTAATCCTCTGGATTGTGACACCGTGTGCTGATCTGTGTATCTAATCCTCTGATGCATGTATCTCAGTTTGGATATCAGTGTTGTATTGTGCATGTGGAATGACCGTGTGTATTGCAGTTGGAATATGAGTGAAAGTCTTGCAGGTTTGTATTGGCTAAGGGGGGGGGGCACTGTGTTTGGAATGCTGTATCTCAGCAACGGTGCGTCTGAGCGAGTTGGAGTCTCGTCTTAAACCTTCCCGGATACCTGAAGTATCTCTGTACCAAATTTGGTGAAGATCGGTCCAGTCGTTTGGTTCGCATTAGAGAACAGACAGACAGACAGACAGACAGACAGACAGAAATTCATTTTTTTTTTTAAATTTTAAGTTTATTGGCAAAATAACAAGGAAATAAACAAAAGCAGAGTACCTTATGTTCAGTGGAGTCGCAGCTCCATAAAGCAAGATGATGCGGAGGTACAACTTGCGAAAACATCAAAGCAAACAGCATCATAAATGTCAATAAACAATTTTTACATGTTTTTTGGTTTTGAAGAGGATAGGGCAGGGGGTGGGGAGGGGGGTGGTGGAGGAAAGGATGGGTAGGGAAGAGACAAGAAGAGGGGAGAGGGGAGGAGGGGGGGGAAGAAGAGGGGGGGTACACAGATACAGACAACACTAACACATGGACAAGAGAAAAAAGAGAGAGGAAAGAAAGAAAGAAAGAAAGAAAGAAAGAAAGAAAGAAAGAAAGAAAGAAAGAAAGAAAGAAAGAAAGAAAGAAAGAAAGAAAGAAAGAAAGAAAGAAAGAAAGAAAGGAGAAAATGAGGAGGCAGAAAGAGTGGCAGAGAAGTGAAATAGAATGGGTGAATGCGGACGTCCAAAAATTGGCTTGGCGTAATCATCTATTGTCCAGCCATGGCGACCAGAGGGAAAGATATGACTTTCTGTTTCTACGGGACCAGCTCAAAAGTTCTTCAAACTTAGCTATTTGATCCACTTTAGCGAGCCAGTGAGAGAGAGAGGGGGATTTAGTCTGTTTCCACAGGGGGGTATTAGTGCCTTAGCAGCCGAGAGCAAGTGATAAATCAAACGTTGCGACTTAGCAGGTATGTCTGGTATCGGGAGGAAGAGAACAACAAGAGCCGGCGTAATTCTAAAGTCCTGAAAACCCAAGGATCTTATCTTGACCTCCACCTCCTCCCAAAACGGTCGGATATTTGAGCAAGTCCACCAGATGTGTAGCAGCGTGCCTGTGTCTTTTTTGCATCTCCAGCAGACTGCAGAATCAATCAATTTATGAGCATTTAACCACGCCGGTGACCGGTACCAGCGTGTGAGAAGCTTGTAATGTGTCTCTTGTATTCGAACACACGTTGAGGTACCACACGATCTGTCCATCACAATTTTAAGCTGTTCAGAGGTCAGTGTTAACTCAAGATCCCTCTCCCAACTAAGGAGGAAAAAAGGTTTCGTTGTAGACGGAGGACGAACAACCTTGTTCAGAAGAAGAGACATCTTGAATTTAGAAGGATCTGCCTGAAAGTGGAGCTGTTCAAGGTAAGTAGGGCTGCGTTTCCACTCAAAGAGACTCTCAAACTTCTGTTTGCATTTCGCATAGTGGGAGAAGTGCAGAAAAGTAAGCGATCCTTTATGCTGGGCAAGAGCTGCTAAGTTTGCAACCGCTTCAGGCGTGGGTAAACCTTCTCCGTCAAAGAAATCTGCTAACGGGATATGTAAAAGCAGGTCCCAGAAATCCGCAATAGGGTGAAGGATGTCTGGAATCAGATGAGGTATCAGGCCTGCTGGTAGGCAGAGGGATGGAGGTGGAGCAGCAGACAGTTGTACTAAGTCCCATGCATGAATGGCACCCCCCAGCAGCAAATCAGACTTATTAAGTGCCATATCTCCAGCGGTCGAAGAGGTAGATGGAAGCCACAACGCCTTGAGCAAAGTATTGCCATAAGTGGAGCGCAGTATGTCTCTGAGCGTAGACTCCCGAGGTGCAGACGTCATTTCCATCCAAAATTGGAGTTGAATGGTCTCGTACAGTTTCTGTATGTCTGGGAGATTTATACCACCCTCAGATTTCCTTCTAGAGAGTGCTGAATAGGCTAAATGAGGTCTCTTTCCTCTCCACAAAAATTTAGAGAAAATGGACCGTATGGTTCTAAAAAACGAGTTGGGAAGTTTGACAGGTAGCATCTGGAGGACGTAGGTTATCTTTGGGGTAATATAGGTATTCAACAGGCTGCGTCTCCCAAACCATGAGATGCATGGTATGTCATATTTCTTCAAAAGTCTGCGTACTTCTTGTATAAGTGTTTCGTAATTTAACTTGAAAACATCTGTAAGTAAACTTGGGATATAGACCCCTAGGTATTTAATATGAGAAGCAGACCAAGAAAAAGGAAGGGATCTCTTCAGAAAAGCTACTTGTTGCATTGGGAGGGAGACGTTAAGGATCTCACATTTATCTAGATTCACTTTATAGTAAGACAACTCGCCATAAGTCTCAATAACATGTAAAACTGAGCGGAGGCTTTCCTCAGGTTCAGTCAGGAGTAGCAGCACATCGTCGGCGAATGCCAAGGAGTGAAGGGAGCATCTATCGAATTGCAGGCCATGAATTGAAGGGTGTTCCCTAATTGTCTGCAGAAAAGGTTCAAGGGACAGGATGAACAGGGCGGGTGATAGGGGGCAACCCTGCCGAGTTCCGTTTGAGATTTGGAAGGGAGAGGATAAGGAACCATTCACTTTAATACGTGCGCTCGGCCCGTTATATAGAGATAAAACGGCCGAAATGAATACCGGCGGAAAGCCGAACTTCTCTAGGGTCAGTGTCATAAAGTCCCAGTTAATTCTATCAAACGCCTTCTCGGCATCTAAGCCGAGAAGGACTAGTGGGATAGAGGAGTCTGCTGCAAAACGCAAAGCATGTAATAATCGAGTTGAATTTTGTCTACCTTCTCTCGATTTAATAAATCCTACTTGTTCATCATGAATCAAAGACGGCAGGAGGGGCTTAAGGCGTAGGGAAAGCAATTTTGCCCAGAACTTCAAGTCTAAGTTCAGGAGCGATATCGGACGGTAATTTTTGCAACATTGTGGGTCCCTCCTTCCCTCCTTGGCAATCAAAGTGACGTGTGCCTCCAGCGCCTGTGATGGAAGACTACAACCTTGTAGGGTAGCATTCAAAGATCTCGTGAGAGGGGATAGAAGGTTTTGTAAGAACGACTTATAATATATCAATGAATAACCATCAGGTCCAGGGCTCTTGTGCATAGGGAAAGTGTTAATCACAGACTTTACTTCCGATTCAGATATCGGATCAAGCAATTCTTCCGCCTTATCTGGATCTAAACTAGGAAGTTTAAGTGGAGCTAAGAATTCTTTTATAGCTGACCGTCTAGACTCAGGAGTGTGATCAGGAGCAACAGCATTAAGGTTATACAGGTTCGTATAAAAGGATCTAAAAGCTTCTGCAATTTTTGGGGTTGAGGAGACTACATCACTTAAATTGTCTTTGATAGAAGAAATGAACGTTCTGGATTGCGCCTTTTTTATAAGGGAAGTCATCATGCGACCTCCTTTGTTTCCATGGGCGTATAACATCTGCTTATAGTTTAACAAGTGTTTTGATGCCTTCACAGATAGGATATCTCTAAGCTCTAACCTAAGAGCTAGTAACTTACTATGATAAGACTCCAACTGCGATCTCTTGTGGAGAGTCTCTATACTCGCTATCTGTTGGAGCAGAGAATCTATATGTTGTTGTTGCTGCCTTTTTTGCTTGGCGCCTTGGGAAATTAGAAGACCTCTAATGTAGTGTTTGTGTGTCTCCCACACCACTGTCGGGCTCACATCAGGAGTTGAGTTTATTTGGAAAAATTTGGCAAGGTGTTTAGAGATGTAGTCCCTAGTCTCTCCGGAGTCTAGCAACCTTTCATTTAGTCTCCAAGTCATATCTGTTCGGGGAATCGGTGCTAACAGTAAATTACAATGTACTGGGGCATGGTCTGATACGGATATCTGGCCTATGACAGATTTTCTGCAAAAATTCAGAAGTTTCTTCGAAACAAAAATATAGTCCAACCTCTGATATGAAGCTCTAGGGTTCGAGTAAAAGGTAAAGTCCTTTGTCGTAGGGTGTTGCGTTCTCCATACGTCTACCAGAGACAAGGATTGCAATAGGTTATATACTTTGCGCAAGGCTCTTTGCGAGGTCTGAGATCTCTTAGAAGAGGAGTCCAAGAGGGGGTTCAGGGTCAAGTTTAAATCTGTCCCCAGCACAATCACCCCTTCTGCAAATAATTGTAAAGATTCAAAGGTCTTGACCAACCAGTTCACTTGGCCTGTGGTGGGTACGTACAAATTTACAAGAGTATATACATCCGAAGCAATTTTTCCTTTTAGGAACAAAACTCTGCCCTCTGAGTCAGCGAAACGGTGTTCACACTTAAACGGAATAGAGTGATGTAGAGCTATGGATACGCCTCTAGAGGCACTGGAATCACTGGGATTATGAAACCACTGAGCAAAATAGTTGGTTGGAAGTTTAGGAATTTTACCTCTTTTGAAGTGGGTTTCCTGCAGGAAGAGGATCTTAGTCTGCGCTTTTCGAAGCAAAATCTGAACTCCATGCCTCTTCTCCGGGGAATTTAGGCCATGAGCATTGAGAGTAGATATCGTTGCCACTGCCATCTTGTGGTGGACTCCAGTAGAACTACCTGCAGCCAGCCAGAGAAGAAAGAGAGAGTAGAAGAGAGGAAGAGAGGTAGAGGAAAGAACAGACGGGTGAATGGGGTAGAAAAGAACTCTGGGAAAAAGACACAAAGACAATTAGTAACAAATATACACAGAGCTAAACAAGTAAACTTTTGATTTAGCAAGGTAAGAACTAATCAAGTGCACGCTATAAGTGTCCGAGCCTGTAAGGACACTGCTACAAAAAGAAAGGTTCCCTAGTAAGAGGGGACCAGGTCAACAGAGAGGTATCACAACAGTGTACCGAGATATTGACCACTTGGGGAGAAAAAAGAACTTGATAACATAAGGCAGAAAGAAAAAAGGGCGCCCACATAAATTCAAGTAAAAAATCAAAGTAACATTTTCCTCACAATAGCAATATGAAAAAACATTTGAGTCACCCGTCCCCCCCCTACCGAGAATAACAGCATCAATATAACTCCAGATATTAACCATACCGTCCACAGCTAACTAAGCAAATTATGCAAGCAAGTAAATAAAGTCCGCGGCCAACTAGCGAGATGGCCGCCATCATAGGATAAGAATGTCACGGTGGCCACATTGCAGGTAAAGATTTCAGGAGAAGGGGAGGGTGGTACACCCTAGGCGAGGGAATGGTCTTCACGAGGAAAGCAGGGCATGATGGAGGGCCCTCTTGGATTTCGGGGACTTAGCCCTTCTGGGTTTCTTCCAGGTTGCAGTGGGAGGTAAGTCCGGCAGGTCTGCCAAGTCAGGGGTAGGCATCCAGGACGGGATGTCCAGCGGGGCAATATTCAGTTGTTCCCAAACATAAGGCAAATCAGTTGGTGTCTGGATCGTCAGTCTCCTGCCCTTATGATGGATCGAGAGACCAAAAGGGTATAACCAAGCATAGGGGATGTTCATCTGGCGGAGAGTATCTAGCAATGGGCGAAGTTGTCGGCGTTTTGCCAGAGTGGAGGGAGCCAAGTCCTGGTAGAAGGTAAGCTTATAAGACTCAAATGTATAATCATTTTTTGCTCTAGCTGCAGCAAGAATGTCCTGGGCATCCAGAAAGGAAAGCAAACTGCAGATTACGTCCCTAGGGGGGTCTGAGGGTTTCGGCTTAGGTCTGAGGGCCCTGTGTGCTCTCTCAATCACCATCGAGGAGGCTCGGTCGGGGCCTAGTAAATCAGTAAAGATGGCGGTTACCTTAACCTTCAGGTCTATTTGTTCCACCTCCTCCGGCAAACCTTTGATACGGACATTTCTCCTTCTCCCCCTATTCTCCTGGTCCTCCAGGAGAGTAAGGGTCCTATCAATTTGTTCTTTCTGAGAGGAGAGAGTGGAAGCCAAAAACGCGGCATGCTTTGATAGAGTTGAGCAGGCCTCCTCTACTGTATCCACTCTAGTATTCACAGTAGTTAATTCGGCTTTTATATCAGCCAGGTCAGCTCTCACTGGCTGTAAAGCTTGGGCTAGGGCACGATTCAGGGCCTTTTTTAAGAAAGACCTAGAAATTGATGCAGCCTGGCTCACATCACTGTCTTCCTCACCTCCACTCTCCTGGTCTGACGTCGCGGCTGAACCTGTGTTCGCGCCATCCGGCGCCATCTTGTGAGCATTCACGCTGTGATGCGGGCTCTGTTTTCGGGCGAACCGCTGTAAGTCTAGCTGCTGGCGTGCCATTTTCGGGGTGGCAAGGGCTTCACCACCTTTCTCTTTGCCCATTCTGACCATGCTGGCGACGGGAAAACGGCTGCTGGGCTCTCTTTCTGCCTCTACGACGTGGAGCTACAGGCTCATGCGTCCACCTCGCTAGACGGTCAAGCTCCGCCCCAGAAATTCATTTTTATAATATAGGGAGATATAAATATCTCTCTATCTTATAAAAATTAATTCTTGTCTGTCTGTCTGTCCGTCCATCCGTCCGTCTGTCTGTTCTCTAATGCGAACCAAACGACTGGACCGATCTTCACCAAATTTGGTACAGAGATACTTCAGATATCCGGGAAGGTTTAAGATGAGACTCCAACTCGCTCAGACGCACCGTTGCTGAGATACAGCATTCCAAACACAGTGCCCCCCCCCTTAGCCAATACAAACCTGCAAGACTTTCACTCATATTCCAACTGCAATACACACGGTCACTCCACATGCACAATACAACACAGATATCCAAACTGAGATACATGCATCAGAGGATTAGATACACAGATCAGCACACGGTGTCACACTCCAGAGGATTAGATACACACGTCTGCACACAGTCCCACACACCAGAGGATTAAATACGCACTTCTGCACACAGTTCCACACACTGAAGGATTTGATACACGCGTCTGTACACGGTTCCACATGCCGAAGGATTAGATACAGGCGTCTACACACAGTTCCACACTCCAGAGGATTAGATACGCGCATCTGCACACAGCTGTACAAGTCATAGGATTAGATACACGCGTCTGCACACAGTACCACATACAGTAGGATTAGATACGCACGTCTACACATAGTTCCACACGCCGAAGGATTAGATATGTGCCTCTTCACACAATACCACACAGGGGAGGATTAGATACTTGTGTGTGCACACAGTAACACAAGCCAGAGAATTAGATACGCGTCTCAGCACACAGTATCACACGGGGGAGGATTAGATACGCACGTCTGCACACAGTACCACATCCGGGGGATTGGATACGCGCGTCTACACACAGTTCCACATGCCATAGGATTAGATACGCGCCTCTTCACACAATACCACACAGGGGAGGATTAGATACACGTGTCTTCACACAGTTGTACACGCCATAGGATTAGAAACACGCGTCTGCACACAGTACCACATGCCATAGGATTAGATACGCGCGTCTACACACAGTACCACATGCCGTAGGATTAGATATGCGTGTCTGCACACAGTACCACTTGCCGTAGGATTAGATATGCACCTCTTCACACAATACCACACAGGGGAGGATTAGATACGTGTGTGTGCACACAGTACCATACTTTGGAGGATTAGATACGCGTGTCTACACACAGAACCACATGCCATAGGATTAGATACGCGCGTCTGCACACAGTACCACACGGGGGAGGATTAGATATGCGCATCTGCAAACAGTACCACACGGGGGAGGATTAGATACGCGCATCTACACACAGTACCACATCCCGGGGGATTGGATACGCGCGTCTACGCACAGTTCCACATGCCATAGGATTAGATATGCACCTCTTCACACAATACCACATAGGGGAGGATTAGATACACGTGTCTTCACACAGTTGTACACGCCATAGGATTAGAAACACGTGTCTGCACACAGTACCACATGCCGTAGGATTAGATACGCGCATCTACACACAGTACCACATGCCGTAGGATTAGATATACGTGTCTGCACACAGTACCACTTGCCGTAGGATTAGATACGCGCATCTACACACAGTTCCACACTCCAGAGGATTAGATACGCGCATCTGCACACATTTGTACATGCCATAGGATTAGATACACACGTCTGCACAGAGTACCACATGCTGTAGGATTAGATACACGCGTCTACATACATTTCCATACTCCAGAGGATTAGATAAGCGCCTCTTCACACAATACCACACGGGGAGGATTAGATATGTGCATCTGCAGACAATACCACACCAACAAGGATTAGATACTTGCGTCTAAACACAGTACACTACACGGGGAATGATTAGATACAGCTTTACTCCAGGTATCCATAACAACTGATCACAGGTTTTTCACTGATATCCAAAATGAGATACACATAATCACATGACGCTTATGGACATACACACAAACAACATACAAAATACACCAGTGCAAAACTGGACAATTCTTATGGGGCCACTACACAAACATAAAATGTAATATACCCGTGCGAAGCCGGGTCCTCCCTCTAGTAATTATATAAATATATACAATAAATATAATTTTCTCTCGTATATTTGGAATCATAAGTGAAATTATTACAGGAGACAAACCACGGGTTTCTGACATTTTTAGCCGACATCCACAGTAATAGAACAGCAGATGTTGAATATTTAAATATGGCCTCCGCTCAGGGCTATTAGACCCTCCTGGCACCTCAGTCAAAGCCAGACTCCAGTATGAGATCCAGGGGCCTATTGAAGGGTCTCAGCCTTCTATTACAGACTAGAGATGAGCGAGTAGTACTCGATAGAGTAGGTATTCGAAATACTCGTACTTGATCGAGTACCACTCGCTATTCGAATGTAAAAGTTCGATGCAGAACCAGCATTGATTGGCCGAGTGCTATACAGTCGGCCAATCAACGCTGGTCCTTCTCCTACCTTTAGAAGTCTTCTCCATGCAGCTTCCTCGCGGCGTCTTCCGGCTCTTCATTCACTCTGCCAGGCATCGGGCCTGGGCAGAGCCGACTGCGCATGCCCGCTTGTAGTGCGGACAGTCGGCTCTGCCCAGGCCAATGCCTGGCAGAGTAAATTCAGAGCCGGAAGACGCCGCGGGGATGCTGCACGGAGAAGACTTCTCGGAGGATCCAACCGGACCCTCACTCGTGGACTTGGTAAGTATAATTTGATCGAACGTTGCCTACCCCTGAAACGAGCATTTTCCCCCCATAGAGTATAATAGGGTTCGATATTCGATTCGAGTAGTCGAATATTGAGGGGCTACTCGAAACGAATATCGAGCCTCGAACATTTTACTGTTCGCTCATCTCTATTACAGACTGTTCTATATACGTTTCGCCTCATGAAAATGTGAATAAAAAGCCATCAAAGCAATGGACATTCTCCAAAAATACTTCTAGACCCCACAAAAAAAGACGCCTTATGCATACCCATACACATAAATTAAAAAAAAAAAACTTATGGGTGTCAGAAATTTTTATTTTTTTTGCAAAGCTTTGGACTATTTTAAACATATATATATAGACATTTGGTATCACCGCGATCATACCGACCCATAGCATACAGGAGACATAACATTTTGGCTGCACAGTGGGCACTGTAAAAACAAAGTCTGTAAAAAAGTTGCAGAAATGTAGTTTTTCTCCAAGTTTTTCTCCATTTCTACCCAATAATGAATTTTATTTCAGCTTCCCGGTACATTGTATGGAATATTATTTGGCACAATTACAACTTACCGTTTGTCCTGCAAACACTAAGCCATCACTCTTTAAATCAAATTTTTTTTAAAAAAAAAGTCAGTTGCGGTTTGGAAGGAGGGGAGTAAAATACGAACATCAAAAAATTCCTGCATTGAGAGGGAGTTTATTATTATTATTATTATTAATAATAATAATAATAATAATAATAATAATAATAATAATAAATCTTGTGATTGTGGGGGTCAGTCTTGTGTGTCTTGTTAATGAGTTCCATAGTATGGATGTTCTATACCAGCCCTGGCCTTCCCGAGTGTTGCAACCCCTTTACCTTTTTGTGGCGTCACGAACAGGATTGTGCCTCTGTGCCTACCTAAAGACTGTATGTTGCTTCTGGAGAACTACTGCTCCCAGACTAACCGCAATCGCCAGTACTCTCTACAAAGTGGGGGTGAAAGCATTGTGTCTCTGTGCCTGCCTCAAAGACTGTATGTTATCTCTGTAGAACTACTGCTCCCAGCATAACCGAAATTACCAGTGCTTTCTACAAAGTGGGGGTGAAAGCCTGATCGAGACTGTGTTGTTGTATTCCATGCTGTGTGACTGTATATTCCACCATTTTGGATTGACTAGCTACTTGGGCAATTCAGCAGGAGTAAACTCCACCCACCAAACTTCCCCCAAGTGCCAAAACTGGGTGTTGCCATCTATACTAAAGCACTGAATCCAAATCCATCTAAACTGTAACAGGACTTCAGCTTCCCTGCCCCCAATTCTTTTTGCAAAGACTCCTTATCTTTTCAAGGATCAAAGTGATCATCCTGCCTGCAGCTTCTGCCAGAACCTCCACTGCCATTGTCTGCTGTTACCTGCCATTCCTGGGATACAGATAAGTGCATTTTATAAAGTGACTTTGTATTTGCTGAGATTTGCATTTCATAAAAGAGACAGAAGCCTTATTATTTTACATAAAGAGACAGTATCCTAATCTTTGCAAAAATGTCTACATCGCCTCAAGATGCCCTGTCTGGTGCAGATAACACTACAACCTCATCCTCCAGTTCTCCTGCACCTCAGGAGACAGCTACCATCTCTGCTTCAACTCCTGTTATAGCGACAGGCTTGCCTTTCTTTATAGGACCCTCCAGTCTTCCAAGTTACAGAGGGGATCCTCATACCCTTACTGGGTTTCAGGAAAAGATATTGCGTACTCTTGAACTTGTATCACTTTCTCTCAAGCAGCAGGTACAGCTTCTCTTAGGACAACTTGAAGGTCCAGCTGCTGAGGAAGTTCGTTCCTGGCCACCGACAGAAAAGACCACCGTTGACCAGATCCTCACTCGTCTGAGAAAAGAATTCGAAGTCCAATCACCAACTGAGGTTCGTCTTAAATTCTATGACAGACGTCAGAGACCAGGTGAGACCCTCAGAGACTATGCACTTGCCCTCCAGTCAGCATATAGGGCTCTGCGCCAAGTTGACAACATTGATCCTACTGCTGCAGAAAGCATTATTACAGACAGGTTCATAGAAGGTATGGACTCACGACTAATACAGAGTCAACTCCGCATGCTAGCAGTCCAAAATCCAGACATGTCTTTTCTAGATTTTAAGACTTTGGCCCTATGGATAGTGGGAACTGATGCACCTTGTGCTAATTATTACTCTGCCACATATCCCCCAGACCTGGCTGGTGGAATCTCCGCTGCATCTCAATTACCTCCTATTGTGCCCATGCAGGCAACTCAGACTGTACAGGCTCCTACTCCGGCCACTATACCCTCTACCACCGATGTTCTTGCTCAGGTAGTGGAATCTCTTTGCCAAGCCCTAAAGGAATTAAAAGGCCAGTCTGCATCATGTGAGCCCTCTTTATCTAGAACATTGCCTGCAGAGCCTCACTCTAGCCTCCCAAGTCCTGATAGGCTTCCTCCTGACCGGTCTTCACAACGTGAACGTCCTTATTGTACTTACTGTGAGCGTGTTGGGCATTACAAATACCAGTGCTTTAAGTTAAATGGGACACCACCGAGGCCAAGGGCCGCCCCTCGGGACGTGAATCCAAAGGTCCAGGGGGACAATCGCCATGGACATCCAGATTCGTCTCCAAGTGCCCGTACATAACTATTTGGATTGAGGGTGTACCATTAGAAGCTTTAGTGGACACTGGGTCACAAGTAACAACTATTGGGCAACAAGCCTTTGAGAAATATTGGGACTCTGACATACTAAATTCTGGGGGTAAAGCGAAGTTACGTTTGATTGCAAGTAATGGTCAGCCTATATCCCAACTAGGTTACTGGGAACCTACCATTCGTATTGGTGATCGTGAATTACCACGACAAGGTGTAATTGTTACAGAGTCTCAGGGAATGGCTACACCAGTGGTATTAGGCATGAATGTTATGCGTCATGTATTCACTGAATTGCTAGATGCTTTGCATGCTTCTCTCCCTACTGCTACTCTTTCTTACAGGCAAGCTGTACAACGTACCATCAAAGTGCTCTGTGCCCAGCAGAAGTTTGCTAACCGTAATGGTGAAATCTGTCGTGTCCGTATCCAGGATGCCCGACCCGTTACTCTGACTCCTAACAGTGAGACTCTCATCTGGTGCCGAGTTCGTCCAGGCATTAACAACGAAGATTACGAAGCTCTTCTTGATCCTATTCAGATTGAAGGACAGCCGCTGGTGAAAGCCGCCAGAAGCATCGTCACCGTCTCCAACGGTAAAGTACCAGTACGGCTAGTCAACCTAAGTGATGCATCTATCGAATTGCACAAGTTTAAGTCCGTTGCTCAACTGTATCAACTCGATTCAGAAGACATCCTAGATGATGAAGCACTTGCTTATCAAAAGTCAATTCATGTCCCTGCCGGAGGTACTCACAAACCTACTACCTTCTGGTGGAATGAACTCAACATTGGGGATGCGAATACCCCTAGGGAACACATCAATGGTGTCATCAAAGTTGCGAAACGGCACAGCCAAGCTTTCAGCAAGCATCCACTTGATTTTGGGAAAACCTCTTTGATCCAGCATAAAATCAACACAGGTGATCATCCTCCTATCAAGGAAAGATACCGTCCAATCCCTCCTGCTAACTACCAGCAAGTAAAGAAGCTGATAAAGGAGATGAAAGACACCAAAGTCATCCAAGAAAGTCAAAGTCCTTGGGCAGCACCTATCGTTTTGGTAAGAAAGAAGGATGGTAACATCAGATTCTGTGTTGACTACCGAAGATTGAACGACATTACACATAAAGATGCCTATCCTCTTCCACGGATTGAAGAATCCCTCACTGCTCTTGGTTCAGCTGCATACTTCTCAACTCTCGACCTAACCAGTGGCTACTGGCAGGTCCCCATGGCTCCTGAGGATAGAGAAAAAACAGCTTTTACCACCCCGATGGGACTTTATGAGTTTAATAGCATGCCTTTTGGGTTGTGCAACGCCCCAGCAACATTCCAGCGACTCATGGAGAGATGTCTTGGCCACCTCAATTTCCAGAGTGTTTTGCTGTATCTTGACGATGTTGTTGTGTATTCTCGCACTTATGAAGACCATCTGAACAACCTAGCAGAAGTGTTCCAGGTTCTTATTGAACACGGCCTGAAGATAAAACCTTCAAAATGCCACCTGCTAAAACCAAAGGTCAATTACTTAGGCCATGTAGTCAGTGCTGAAGGTATCCAGCCTGATCCTGACAAGATCTCTGCTGTCAAAGACTGGGAAACTCCAAGGACAGTAAAAGAAGTCAGAAGTTTTCTAGGATTCGCGGGCTACTACCGCCGCTTTATACCTCACTTTGCACAGGTAGCGGAACCACTGACAGAATTGCTATGTGGTTGTCCTAAAGAAAACTCAAACAGAAGACTCCTAACTGATTGGTCTGAAAGACAAGAAACTGCATTCCAGACTTTGAAAGCCTTATTGACTTCTCCTCCAATTCTGGCTTATCCTGACTACAGCCATCCTTTCCGTCTCTATACAGATGCCAGCTATCAAGGCCTAGGAGCTGTACTGTCACAAGTCCAGGACAACAAAGAGAGAGTCATCGCTTATGCCAGCCGAAGCTTGAGAGGTGCTGAGAAGAACGATCAGAATTACAGTTCGTTCAAGTTAGAGCTGCTTGGTGTTGTGTGGGCCGTCACAGAGAAATTCAAAGACTACCTTGCGGCTACACCATTTACCGTTTACACAGACAACAATCCTCTAGCTCACCTAAACACAGCACGGCTAGGTGCTCTCGAACAGAGATGGGCTTCCAGATTGGCGAACTATTGTTTCGACCTCAAATACCGCAGTGGTAAGACCAACGTAAACGCTGATGCGTTATCCCGTTTGCCTATAGGAGAAGAACCTCCTGAAGAAGACGTGGGAAGATGTTGAGATGCCTCCCTTCTATCAGAAGTTTGCTACGCAGAACGTCATTGCTGCTACAGCCTGAAGAAGGTCCTCAAGAGAAATCTGACCCACTTCAAGAACTATCTAGATGGCAAACCCTCCAGAAAGAATCTCGTGTCATAGGTGAAATCTATGATTACCTAATCACTGGAAGAATACCTGTCAGACTCAGAAGACGGTATACGGATACTGAGCTCAAACGCCTATGGAGGCAGCGCAAAAGACTTTTCATCCAGAAAGGCTTGATTCTGCGCAACACCTTAGATCCTGTTTCCGGTGAGAGGTTGCACCAAATTCTCATTCCTAGGCGGGATGCCAAGATCATTCTTGATGCCTACCATGATCAATCTGGACACTTTGGAGTGCAGAAAACTGAAGCCACCATACGCCAACGCTTCTATTGGATTGGAATGCGTGCTGACATTGAGAGTTGGTGTAGTGAATGTCCAGCCTGCAACCTTACAAAGACTGGTAAGAAGGATGCTAGAGCACCACTACATCCCATCCATACTCAGAGACCAAACAAACTAGTTGCTCTTGACCATGTGAAGTTAGCCCCGACTTGTTCAGGCTACTCATATGCCCTTACCATGGTGGACCACTACTCCAAGTGGGTTGTCGTTGTGCCAGTTAAAGACCTCACCGCACGTACCACAGCCATCACATTCTACCGCGAATATGTGAGACACTACGGGTGTCCTGAAGCAGTCCTAACTGACAGAGGACCTGCATTCGAGTCACAGCTTTTCCAAGAACTATGCCAGTTCCATGAATGCAAAAAGCTGAGAACAACTGCCTACCATCCCCAAGGGAATGGACTTTGTGAGGTTAACCAGATCTTCATCAACATGCTGAGAACAGCATCTGTCACCAAACAAGCAGAATGGCCTCAACTACTTGATGAATTAGTGGAGATCTACAATAACACTACCCACTGTTCTACAGGCTATTCACCATACTTCTTAATGTTTGGAAGACAAGGTCAACTTCCAAAAGACCGAGCTTTAGGAATTCAGATACCAGATGTGATCAACCCTCTGTCAAAGACTGATTGGGTTCTAGAACATCAGCGCCGAATGCAAGAAGCGCAAGAGATAGTTGACTGTCGCATGAAGGAAGCTCACAGACGACAAGAAGAGAACTACAACCAAAGAGCTAATGCTACACCTTTACACATTGGTGACAAAGTATGGTTAAAGAAGTACCACAGAACTGGAAAACTTGATTCCCTTTGGGAAACAGAGCCATACACCATTACAGCAATTCCCTATCCAGAGTCCGATGTTTATGAAGTAAAGAAACCAGGCATGGCTCCACAAACAGTGCATCGGAACCGTATCAAATTGTGCACCAGAGAGGACTCACTGAGGATGTCAGCACCACCACAAGCTACAACTGTCTACCAACCAGTTCCTGTGATGGCAACTCCTCTAAGACAGCCTTCTATAGATGAATCGATCTTCAGATCTCAATTTCTTATCCCCGGCTGTTACCAGTTTGTCCCTGTTCCGGTTCCTATCCCGACTCATGTTCCGGTTCCAATTGTTGCCCCGGAACCAACACAAGAGGGAATGCCGGACTCCAGTGTTGCTGCTCCAATTGCTGCTCCTGAACCAACACAAGATGAAATTCTGGACTCCAGTGTTGCTGCTCCTGAATCAACACCAGATGAAATTCCGGACTCCAGTGTTGCTGCTCCAATTGCTGCTCCTGAACCAGCACAAGATGGAGTTCCAGTTTCCAGTGTTCCTACGCAAGTAGAAGACCAAGTGCTGAGGCGATCAGAGCGAAGTACCAAGGGAACTCCCCCAGCTCGCTATAGAGACTGAGCAACCATATCCTTTCATGTATATATACTTTGCCTCTTTCATATACCTATGTTCTTATTAATTAGTTAGTTAGCAACCGTTTAAGCCTCCGTACCTGGGTAATCCCAAGCATTTTGTTATGTTCTTGTTTTGCATTACATATTTCTCTACAGCCTATGGACTACTGAGGACTGTATTTTGCCACATAGTGCCTACCCAGAGCCTTTCCATGGACAATGCCCTATTGCTGAAAGAGACTCTACCCACCTATTGGCATTATGTTTCCACTGATTATTATGTTTTGGTTTTGCATATAATCACGGGGTATCGTTCTTGTACATAAGTCATGTCACATTGTTGTTTGCCATTATTCTGTTTATTGTTTCTCAGGTATCCAGCCCTACTACCTGTGCGCATCCCATCTCTCTAGGTTCCTCCGCGCTAGTTAGTCGCCGAGGACGGCTCTTTTCTTAGTGGGGGTGTATGTAATGTCCCGGTACTGCTAGTCCAATTCGCTCTACTGCAGACCGAGATAGCATGGACATTTTCATATAAGGTAAATATTTTCCTCCCCCTTCATTCCTTCTATATATTTCTATTCTTCCAGAGCCAGCACACAGGGGGTCTATTAATGCGCCATCTTGTGGATGTTTTTGTGAACTGCACCTGCCTATACTTTGCCATTGTAATTTGAGTTGTTACTGTAAAGGGAGTGTCCATTATGATTAGCTGACCTCCAGGACCAATCAGGCTCCCTTGACTGGCCTGGAGGGAGAGTTGAGTGACCACCCCTCTAGAGGGGGTTGGGGACGTTTTTGGAGTTCTTTTGTGTGGGGCTACAAGTCTGAGACATGATACAGCTAGCAGACTGAGCACATGGAGCATGGATAATGGCTTTCCACTATCAGGGTACACCAAGCAGAGATGCCTTCTCCTTTGTCCTCAAGGCCCTTCTCAGAGAGTGTTTTCCTCTGAAGCTCCACTTCTCTACGAGTAGGCCGTCCTGTATCCATACATCTGGGAACTCCACACGTATTTCGCTATGCAAGTAAGTCTTTGGGACAAATCTATATCTAAAGGAGCCCATAGCTAGTTCGACGGAAATTGAGGGTCGCCCGCCGTCGATAACTTGTATCTCATCTTCTATATACGTGTTCCCAGTTTTGTTGAGGACTAACCCCCTGGATACAGGCCATCTTTACAAGTATATACAAGTTAACTGCCAAGCAACTACCATCCAAAGCATTCTGCCCCATCCTCTGCTAATTGGACACTACCTACAAAGATCGCTGTATTGTATGTGAAGAAGTCCCCCATATGTACTGGTAATCGTTGCTCTTTTTACTAGCAGGACAAAGTAATACAAATGTACATTGTACATCCCTGCAAGCCGGCCACATCGGATATATTACCTGGTTGTCTGTTGTCACTGTCAGGTATCAGAGCAGGGGTGGGTAGTCGGGGACATCAAAAAGGGAAATTTTGTGCACATTCGGGACCCAGGGACTTTTTTTTTTTTTTTTTTGGCGCCGCCCCCTGAGAGGCTGGCTGCCTTTGATGCAGTGCTTCAAGCTGGGAGCAAACTTTTTCTTTCCTTTTTCACTCTTTTTCTCTATATCTTCAAGAATCCGGTAACCAAGCAATCTAGCACTATGAATTTAGCAACTATAAATCGAATGGAAGACCCTGTGGAGTTTTTTTTTCCTTTTGTTTCCATTGTAAAGCATGGACTCAAGACCTGGTTCAGCTGGTTTCCACATGTGCCTGTTACCATCCCCCCCAGCTAGGACAGCATGGCTCAACATGTGGCATGGAAGAGAAACCTACATGGAAATGCGGACTTCTTCGTTCAAGGAGATGATTTCTGGCGTCAATTGCTGATGTGTGAAGATGCTACAGCTGACTGGTATTTCTTTCTATTACTGTGGACACGTGGGACACTGTTACAACCTGGGAACCTACCATCACCCACCTACCCCAGGAGTTATGGAAGCTTGGCAAGAGAGCAGCACCATGTACACCTGGATGGTCTCTGACTTCCTTGGGGCAGTAGAACACTGTGGTAAGGAGGAGGAGGAGGGCTTGTGATGAAGGACATTTGGGGCATTTTTTGTGGTTAAAAGGACAATAGTGCTGATGCAAGATACCGAACTATCAGCTGTGAGCAGGAGATCTCACCACCTACCAAAGGAACTGCCACATGTTATCATGATAGCTGCATATGTCCCCCACCTCTGCAAAAATTTCTGCTTGTTATATCCACATGCTGTGACCCCCCTCCTCGTGTCCTACAACCAAGTCGGCTGTATTATTATTATTATTATTATTATTATAATTATTATTATTAACATCAATCTGCACAGAGAACTAAATGATCCTGCAGTATGTCTGTGTTTCTTTCTTTTTTAGTTGCTATGATTCCTAGGATTTCTCTATCTGCCATGAGCTTCTATGTGTTTCTCTCTTGTTATATACTACTGTACCATCTATGAAACTGTATCACTGAAATTTCCCCATTGTGGGACTATTAAAGGAATATCTTATCTTCTTGAGTTGGAGGCGGCAGAAGGTGTTGAGGGTTTGGATGTGTGATTTGAAGTATAGGTCAGAATCCAGGGTTATCCCAAGGCAGCGGGCCCGTGGGACAGGGGTAAGTGTGGTTCTGTTAACTTTTAAAGATGGGTCAGGTATGGGGGCGGTATGAGGTGGGGTGAAGATGATGAACTCTGTTTTCTCCATGTTGAGTTTGAGAAAGCCGGAGGAGAGAAAGGAAGTTACGGCTGCTAGACACTTTGGAACCCTGGACAACAAAGAGATAATGTCTGGTCCAGAGATGTAAATTTGAGTGTCGTCGGCATAGCAATGGTATTGAAAACCATGAGACTTTATGAATTGGCCTAGGCCAAGGGTGTAGATGGAGAACAGGAGGGGTCCTAGGACAAAGCCTTGGGGGACACCTACAGAGAGAGGGTGTGGTGAGGAGGAGGTGTGTGAGTGGGAGACAGTAAATGTTGGTGAGGTATGAGGAGATCCAGGAAAAGGCCAGGCCTGAGATACCAAGGGATGAGAGAATTTCTAACAAGAGGGAGTGGTCAACTGTGTCAAAGGCAGAGGAGAGGTCAAGGAGGAGGATGACAGAGTAATGGCGCTTTACTTTGGCAGTTAGCAGGTCATTGGTGACTTTGAGTAAGGCAATGTCAGTGGGAGTGACGGGGTCTGAATCCTGACTGTAGTCTGTCAAAGAGCAGGTTGGACATGAGATAGGAGGATAGTTTGGAGTGGACATGTTGCTCAAGCAGTTTTGAGGCGTACGGGAGCAGTGAGATGCGGTGATTGTTGACTGGAGAGGACTGGTCGAGGGAAAATTTCGTATAGGTGTGATGGTAGCGTGTTTGAAGATGGGAGGAAAGGATCCATTGGCTAGGGATAGGTTAAAGAGTTGGTTTAGGGCCGGAGTATTGACTTCAGTAAGTTTTGGGATGAGATGAGACTGGATCAGGTCAAGCGCGCAAGAAGTGAGGTGGAGAGCTTTTAATAAGTGATGGTGGAGAAACAGGTTAAAGAAGAAGAGCACCAAGTAGTTGGGTAGAGTGGTTGCCAGGTATATAGGGTGAGACTGTCTCTGATGGTGTCAATTTTACTTTTAAAATAAGAGGCAAAGTCGTGAGCTGAGATAAGAGGGGGCACAAGAGGACGGATAAGGGCATTGAAGGTAGTGAATAGCTGTTTGGGGTTGTGGGATAGGGCAGATATGTATATGGTGAAGTAGACTTGCTTTGCAGAGGTGAGTGCGTTCTTGAATGTGAGTGTTGCCTCTTTATATTCAGTTTTTTAGTCAGGTCGGTAAGCCAAGGTTGCCTATTGATCGGTCGGGCTCTGGTGTTTGTGAAGGGAACCACAGAGTCAAGGGCTGAAGTAATGGTGGTATTATAGAAGGCAGAAGTGGCATCTGCATCCTGGAGTGAGGATATATCAGTAGGTGGTAGGAGAGAGTTTGAGAGTGTGTGGATGTCAAGGCGGTTAAGGTTCCTGTGGGGACAGGTGGGTTTACGGGTCTTTTACAGAGATGAGGGCAGAGAATGTCAGCAGCTTGTGATCAGAGAGTGTGGATGGAGAGAGAGGTTGGATAGAGAGCAAAGACGGGTGACTATGAGGTTCAGCATGTGCCCCTTTATGTAGGTGGCAGAGGAGGACCATTGAGTGAGACCAAAGGAGGTGGTTTGTGTGTTAATGGGTATTTTGAAATCACACATGATGATGGTGGGGGTGTCTGTGGATAGTAAGTGCGTTAGCCAGGTGGTGAAGTGGTCAATGAAGGCAGCAGTAGGTTCTGGCTGTCGATATATAACGGCCAGTTGGAGGTTGAAGGGTGAGTAGAGTAGAGTAGAGTAGAGTAGAGTAGAGTAGAGTAGAGTAGAGTAGAGTAGAGTAGAGTAGAGTAGAGTAGAGTAGAGTAGAGTAGAGTAGGGTGAGTAGAGTAGATTAGGGTGAGTAGAGTTTAACACCTCTTGCTTCAAAAATCTAGCCCCACAAGATTTGTCATTAGGGACCTGAGGACATTCGGACTCGAGTTTAGAGACCTAGTGGTGAGCACTTCAATCCTGTCTTTACTGAGGAATGATACACTGCCCCCTGCTGGTGTGTAGATCTGGGGAGCTGTCTCACATGACAATTTATTTCCTCTAGTATGATACAAGGGACATTAACAGAACATTGACATGAACAGGCCAACCTTCCACCACTACCTTTTATAGCAGGAATTTCAACTGGCATTTTTCAGCAGGATACTGCTCACCCCCACACACAAGGATTCCCCACGAAACCAAACTATTTGAAATTTATCTTGGATGAACTAATATGGCTGCCACTGGTAATTGGGGTCTCTGTGATCTGTTTCCTCTTCCTCCAAACATATGATACTAGAGAAGAAACCAGAAACCGCTAGAGTAAGACACAGATCTGGACACCACCATAGAACCTTCTGGTTCTATCCAAATAAGTGGAGACCAAACCGAAGGTCTTTTCTTAACTTTGAGCAACAATGCATAAAATAAAAATAAAAATTTTTTAAAGATCATGTAGCAATTTTAATACATAAATGGTATAAGTGAATATCAGGAACTTTCCATTATATCTTATCAAAGAAAAATGCTTTATTTTCAATTTATTGGGCTGTTACTTGTAAAATAGAAGTCTATGGAGAGGGGAGGAGCTGCTAAGCTCTGGTCACTGTACTGAACAAGGCAAACTATAATTACTAGCAGACTCCTCCTTCCCCTCTTCTCTCCATAGACGTCAATGTATCAACTAAATAACAGATATTTGATAGAGATAAGGAAGAAGGAAGAAACCAGTCTGACGAGCGGAGAACAAAAAGACAAAATTTAGAAAATTTATCTTATTTATAAAAAAGTTTTTTTTTCTTCGGAGGTACAATTTATAAAAAGCAAAATGAATAACCCAACCAGAAAAAAAACCTTCTCCCAGCTTGTCATTCTGATACTACCGAAGTGTAGAAATGGAGGGCTTCCAGCACCCAGAGATAAAATCCAATGGCACAAAAGTGAGCTTAATCCCAGACAACCACTTGAATAACACTATAAAATTTCCCAAATGTTCAATCGCAGAAGACAAGAAAGTGTTAGGCCTCAGAATGGAGGGTCTTGTTAACTGAAGCTGATGAACAGAACAGTAATGCTGAGTTCAGTCTGGACTTTTACGCAGAATCCGTATCCGAATCCGGACCAAAAAACTCCTCCCGTGGCTAGATGCAACTGGATGCCGGTGCAGTGCACCAGTGGCATTCCGCTCCGGATTAGGCCCAAATGAATGGGCCTAGTCGGAAGGGAGTGTCGCACCATGGATTCCGCGGCTGATTCAGCGGAGGAATCTGCGGAAAGATAGGGCAGCTCGCTTCTTTTTTCCACGAACTGGAAAAAAACGCTAGCGGAAAACAGAAGTGTACGGCTCAAATTGAAGTCAATAGGAGGCGGTTTTTTTGGAGCTGGTTTCTGAGATGGACCAAAAAAATCCATGTGAACTCAGCATAAGATGGCAGCTGAAAGGGTTACCGATTCTTTGGGCAATTGGTGGATATATGGGCCTATGTCTGAAAATTTTTGCTGTTCAATGAAACGACTTCTGTTTCAGTTGATTCCTGAGGGTGTTTTTCACGTCCTTGTTCCTCATACTATATATAAATGGGTTCAACATTGGAGTTACTGTGGCATACAAAATGGGCGCTACCTTGTTAGTATTATAAGCGTTATGACTATCATTTTTTGTATGTGGCCGTAAATATATGGACAGAATAGTCCCGTAGAACAGGATGACAGCGGTGAGGTGAGAGGCACACGTGGAGAAGGATTTCCTCCTCCCTTGTGATGAAATGGTCTTCAGAACATTGGCAATAATATGGACATAGGATATCAGTATCATGTTGAAGGAAATCACAACAAAAATTGCTCCTGTGAGGAATATAGAGAACTCAATAAAAAATGTATCCCCACAAGCCATCTGTATGAAAGCAGGAACCTCACAAAAGTAGTGGTGGACATTAAAATTGTTGCAGAATTGGAGTTGGAATGTGAGGAACACCTGAACAATGGAGTTAATAAATCCGACACTCCATGACACTGCCACTAAGTAGAAACACAATGACCTGTTCATTATGGTGTTATAATGTAACGGTCTACAAATAGCGACAAATCTATCACAGGCCATAAAAGTAAGTAATAAACATTCAGTAACGCCCAAAGCTAAGGAGAAATACATCTGCGTCCCACATCCCAGGATGGAAATACTTCTGTCTTTGGCAAAGTTGTTCTTTAAAATCACTGGCATGTTGCAAGAAGAAAAGAAGATGTCAATGATGGAGAGGTTGGTCAGAAAGAAGTACATGGGGCTGTGTAGTCTTGGATTGATCCTCACAGTGGTGATCAGCAGAAGGTTCCCTGATATGGTAATTAAATACATTATCAAAAATATGAGAAAGAAGATAACTTGTAGGTGAGGAACATTGGTCAACCCAAGTAAGATGAACCTGTCTGGAGTAGTTTGGTTTAATTGATCCATAACCTTCATGTGGTTTCTGATATACATTTTAAAAAAAAATTAGGTGGGGGTCACACAATACAGTACATAGTCATAAAAAGACTGCACATTCCAGGTACTTTGATGGGTTACCTACAATTAAACTTATTATCCTGATGTTATGGTTAAGATGGTAGGAGATTCTGGCCAAGATTTATCAATCCCTTTAGGGTAGGGGTTTTTTTTTGGCTAGAGGGATGATATTATGACACACATTTGGTGCAAGGTCCTTTCTTGTACCAAACATGCACCACAACTCCATTCTAGTCCTTGCTCACAACAATACCTCCACCAATAGTAGTCAAGTACGTTCAGCAATAGTAGTCCAGCACCTACACCAATAGTAGTCAAGAACCTCCACCAATAGTAGTCAAGCACCTCCACCAATAGTAGTCAAGCACCTCCACCAATAGTAGTCAAGCACCTCCACCAATAGTAGTCAAGCACCTCCACCAATAGTAGTCAAGCACCTCCACCAAGAGTAGTCAAGTACCTCCACCAACAGTAGTCAAGTACCTCCACCAATAGTAGTCAAGCACCTCCACCAATAGTAGTCAAGCACCTTCACCAATAGTAGTCAAGTACCTCCACCAACAGTAATCAAGCACCTCCACCAATAGTAGTCAAGCGCCTCCACCAAAAAAGTAGTCAAGCGCTTCCACCAATAGGAGTCAAGCGCCTACACCAATAGTAGTCAAGTACCTCCACAAGAGTAGTCAAGCACCTCCACCAATAGTAGTCAAATATCTCCACCAATAGTAGTCAAGCACCTCCACCAATTGTAGTCAAGCACCTCCACCAATAGTAGTCAAGTACCTCCACCAAAAGTAGTCAAGTACCTCCACCAATAGTAGTCAAGCACCTTCACCAATAGTAGTCAAGTACCTCCACCAAGAGTAGTCAAGCACCTCCACCAATAGTAGTCAAGTATCTCCACCAAGAGTAGTCAAGTACCTCCACCAACAGTAATCAAGCACCTCCACCAATAGTAGTCAAGTACCTCCACCAATGGTAGTCAAGTATCTCCACCAAGAGTAGTCAAGCAACTCCACCAATAGTATTGAGTAAAGTTTTTTGAGGTGGGGGACCCATGTAGAGAAATGTAGCAAAAAAACATAGCATAAAAAAACTGGGCGGAAATGCCATGCCCAAAATACTGCATTTTGCAACACAGGCCTTCAGTCTAGTAGAGTGTTCTTATTAATAATGACATAAATTCTGACTTCTACTTTTCTGTTCATCAAAATCGCAGCGTTTTTTGGTAACGGCAAAGTGGATGAGATTCAAGCGGTAAATAAAAATAAACATTAACACATTAGGCATCCCCAAGTCCGAAAACACCCATACTATTAAAATCTAAAAATATTCTTCCCATGGGTCATAGCAGGAAAACAAATCAAAATGGCTGATTTGCCGTTTATTCACCAAATTACCTTCCTAAAAAAATGGAACAAAAAATTATCAAAACAACATGCATTCCCCATCGTGGTGTCAATAAAACCTACATATTGTCCCACAAAAAAAAGACGCCTTACGCAGCTCCGTGATTCAAAAAAAATTGTTTTTTCTTCAAAATTTTGAATTTTTACAACGTTATTAAAACATGAGAAGCTATATAAATTTGGTATCACTGTAATCGTAGTGACCTGGAGAATAAAGCTAACATAACATTCTTACCACACAGTGGAAGCCATGAATAAATAAATAAATAAATAAATAAATAAATAAATAAATAGGAAAATGGTGACATTGTGTTTTTTTTCTCACTTCCTAGACATTGTACAAAATAAAAAATGATACCATTTTGAAGTACAACTTGTCATGCAAAAAGTAAGCCCTCATATGACTAAATAAACAGAAAAATGAGAAAGTTATGACATGTTTTGGAATGTAGGGAGTAAAAATGAAAACACAAAGATAAAAAAAAAAATCTCTGCATTGCCTAAGAATTAAGAGGTTATAGCAGGTAATACAGAGCTATAGTACAGTTTTGGCCAAAAGTATTGGCACCCCTGCAATTCTGTCAGATAATACTCTTGTTCTTCCAGAAAATGATTGCAAGCACAAATTCTTTGGTAATATCTTCATTTATTTTGCTTGCAATGAAAAAACACAAAAGAGAATGAAAAAAAAGTCACATCATTGATCATTTTATACAAAACTCCAAAAATGGTCTGGACAAAAGTATTGGCCCCCTCAGCCTAATACTTGGTAGCACAACCTTTAGACACAGTAACTGCGCACAACCGCTTCCGGTAACCAGCAATGAGTTTCTTACAAGGCTCTGCTGGAATCTTAGACCATTCTTCTTTGGCAAACTGCTCCAGGTCCCCCCTGAGATGTGAAGGGGGCCTTCTCCAAACTGCCACCAAGAGACCTCTCCCCCTCCCCCACAGGTGTTCTATGGGATTCAGGGCTGGACTCATTGCTGCCACTTTACAAGTCTCCAGGGCTTTCTCTCACCACCATTTTCTAGTGCTGACCTGAATGTTCCTGTGTCTACCGTGCGCAGTGATGTGGATGGAAAGAAAAATTGATGAGAGATTTCAACGCAAGATTGTGCGGATGGTGGATAAAGAACCTCGACTAACATCCAAACAAGTTCAAGCTGCTCTGCAGTCCGAGGGTACAACAGTGTCACCCCGTACTATCCATCAGCGTCTGAATGAAAAGGGCCTGTAGGGTAGGAGACCCAGGAAGACCCCACTTCTTACCCAGAGACATAAGCCAGGCTGGAGTTTGCCAAAACTTACCTGAGAAAGCCAAAAACGTTTTGGAAGAATGTTCTCTGGTCAGATGAGACAAAAGTAGGAAAAGGCCTCAACATAGAGTTTACAGGGAAAAAAAAGAGACCTTCAAAGAAAAGAACATGGTCCCTACAGTCAGACATGGCGGAGGTTCCCTAATGTTTTGGGGTTGCTTTGCTGCCTCTGGCACTGGACTGCTTGACCGTGTGCATGGCATTATGAAGTCTGAAGACGACCAACACATTGTGCAGCATCATGTAGGGCCCAGTGTGAGAAAGCTGGGTCTCCCTCAGAGGTCAGGGGTCTTCCAGCAGGACAATGACCCAAAACACACTTCAGGTCAGCACTAGAAAATGGTGGTGAGAGAAAGCCCTGGAGACTTGTAAAGTGGCAGCAATGAGTCCAGCCCTAACTCCCATAGAACACCTGTGGGGGAGGGGGAGAGATCTCTTGGTGGCAGTTTGGAGAAGGCCCCCTTCACATCTCAGGGGGGACCTGGAGCAGTTTGCCAAAGAAGAATGGTCTAAAATTCCAGCAGAGCCTTGTAAGAAACTCATTGCTGGTTACCGGAAGCGGTTGTGCACAGTTATTGTGTCTAAAGGTTGTGCGACCAAGTATTAGGCTGAGGGGGCCAATACTTTTGTCCGGACCAGTTTTGGAGTTTTGTGTAAAGTGATCAATGATTTGACTTTTTTTTCATTCTCTTTTCATTGCAATCAAAATAAATGAAGATATTACCAAAGAGTTTGTGCTTGTAATCATTTTCTGGAAGAAACCGAGTATTATCTGACAGAATTACAGGGGGGCCAATACTTTTGGCCAACACTGTATATGTGAATAAAGAATACAGAGAAAAACAGTCTGTGAATAAGTGCAAAGTACAGGGCTGTGTTTGTAAACATAAAGTACAAGATTGTGTATGTAAAGATTAAAGTACAGGAGTGTGTATATGTGTGAGGCACACTGTGCAGGGCTGTGTGTGTAAATCATATTGTACAAGGGTGTGTGCATAGCATACACTGCACAGCTATGGAAGTGCTTAAGGCATGTAGTGAAGAGTTTCAGCATGTATGTAACACATTCAGCGAGGAGTTGAGCATGATCTTTCTGTGTATGGGGGATGAGGTCGCTTTTATAAAGGAATGCACTTGGATGACACTCAGATGCCTTCTGTTTCCCATTGATATCGATAGGGTTTCTGTTCCGTTCTGGTGTCACTGAGCATTTTAGGACCTGTTCTACAATCATCGGCATGGAATGGAGCATCAGGCCCCAGTAGTAGAGCCTTGGCTTTCAGTATGTCTTTGGAGTATGGGAGGAAATTCTCGCAAACACGGGGAGAACATACAAACTCCTTTTAGATGTTGTTCCTGGTGGGATTCATACCCAAGACTCCAGCTCTACAAGGTGGCAGTGCTAACCACTGAGCCACCGTGTTGTCCCCAGTAAAAGAGTCTTTTAAGAGTATTTTTTAATATTCACATTTTTATGATTATTAGATTTTATTAAAGTTTTAAAAATCTTTAAACCTTTTCAATATTTCAAGTCCTTCGCCAAACTGGAGAACAGTTGTATGTGGACATGTCCATATAATAGTGTAACATACACTCACCGGCCACTTTATTAGGTACACCATGCTAGTAACGGGTTGGACCCCCTTTTGCCTTCAGAACTGCCTCAATTCTTCGTGGCATAGATACAACAAGGTGCTGGAAGCATTCCTCAGAGATTTTGGTCCATATTGACATGATGACATCACACAGTTGCCGCAGATTTGTCGGCTGCACATCCATGATGCGAATCTCCCGTTCCACCACATCCCAAAGATGCTCCTCTATTGGATTGAGATCTGGTGACTGTGGAGGCCATTGGAGTACAGTGAACTCATTGTCATGTTCAAGAAACCAGTCTGAGATGATTCCAGCTTTATGACATGGCATTGCATTATCCTGCTGAAAGTAGCCATCAGATGTTGGGTACATTGTGGTCATAAAGGGATGGACATGGTCAGCAACAATACTCAGGTAGGCTTTGGCGTTGCAACAATGCTCAATTGGTACCAAGGGGCCCAAAGAGTGCCAAGAAAATATTCCCCACACCATGACACCACCACCACCAGCCTGAACCGTTGATACAAGGCAGGATGGATCCATGCTTTCATGTTGTTGACGCCAAATTCTGACCCTACCATCCGAATGTCGCAGCAGAAATCGAGACTCACCAGACCAGGCAACGTTTTTCCAATCTTCAATTGTCCAATTTCGATGAGCTTGTGCAAATTGTAGCCTCAGTTTCCTGTTCTTAGCTGAAAGGAGTGGCACCCGGTGTGGTCTTCTGCTGCTGTAGCCCATCTGCCTCAAAGTTCGACGTACTGTGCGTTCAGAGATGCTCTTCTGGCTACCTTGGTTGTAACGGGTGGCTATTTGAGTCACTGTTGCCTTTCTATCAGCTCGAACCAGTCTGGCCATTCTCCTCTGACCTCTGGCATCAACAACGCATTTCCGCCCACAGAACTGCCGCTCACTGGATGTTTTTTCTTTTTCGGACCATTCTCTGTAAACCCTAGAGATGGTTGTGCGTGAAAATCCCAGTAGATCAGCAGTTTCTGAAATACTCAGACCAGCCCTTCTGGCACCAACAACCATGCCACGTTCAAAGGCACTCAAATCACCTTTCTTCCCCATACTGATGCTCGGTTTGAACTGCAGGAGATTGTCTTGACCATGTCTACATGCCTAAATGCACTGAGTTGCTGCCATGTGATTGGCTGATTAGAAATTAAGTGTTAACGAGCAGTTGGACAGGTGTACCTAATAAAGTGGCTGGTGAGTGTACAATATACAGTATAATAATTTTACTTACAAGCAGTCTGTGAGGTCTGCTGAGCATTCTCTATACATAGGGCACCATCTTGGTTTTCTTAGAAAAAAAAAAACATAACTCAAGCGGTGGCCTTCTTATATATTTTACACCTCGGAATTATTAATCCCCTTTGCAATTTTTGGAGTCTCCAGTCACATTACCCAAATGGATTTGAAGGCCTTTGTGGATGTGAAGTCATTGTCTATTCTCTGATGATCAATTTATCATTTTATTTGTATTTTGTGCAAAATAATAACATTTATTAGGAAAGATAAGATTGCCAAAGATAAATTTTTACCCTGGGTGAGTGGTCTTACACTCAGATGCAACTATTCAGGCCCAGGACCATCAGGTGGTCCATAAGACGTCTATTTCCAATATGAACAATACATGCTATAAACAATACATTATAGTTGGTAGCCTGGTATATATGTTGTATTGGGGGCCCAGAAGCTTCATGCTAAGCCTATGCTCCTTGGAGGCTTAGGTCATATGAAAAGGTCACATTATCTCTTCTATGTGGAAAGGTTAGGTTTAAAATGAAGGTTGTTTTGGTGGAGGACATGAGATACTGAGGATAGATTGATGGCATGGTTGAGGAATATGGTAGAACAAGAGGGTGGCAATAAGCAAGGAACATAGTAGAACAAGAGGGTGGCAATAAGTGAGGAATATGGTAGAACAAGAGAGTGGCAATAAGCAAGGAACATAGTAGAACAAGAGGGTGGCAATAAGTGAGAAATATGGTAGAACAAGAGGATGGCAATCAAGCAAGGAACATGGTAGAACAAGATCATGGCAATCAAGTAAGGAACATGGTACAACAAGATGATGGCAATCAAGTGAGGAACATGGTAGAACAAGAGAGTGGCAATAAGTGAGGAATATGGTAGAACAAGAGGGTGGCAATAAGTGAGGAACATGGTAGAACAAGATGATGACAATCAAGTGAGGAACATGGTACAACAAGATGATGGAAATCAAGTGAGGAACATGGTAGAACAAGAGAGTGGCAATAAGTGAGGAATATGGTAGAACAAGAGGGTGGCAATAAGTGAGGAACATGGTAGAACAAGATGATGACAATCAAGTGAGGAACATGGTACAACAAGATGATGGAAATCAAGTGAGGAACATGGTAGAACAAGATGATGGCAATCAAGTGAGGAACATGGTAGAACAAGAGGATGGCAATAAGCAAGGAACATGTTAGGACAAGAGGGTGGTACAGCTGAATTGAGGCAGTCTAGTCTAAGCTAGCACTGTCTAAAACTTAGAATTAGTTTATTCGCTGCCATATTAGTTGTGTTCGTGACACAGTTAAACTTACTGCATGCTGATTGTGCTTAGTGGTTCTAGAACTTCACACACTTCCCATAACTTCCATCTTTGCCTCCTTGAGGTGGTCGAAAGTCATGGAGACAAGCAAACACTGCTGTCTTGCACAGCTTCCAACTCCATTGGAGATAAATAAGTATAGCACTTCCATAATTCCTACTTCTCCTATGCCCATAAATAAAACAGCATAGAACAGCTATATTCTCCTGACCTTATGGGTGGGAGAAGGAGCTGCATATTCCCATCTTGGCCATGTTTGGGCATGTTGGGAAATACCCTTTAACCCCTTTCCACCGTGGGCATTTTTTGATTTTCATTTTCCGTTTTTGACTTCCCTCACTTCCAAACCCCATAACTTTTTTATTTTTCCGCTGTCAGAGCCATATGAGGTCTTAATGTTTGCGGGACAAATTGCTCTTCATGTTATTGTTATGCCATTAATTATTCTGCACAATGTACTGGGAAGCTGGAGGGACATTCAGAATGGGGTGGATTTGAAGAAAAAGTGCATTTGTGCGATTTTCCTATGGACTTTGTTTTTACGGCGTTCACTGTGCAGCCAAAATGACATGTCCCCTGTATTCTATATTACGATTTCAGGGCTGCCAAATTTTATGGTTTTATTTACATTTTAACCCCTTAACAAACATCCAAAACTGTACCAAATTTATTTATTTTTTTTAAAAGCATATTCTGACACCGTAACTTTAAAAACGGTGGTTTGGCACTTTTGACTTTTTTTTCCCACTATGGCGTTTACCATACCAGCAGGCGTTTTTGGACATAGGGATACCTAATGTGTAGGTGTTTCACAGTATTTAAGTACTTTTCTCTATGTTCTAGGGAAAGGGGTAATTTGAATTTTTATTACTTTTTATTTTCTTTTATTGGGCCCACTGGGGGGTCTTGGGCCCCAGGGGGTCTGCATGAGAGCATACATACTTCTTGCATATAGTTTTTTTTTTGCCCTTGGTGGGATTTGAACACCAGGACCCAGTGCTGCAAGGCTGTAGTGCTAACCACTGAGCCACTGTGTGGCCCCTGATTTGGGTAGTTTTTTGAATACAGTGACCCAGATTTACTAATAGTGCAAGTTTAGGCAGTCTAAGGTACACCAGATTTATCACAGTGACTGATAGTGGTGTATTTCAAGACTAGTCTATGACTATTCCATCTTTGAGTTGGCTTTTTGAACTGGAATTTTGGACACAATTCTGTCCCGTTTTTGGTATTTCATGCTCATTTAAACAAGGCCCCCTTGTCTAGCCAGTTGGAAAATTTTAGCCCAATTGCGTTGATTACAATCAATGTTAAAAGTTCTAATTAATATAATTACAAATTATACACTAGATTTTTGGGATTTTTCCCCTAATAACACTGGTGTTGGGGTGGCCTTCAATGGGACCACTTGAGTATATTGGATGGTAGCCAAATCAGACAGAGGACCAAGCCGTAGAAAAATGCAGTCAATACCGAGACAAGATTGTATCTGAGCAAAAGTATACTTTACTGTGTAAGTCATGCCCTTTTATGCTTCCCAATATGCCCTTTGTACTGTACTCTTGTTTTCCTCCCTGGCCTTCTTACCAGTGTTTCAAACGCCACCTGTCCTACAACTTGAGGTACCTGACAACTGACTTCAGTGCAGTCTATCAGTTTTAGGTGTGTAGACCCCAAAATATGACTTAGGACTTGGCCAATGACTACTCCAGAGTCACTAAATCCCCTAGGCCTCTAAGTGAGAAATGGTACATACACTAAAAAAAATTTTTTGTAGATTGTGAGCCCCACATAGAGCTCACAATGTACATTTTTTCCCTATCAGTATGTCTTTTTTTGGAATATGGGATGGAAATCCATGCAAACACGGGGAGAACAGACAAACTCCTTGCAGATGGTTTTATGCCCTTGGTGGGATTTGAACACCAGGACTCCAGCACTGCAAGGCTGCAGTGCTAACCACTGAGCCACCGTGTGGCCCACACTAAATTTTGTTTGACATGCCCATATATCTAGTGCCCGGCAAATGAGTATATCCCAAACCCTCTCAGAATTCTCTAATATCATGTGAGATAGTGTTGTGCATACAGGACTAACAGACAGAACAAAAGACAGACTTATCCTCTGACTCAAGGTGCCTCACTTTGGGTACCGGAGAGAACTGCAGGACCGATCCTGAAGAAGAACTGGAAAAGCCAGTCTCAAGGGGAGGTCAGTCTTTATGGCAGACACAAGAACCGTCCCATACCCTCAAGGTAGACTCATACATTCATACACTCCATCCATGCACTAGACATTGAACAAAGTAGCAGTGCATAGTTATCCAATCCAATATAATAATTATTATTATTAACATCAATCTGCACAGAGAACTAAATGATCCTGCAGTGTGTCTGTGTTTCTTTCTTTTTTAGTTGCTATGATTCCTAGGATTTCTCTATCTGCCATGAGCTTCTATGTGTTTCTCTCTTGTTATATACTACTGTACCATCTATGAAACTGTATCACTGAAATTTCCCCATTGTGGGACTATTAAAGGAATATCTTATCTTATCTTATACCCATAAGGATATTGTATAGCTCTTGCCAAACAATATGGGCTGGATGCACAAAAAGACTGACTATACCATACCACAAGGTCCGGCTCACAGGTTAGAAGACAGGAAACACAGAAATATTGTAAGAAGCTAAAGTTCTTACCTATACCTGTGTTATTTTTTTTTCCTTTCTATGTGCCCTTTGGTCTTCTGCAGATGCCGGGTCTCAGGTATTGGGGTCTTTTGTTTTTCTCCAGCCCACCCAGGAAACGCCAGATGTTGGGGTGGTCTTCAATGGGACCACTTGAGTATATTGGATGGTAGCCAAATCAGATAGAGGCCTGGACCCTAGAAAGACACAATCAACACAGAGACAAGATTGTATCTGAGCAAAAGCAGTTTTTATTGTCTAAGTCAGGCCCTTTTTTACCGATCGCAGTGGGCGTATAGTGGGCGTACATGGACATACATATTTGGACAAACATTTGAGTAAGCATTTTTCAATTTACATGTATCAAACAGTTAATCAGGTGCATTTCCCATCATATGACAACTAGAGTCATCCATTACGTGGCCAAAGTCCTAGCAATTATTGATTTTCTGGCGACAAAATTAAGAGACTTTACTTCTTCTTCAATAGATTTCTTAGGGTGTTTTTCACGTCCTTGTTCCTCATACTATATATAAAAGGATTCAACATTGGGGTTACGACTGTATATAGAAGGGGCACCACCTTGGCTGTTTCATTAGATGTAGATTTTTTGGAGTGTGGCTGTAGATACATGAACATAATGGTCCCATAGTAGAGCGTGACAGCAGTAAGGTGTGAGGCACACGTGGAGAAGGATTTCTGCCTTCCTTCTAATGAAATAATCTTCAGGATCTTGGAGATAATATGGGCATAGGAAATCAGTATCAGGTAGAAACATCCCATAGAAATAATTGCTCCTGTTATGTATAAAATTAATTCATTGACAAAGGTATCTCCGCAAGACATTCGTATGAACGCAGGAACCTCACAAAAGTAGTGGTTGATGTCGAGACAATTGCAGAATGGAAGTCGGAACGTAAGAGACACCTGCAGAAAAGAGTTTATAACTGCAATGCTCCAAGATCCTATAGTTAAGTAAAAACAGAAAGTGTTCTTCATTATAGTATTATAATGCAATGGTCTACAAATAGCGACAAATCTATCGTAGGCCATGACCGCGAGTATTATACATTCTGTGGCACCTAAAACTAAGGAGAAGAACATCTGTGTCGCACATCCCGATAAGGAAATACTTCTATCTTTGGCCAAGGTGTTCATTAGGAGGACAGGAGCAATGGAGGAGGAGAAGAAGATGTCAATGATAGAGAGGTTGGTCAGAAAGAAGTACATGGGGCTGTGTAGTCTTGGATTGATCCTCACTATGATGATCAGAAGAAGGTTCCCAGATATGGTCATTAAATACATTATCAAAATTATTATGAAGAAGATAACCTGTAGGTGAGGGACAGTAGACAACCCAAGTAAGATGAACCTGTGTGAAGTTGTTTCATTTAACTGATCCATATCATTCAGGTGGTTCTCGATGTAGAGTTTAATGAAAAAAGAATTGACTATAATAGGACTTTCGAATGTGTTAAAAAATTGAGTTACAAAATACTGTAAACTAACAAATTTAGGAGGATCTCCCAATTTTAGATGCCTTAATGGGATACCTATAAACACACCTTTCACCTTGATATTATGGTTAAGAGGACAGAAGATTCTAAAGTAAGATTGATCGCAAATATTATATAATATATTGTAATGGAACCTTACAATGATGATTCTTGCTTCCTCCGAATCAATGGCTATTGTCGAGCGTGCCCACTGCTATTGCTAATTTCACCCTACATTAGATATTCATGGGTTCAAAAATGTCTGACCTACAAATTTGTAAAAATATTTTTCCCATACGGTGGCAAACCATGTCTCACAAAAATGTCAAAAAATGTCAATAAAAGTAAGAAAAACATCAAAATCCCCCCCAAACAGCCCCATATATGGAAATATAAAAAAAAAAGATGCTGAATATGGTGACTCCAAGATTTTTTTGATTTTTTTAAGTTTTGGATTTTTTAAAAAAGTTTAAAATGTACAAAAAAAAAATTGGAATTACCGTAATTTGTATAACTACAAAATTTAGGTAACGTAATTTTGGATGTAAAGTGAATGCAGGAAAAACAAAGCCGAAAGAATATTTCTTTATCTCCACTTTATTCTGCTCTATTAAGAAATTCAATTTATCCCACCAAAATTAAGCCCTTCTATGGCTCTCTGAATGAAAAAAAATAAAAAAAAGTTATTGTTTTTGGAAATAATTGCATCACACAAACAATTTATTTACAGAATAAATCTGTAAATTTATTTCCCAGACCAATCTATAAGAAGATTAAATGGTTCTATTTGGAAATACAACTTGTCCTGCAAAAAATAAGCCCTCTAGCTATGTCAATCTAAGACAAAAATAAACAAAAAAAACATACCTTGGCCATTGCAGGAAAAGGAAAACGTAATTGAAAACTAGAGATGAGTGAGTAGTACTTGATCGAGTAGGTATTCGATCGAATACTACGGTATTCAAAATACTCGTACTCGATCGAGTACCACTCACTATTCGAATGGAAAAGTTTGATGCAGAACCAGCATTGATTGGCCGAATGCTATACAGTTGGCCAATCAACGCTGGTTCTTCTCCTACCTTTAGAAGTCTTCTCCGTGCAGCTTCCCCGCGGCGTCTTCCGCCTCTGAATTCACTCTGCCGGGCATCGGGCCTGGGCAGAGCCAACTGCATATGCACGCTTGTAGTGCGGACATGCGCAGTCGGCTCTGCCCAGGCCAGATGCCTGGCAGAGTGAATTCAGAGCCGGAAGATGCCGCGGGGACGCTGCACGGAGAAGACTTCTCGGAGGATCCAGCCCGACCCTCACTCGTGGACTTGGTAAGTATAATTTGATCGAACGTTGCCTACCCCTGAAACGAGCATTCTCCCCCCATAGACTATAATAGGGTTTGATATTCAATTCGAGTAGTCAAATATTGAGGGGCTACTTGAAACGAATATCGAATCTCGAACACTTTACTGTTCGCTCATCTCTATTGAAAACCCTTTATTCTATATACACACAATGTAGATGCTGCAGAATTAACCCAACTTGGTTATTATTTACAGTGGGGAAAAAAAATATTTAGTCAGCCCCTTACAAAGATGAAGTCGGTTTGTAATTAACATCATGGGTAGACCTCAACTATGAGAGACAAAATGAGAGAATGAATCCAGAAAATCACATTGTCTGATTTGGAAAGAATTATTGTGGTGGAAAATAAGTAGTCACCTACAAACAAGATTATTGGCTCTCACAGACCTGTAACTTCTTCTTTAAGAGGATCCTCTGTCCTTCACTCATTATTAGGGTTGAGAAGATCTTGAGATTTCAGGATCGATTTTAAAATCCGATATTCGATCATATTCCAGCCGACCCCAATCGTGAAATTTGCTTGATCGCCGATCGGGATCTGATCTTTCCTGACCCTGATTGCCCAACCCAAGTCAATGTTTCTCTGTGGGAAAAGTCCCATTTAGGGTTGAGCCGATCTTGAAATTTCAAAATCTGATTTCCGATCATTTTCCAGCCCATTGCGATCGTGAAATTTGCTCGATCACCGATTGGGATCTGATCTTTCTTGATCTCGATCACTCAACCCTACTCATTACCTGTAGTAATGGCACCTGTTTGATCTTGTTATCAGTATAAAAGACACCTGTCCACAACCTCACACAGTCACACTCCAAACTCCACTATGGTGAAGATCAAAGAGCTGTCAAAGGACACCAGAAACAAATTTGTAGCCCTGCACCAGGCTGGGAAGACTGAATCTTCAATAGGCAAGCAGGTTGGTGTGAAGAAATCAACTGTGGTAGCAATAATTAGAAAATGGAAGACATACAAGACCACTAATAATCTCCCTCGATCTGGGGCTCCACGCAAAATCTCACCCCGTGGGGTCAAAATGATCACAAGAACGGTGAGCAAAAATCCCAGAACCACGCGGGGGGACCTAGTGAATGAACTGCAGAGAGCTGGGACCAATGTAACAAAGCCTACCATCAGTAACACACTACGCCGCCAGGGACTCAGATCCTGCAGTGCCAGACGTGTCCCACTGCTTAAGCCAGTACATGTCCGGGCCCGTCTGAAGTTTGCTAGAGAGCATTTGGATGATCCAGAAGAGTATTGGGAGAATGTCCTATGGTCTGATGAAACCAAACTGGAACTGTTTGGTAGAAACACAACTTTACGTGTTTGGAGGAAAAAGAATACTGAGTTGCATCCATCAAACACCATACCTACTGTAAAGCATGGGGGTGGAAACATCATGAGTTGGGGCTGTTTCTCTCCAAAGGGACCAGGACGACTGATCCGGGTACATGAAAGAATGAATGGGGTCATGTATTTTGAGACATTGAGTGCAAACCTCCTTCCATCAGCAAGGGAATTGAAGATGAAACATGGCCTGGTCTTTCAGCATGACAATGATCCCAAGCACACCACCAGGGCAACGACGGAGTGGCTTCATAAGAAGCATTTCAAGGTCCTGGAGTGGCCTAGCCAGTCTCCAGATCTCAACCCTTTAGAAAACCTTTGGCGGGAGTTGAAAGTCTGTGTTGCCATCGACAGCCCAAAACCATCACTGCTCTAGAGGAGATCTGCATGGAGGAATGGGCCAACATACCAACAACAGTGTGTGTCAACCTTGTGAAGACTTACAGAAAACGTTTGACCTCTGTCAATTCCAATAAAGGATATATATATATATATATATATATACTGTATATAACAAAGTATTGAGATGAACTTTGGTTATTGACCAAATACTTATTCCAAATCAGGCAATGGTATTTTCTGTATTTGTTTTCTCACTTCGTCTCTCATAGTTGAAGTCTACCTATGATGTCAATTACAAGCCGACCTCATCTTTGTAAGTGGGAGAACTTGCACACTTGGTCGCTGACAAAATACTTTTTCCCCCGCTGTATATTGTACTTACAATCCATTTTTGCAGCATGCAGAACAATCTCTATGAAGGAGAGCAACAGCTTAAAAAAAATGCCATGTATGATGTGATGACCTTCTTATATGTTCTACTCCTCCTAATTATTAGTCCCCATAGCAAATGTTAGAATCCCAAATCTCATTTCAGAAAGCGTTATCTATTCCCCGTTGATCTCATTTACAGTTGAACATGAAAAGCAATTGATAGTTTTATATTGTATATCTGCAATCATAGATCTATTCCAGAAACTGATTTGGGGCAGATTTGTGCTTTTTTTGTGCAGTGACTGGCAAGTTTAGGCAGTCTGAAAATTTACCAGATTTATCACAGTGAATAATGCTGGATGATAAATCTGGTGTATCTTTAGATTGTTTAGTTAAGTTCATACCATGTTTATGTTGGCTTAAAAGGTTTTTGGAGCTATTACTGGGTTGATAACTGCATCCATATACCTTCAGCCGTTTTTTGAGTGATTTATGGGTGTCTCTGGGAGTTCCTGGTATCCAGAGATGAGCGAACAGTGAAATGTTTGAACTTCGAAGTTCGATTCGAGTAGCCGCTCAATACTCGACTGTTCGATCGAACATTGAACCCCATTATAGTCTATGGGGAATAAATACTCGTTTAGGGGAAAACCACTATTCGACTCAGGAGGGTCACCAAGTCCACTATGACACCCCAGGAAATGATGCCAACACCCTGGAATGCAACTGGGACAGCAGGGGAAGCATGTCTGGGGGCATCTAACATGCCCAAGTTACTGCATTATGTTGGGATCCGTGTCAGCTTGGGATATGTGAGAGCTGACTTTTTCCCATAAGAATGCATTGACCAGCGTTGATTGGCCGAATGCCATACAGAGTACAGCATTCGGCCAATCAACGCTGGTCAATGCATTCCTATGCCGAGATGTAGCAGTGCTGGCCATATGCTCAGCTCGGCTACACCGGGGCTGCAGCCGAGCTGAGCGCACGGCCAGCACTGAAACACCGGAGATGTGAACCCTGTTGCACACTCAGGGCAGTAGTGGATACCTAGTTCCCTACAAGTGTAGTGCATAGCACAGTATACTCACTGCACTATATACATTTAATTATTAGAGATGAGCGAACACTAAAATGTTCGAGGTTCGAAATTCGATTCGAACAGCCGCTCACTGTTCGAGTGTTCGAATGGGTTTCGAACCCCATTATAGTCTATGGGGAACATAAACTCGTTAAGGGGGAAACCCAAATTCGTGTCTGGAGGGTCACCAAGTCCACTATGACACCCCAGGAAATGATACCAACACCCTGGAATGACACTGGGACAGCAGGGGAAGCATGTCTGGGGGCATAAAAGTCACTTTATTTCATGGAAATCCCTGTCAGTTTGCGATTTTCGCAAGCTAACTTTTCCCCATAGAAATGCATTGGCCAGTGCTGATTGGCCAGAGTACGGAACTCGACCAATCAGCGCTGGCTCTGCTGGAGGAGGCGGAGTCTAAGATCGCTCCACACCAGTCTCCATTCAGGTCCGACCTTAGACTCCGCCTCCTCCGGCAGAGCCAGCGCTGATTGGCCGAAGGCTGGCCAATGCATTCCTATGCGAATGCAGACTTAGCAGTGCTGAGTCAGTTTTGCTCAACTACACATCTGATGCACACTCGGCACTGCTACATCAGATGTAGCAATCTGATGTAGCAGAGCCGAGGGTGCACTAGAACCCCTGTGCAAACTCAGTTCACGCTAATAGAATGCATTGGCCAGCGCTGATTGGCCAATGCATTCTATTAGCCCGATGAAGTAGAGCTGAATGTGTGTGCTAAGCACACACATTCAGCACTGCTTCATCAAGCCAATACAATGCATTAGCCAGTGCTGATTGGCCAGAGTACGGAATTCGGCCAATCAGCGCTGGCTCTGCCGGAGGAGGCGGAGTCTAAGGTCGGACCTGAATGGAGACTGGTGTGGAGCGATCTTAGACTCCGCCTCCTCCAGCAGAGCCAGCGCTGATTGGTCGAGTTCCGTACTCTGGCCAATCAGCGCTGGCCAATGCATTCTATTAGCCCGATGAAGTAGAGCTGAATGTGTGTGCTTAGCACACACATTCAGCTCTACTTCATCAGGCTAATAGAATACATTGGCCAATCAGCGCTGGCCAATGCATTCTATTAGCTTGATGAAGCAGAGTGTGCACAAGGGTTCAAGCGCACCCTCGGCTCTGATGTAGCAGAGCTGAGGGTGCACAAGGGTTCAAGTGCACCCTCGGCTCTCCTACATCAGAGCCGAGGGTGCGCTTGAACCCTTGTGCAGCCTCGGCTCTGCTACATCAGAGCCGAGGGTGCGCTTGAACCCTTGTGCACACTCTGCTTCATCAAGCTAATAGAATGCATTGGCCAGCACTGATTGGCCAGAGTACGGAATTCGGCCAATCAGCGCTGGCCAATGCATCCCTATGGGAAAAAGTTTATCTCACAAAAATCACAATTACACACCCGATAGAGCCCCAAAAAGTTATTTTTAATAACATTCCCCCCTAAATAAAGGTTATCCCTAGCTATCCCTGCCTGTACAGCTATCCCTGTCTCATAGTCACAAAGTTCACATTCTCATATGACCCGGATTTGAAATCCACTATTCGTCTAAAATGGAGGTCACCTGATTTCGGCAGCCAATGACTTTTTCCAATTTTTTTCAATGCCCCCAGTGTCGTAGTTCCTGTCCCACCTCCCCTGCGCTGTTATTGGTGCAAAAAAGGCGCCAGGGAAGGTGGGAGGGGAATCGAATTTTGGCGCACTTTACCACGTGGTGTTCGATTCGATTCGAACATGGCGAACACCCTGATATCCGATCGAACATGTGTTCGATAGAACACTGTTCGCTCATCTCTATTAATTATCATCATCATGGGGTTCCAATAAATTGCTATAATAATAAAAGTGCACACAATCTGTAGTCTTTGTATAAAATTTAATTGACTTCCATTTTGAGTATATTGGGTGGAATTTATTATGTTGTTTACACTAGAAAGTGCGATGAGTTATAGCTGAAATTTACACCAGTCCTTGACCAAGTACCTTTCAATTCTGGCTCATCTGACCTTCTGAAACCTTCCAGAATTATGGAGAACCCATAACCACTTAATTTCATTGATTGAATAAGACTGGCGTGGGGATCAGCAGTCTGAATAAATTCTCCCATGTACTTTTCTCCATGTAGAACATCTAAAGACACCAACAATGTTTAACAATAAGGGTCTGCACGTAGAATATTCTACCAACATTCTCCCAATGATTTTTTTATCCATGTAGTAGATCCAAAGAAACCAATAGCGTCTAACAATATGGATTTGCACTAGAGATGAGCGAACAGTGAAATAGTCGATATTTGATATTCGTTTCGAGTAGCCCCTCAATATTCGACTTCTCGAATTGAATATCGAATCCTATTATACTCTATGGGCGAAAAATGCTCATTTCAGGGGTAGGCAACATTCGATCAAATTGAACTTACCAAGTCCATGAGTGAGGGTCGGGCTGGATCCTCCGAGAAGTCTTCTCCATGCAGCGTCCCTGCGGCGTCTTCCGGCTCTGAATTCACTCTGCCAAGCATTGGGCCTGGGCAGAGCCGACTGCGCATGCCTGCACTACAAGAAAATGGCTGCTTACAGTCAAAGCGGCCATTTTCTTGTAGCGCGGGCATGCGCAGTCGGCTCTACCCAGGCCCGATGCCTGGCAGAGTGAATTCAGAGCCGGAAGACGCCGCCAGGAAGCTGCACGGAGAAGACTTCTAAAGGTAGGAGAAGAACCAGCGTTGATTGGCTGACTGTATAGCATTCAGCCAATCAATGCTGGTTCTGCATCAAATTTTTCCATTCGAATAGCAAGTGGTTCTCGATCGAGTGCGAGTATTTTGAATACCGTAGTATTCGATCGAATACCTACTCAATCGAGTACTACTCGCTCATCTCTAGTCTGCACTTGATATTCTATCAACATTTGTAGTAAACATGTTGGCCCATATCCAATGATACCAGTCATATCTAATCCAGCCTGAAACACTACTCTGTACTTTTATGGGTCTGAAATGTAGACTTCCATGAGAAGAATTTATTTTTCTGTTTACTACCAAATATTCATTATTCAGAAAAAAATATTCAATTTGTAAAGATTTCTGAAACAAAATTTTCCCTTTATCCATTTGCACATCTGATGTTCCTGGACAAATATAAAATAACATGAATTAATTTGGGGGGAAGCTCTTGACCAGGTGATATCACGTTCCTTCCAAACTGCATCGATTTTATCCGTCTTCCTCCTCTACCTGCTGGCCCTATGGCTTGGAGGTAGGGACCCTTCTGCATGTTTTTTGGGAGTGTGCTGCTCTGAGGGATTTCTGGAACAGGGTTCACAGGGTGTTTTGTCAGATTTTCCACTCTCCCTTCCCTTCCACTCCAGCCTTTTTCTTGTTCCATCTCTCGGACTTTCCTCTCCGCATGTATCGTAGGTCCTCTTTGCACCATATGCTCAATGGCGCCAGGGCCTGTATCCCGGAACTGTGGAAATCGACCAAGCCCCCCTCCCTCCATCATTGGATCCGTAAGGTGGAGGATATCAGGGTTATGAAGGATCTCACCGCCTCTCTTCGAGATGACACGCAGCCTACATGGACGCTTGGATGCCTTGGCTTCTTTTCCAAGGTACTCAAACACACAGGGACTGTGCCCCACGTTGCGGAAATGCAGCTTTTTTTGTTGAAGATTTTGTTGCGGTTTTTTGAGCCAACACTAGGGTTGAGACGATCTTGAGATTTCAGGATGGATTTAAAAATCCGATTTCCGATCGTTTTCCAGCCGATCACGATCATGAAATTTGCTCGACCGCTGATCGGAATCCGAGCTTTTCCCATCCCGATCGCTCAACTGTATTAATGATATATACATGGATGGGGTTGAGCCGATCATGAAATAACCTCTGATCTCATTCCTGCCGGAAAAGATTGGGATCAAAATTCCGATCACGATCGTGAAATTACTCGATCGCCAATTGGAATCCAATCTTTTCCAATCCCAATTGCTCAACCCTAGCCAACACCAGGACTAGATTAAGCATAAGATAGAAGTATATGAGCTTTCTATACATTTCTAATTCCATTTGTAGCCTTTCTTGGCATTGGCTCAAAAAATCGCAACAAAATCTGCAATAAAAAAAGCTGCGTTTCCGCCACGTGGGTCCCTGACCTTAAAGTGGTCTTCCTGTGGATAAGCCATGAATCTCTAAGACTGAAACACCTCTCTACAAAGATATGAACAAATTGATGATAATAACAAGGTTGGTTCTTCTAGATCTCGGCCTTAGTCAGGAGGAGTTGCACTAGTTATAGTGACTTTTCTTCCTCTTCAGTTGAGTGATGATGGTGTTTTTCACGTCCTTGTTCCTTATACTATATATAATAGGGTTCAACATCGGGGTCACTACAGTATAAATTAAGGGCAGTACCTTGTCTGTTTGATTAGAAGTAAATTTTTTTGGTTGTGGTTGCAGATAAATGACCATAATAGTCCCATAGTAGAGGGTAACAACAGTGAGGTGAGAAGCACACGTGGAGAAGGTTTTCTGCCTTCCTTGTGATGAAGTTATCTTCAGAATACTGGAAATAATATGGACATATGAGATCAGAACCAAGAAAAAAGAACACGCAGCAATAATTGATCCGGTGATGTACATATATAACTCATTGAGAAAGGTATCACCACAAGACAATTGTATCAAAGCTGGTGCCTCACAGAAGTAGTGGTTGATATCGAGATAATTGCAGAATGGAAGCTGGAATAAGAGGTTCACCTGCACAAAAGAGTCAATAATTCCGACACTCCATGACCCCACGATTAAATACAAGCACAACATCTTGTTCATTATGGTGGTATAATGTAATGGTCTACAAATTGCGACAAATCTATCATAGGCCATTACCGCTAGTAGTATACATTCTGTATCACCCAAGATTATGGAGAAGAACAACTGTGCTGCACATCCCAATAAGGAAATACTTCTGTCTTTGGCCAAGGTGTTCTTTAGGAGGACAGGAGCAAAGGAGGAGGAGAAGAAGGTGTCAATGATGGAGAGAGTGGTTAGAAAAAAGTACATGGGGCTATGGAGTCTTGGATTGATCCTCACAGTGATGATCAGAAGAAGATTCCCTGATATTGTCATTAAATACGTTACCAATAATATTACAAAGGAGATAACTTGTAGGTGAGGAACATTGGACAACCCAAGTAAGATGAACCTTTGTGAAGTAGTTTGGTTTATTTGTTCCATCATTTTCATTTAGCCCTTGACATATCATGAGAAAAGAATTAGCCAAAATATACTTTACTAACAAAATTTCCAAAGCTGGTCCTATATTGGATAGGATCACAAATGTTGGGTAATGATTCCAATTTGTCTTGAAAGTAATTCAGACATTGTCACAATATATTAGCCCAAACCTTGAAAGGCTACAAATCACCCTCCTACACTGGGTGGTCACACATAGTTACCAAACCATGTTCTGTTTATAAAAGGTGCTCACCTTGTGATACACATATCTGGACATGTCCATCCAAGAGGAAACGTAAAGGAGGACACATCTGTACAATCATAGGTCTCACTGAACATAAGATGCCTCGATAGAATTATCAAGTCTAGAATTAAGCCTATTAGACTGAAGATTAATAAGTAAGTGCACCAATAAAGTTCTACAACAAAGCATTAAGATCCTTGAAATAGATTGGAGTCGTGAAGGAATTTTTTCCCCTGAAATAGGGCAATTGGCATGAGCCTCATGGGGTTTTTTGCCTTCCCCTGGATCAACACTGTAGGGATTGTAGGGTTATAGGTTGGACTTGATGGACTCATGTCTTTATCCAACCTCATCAACTATGTAACTATGTAAAGATCTAGAAAGAGATCCAGAAGATGATGTTTTCGCCTCTTGTGAGCTTAGTACTCGGCAATGGCAGAGAGTAGAGTTCTCTAGTACCGTATTAAACAGTCATGAAGTCTACTATGACAACCAATCTGAATTTTTTCTAAAAGGTAAAAACTGTTGATGCCATCCCCCCCAAAAAAACAAAAATATAGTGTGCCAGTTTCATTATGTCCATCTCGAGTAAAGGGATCATGTGATTCTGATGATGGGATACATCCACCAATTACAAATGATAAAAACAAAAATGCATGATGAAACTGGAGGCTTTTACTGCATTGCATCAACTACTGTAAGTGTTGCAATGGAAATCTCTATTTTTATCAGCACAAAACTTTAGAAAAGTGTCAAGACCTGAGTACTTTATAAAATGTGTGTGTTTTCTGGTGGTGTGTGACTGGGGATTTTCAACGAAAAGGTTCTTTGACACCCGACACTGCATGAAGACGTGACCGAACAGTACGGACCCCCTAAAACGTCGAAAGGGTGCGTCAAGCAGTTGAAGCTGGCCCTCAACGTTCAGCCGTAATCAATGTTTTAATTTCTTTTTTTCTTTTGTTTTTCTTTGATATTTGTAATGGCAACATCCAAGCTACACATAGAAAAAATAAAAATTGAATTTTGTTGAAAAATTAGTGTGTATCTGTTATTTCAAATCATCCATACCTCCCTACCTAACCTTGTATTATGAAACACTTACACATTAGTTATCCCTGTGTCCAAAAATGACCAGTCTACAAATCTATAAAAATTATAAAATCATAATAATATCAAGTGTGCCAAATTGCCGGTTTTTTTTTTAATTGTTTTGCCTAAAAATTTGAATAAAAAGTGATTAAATTAATAGACTTTCCCCAAAATGGTAGAACTAAAAAGTACACCCGGCCCCGCAAAAAAAAATGCCCTATGCATCCCCATATAAAAAAGTTATGGGTGCCAGAATATGGCAACTTTTATTAAAAAAAAAAAAAAAAATTGGCAAAACTTTGGATTTTTGCTAAGTGGTTAGAATGTAAATAAAACCATATCAGATTGGTATCCTTGGAATTGTACCGAAACATAGAATACAGTTGACATGTCATTTTGGCTGCACAGTGGACACCGTAAAAACAAAGCTCTTAAGAATGTCACATTGTTACGGTCAGCACGATATATTAAAAAAAAACTAAAAGAAATAATCTCCTGCAGAGCCCTCTGGACTCCGACTGCTAAACACCCAAGTGTGAATATAGGCTGACAGTTAGTGTCACTGCCAACTAAACAAAAGTAACTGGGTGAGCTCTTGTTAAAATCACAGAGACCTGTGCAGATCAGAGCAGCCGCTACAACAACTAAGACTGTCTAGCCAGAACTCCTGGTCTAGACAGAGATCGACTAACCCTGGTGTGCTTTAGTTCCACCCAACCCTCATTGAGCCGCGGCTGGTGGCAGCAACCTCCAGAGTCGGCCCATTCATTTGAGCCTGCTCCGGAGGGGGAAGCCGCGACAGTTGTGGCAGGCGGGTTTTGACCCAAGAGTGACCAGGCTCCCTGCATCACTCTCGGTGCCAAAATCCGCCGTACCGCCCCCTTTTGAACTTAGCCTTAAACTGCAAAAAAGAAAAACTTGCCAAAATAAATTTAATGTGCCATGATGTATTTTACATTTGTGATCATATTGTTCTTAGAAAATTCACCGGAATGTAACGCAGTTGCAGTGCCCATTAGCAAAAAGTCTTTTAGAAAGAAGCCCTACCTCGGTATAATAGCAAGAGATTAATAAGATTTTTTATTAAAAAATGTAATATAATATTAGGGAAAATATATTGTTGAATTGAAAAAAAAATAACAATTTGAAATAAAATAACCATAAATTATATTAGAAAAAAATTAATTTAATTAAATTAAATTAAATTTATAAATTCTATTATTTATTCTACATTTATAAACATGAATAAACACAAGTAAAGTAATTAGAAATACAAATACAACTAGTTACATTAATTCTTATTCTACAAACCTTTTTACTTCTCAATGGGGTCAATATTGGTGTTTTGGCTTTCACAAGACACACATGATGTGGCGACCTTCATTTATATATATATTTTCCCTTCATAATTAATCTCCATGGACAACCTTTGACTCTCCCAACTGATTTCTCAGATATATGTTATGTATTTTTCATACATGATATATTTTTAATCTAATTATAATTAATCCCTTTGGAAAAACCTTTGACTCTCCCAACTGATTTCTCAGATAGGTTTTCATTATTGAGTCTTGGTTGATCTAATTTGTATCTTAAAGGGATTTGGACTGTTTTGCAGATTCTCAATATTACCAGTTAATAGCCACAAAACAATTGCCATAAATTTTGGACCCTCCGGAGCGTTTAATTCATTTACTAAATCTTAACCATGCCTACTATATGCAATGTCTATTAGGAGAAATTTTTTATTTAAACTGTAGGCATTCACTTGAGATGGGTGCAGGGGGCGCGTATCCATGAGCTGCTATCATGGCAGCTCCCGGTGAGTGGAGAAGTGGCAGCCAATAAGTAGCATCCAGAGTAGTTAGTATTGGTCTGGGTGCTTCTCATTGGCTAAAGCTCCTAAAACTTAGAGAGCCGAACGCTGAGTCCATGTCTCCAGTTGCGCCACCCCTGCACCCTTGCACTTACCAATTACAAATGGTAGTTCCAAGCAAGACAATTTCCCCATGAGTAACCTCCTTGCCTCCCCCTCCCATGCCTGAATTATGCAAAAATTGTCTTGCTTGTAGACTTGTAAACAGTAGACTTTTTAACTGCATGATGTTAAGGATGCTGCCCTCTAGAGGGTGGCATACAGAGTGCACTGTTCTCCTAATTACATCCTGGAGAATAGATTTGCATATTTTTTACCCAGAATTCCTAGCGGAGCAGGAATGACTTTTAAGTCTCCGTACTTCCTGATGTGTACGATTATCCCCTGACCCTGGTCTATAGTGTCTCACTCTGCCAAATCAGTATCCCTGCGCTATGCTGAGGAGGCCCAATAGGCCGAAACAGCGCTGTCCATAGCTGGGAATCTGTTCCTTTTGGAATAGAAATATTAATTTGGCAATTAAATCCGCATCATGATTAAATAGACTTATTAACTGAGTCATGCATGATGTTAAGGAGGCTGCCCTCTAGAGGTGGCATACAGAGTGCACTGTTCTCCTAATTACATCCTGGAGAATAGATTTGCATATTTTCTACCCAGAATCCCTATCAGAGCAGGAATGACTTGTAAGTGTCCGTACTGCCTATGTAGGCACACACTCTCCCTAATGTGTACGATTATCCCTTGCTTGGAACTGGTCAGTGATACAAAAAAGGTTGAGGACTCCTGCTGTAAAGTATCACCAGCTATATTCACTGTGGAAGTAATTTCTTGTCTGAAAATAAGAAAAAAAACTAAGAAAAAATAGAAAGAGGAGCATGGTGTAATAAGATTAAAAGCAAGAAAAAGTAAACTAAAATACAACAAAAATAGAATAAAATACTTTATTAGGGAAATTCCTTGTTCAATGACGTTAGCGCGCCAGTATGATGGTGTTATTAAACTGACATGCTTCAAGTGACCACTGGGGCCCAATCACAGGCTCCAGTAGTGATGTCTGGGGAGCAGGAACTCAGTTGCAAGGAAGGAGAGGAGTGAGGAGGAGGATGCAGACTGCTGGATACCCCGAAGAGGTGAGGTAAGGTGAGTATAAGTGGTTGTTATTTTTAATCATTTCCCCTAAGCCTCTATTTATTATACTCTGGGGTCTGAGGAGACCCTAGAGCAGGGGTCCTCAAACTTTTTAAAAGGTGGACCAAGTCACTGTCCCTCGGACCATTGGAGGGCCGGAATATAGTTTAAAGGGATTCTACCATTAAAATCACATTTTTTCTCGATAACACATAGGAATAGCCTTAAGAAGCCTCTTCTTCTCCTACCTTTCGATCTCTTCTTTGCCCTGCCGTTTGGTTAAAATTCCGTTTTCTGTCGGTATGCAAATGAGTTATCTTGCAGCACTGGGGGCATCCCCAATGCTGCGAGAGAACTCTCCAGCGCCGCCTTCAACTTCTTCTGGAACGTCGTCTTTATGCGCCTTCTTCTGGTGCAGGCAGAGCCGACTGAGCATGCCCACAGGCCACAAGAAAATGGCCGCTTACTTACTGTGCAAGCGTCCATTTTTCTTGTGGCCGCGGGCATGTGCAGTCGGCTCTGAGCGAGGCCCAAGACGTACAAGTTTCACCGCCTGCGCTGGAAGAAGACGCATGAAGATGATGTTCCAGAAGAAGATAGAGGTGGCGCTGGAGAGTTCTCTCGCAGCATTGGGGACGCGTCCAGTGCTGCAAGAGAACTCATCTGCAAACCGACAGAAAACGGAATTTTAACTGAACGGTGGCGCGGAGAAGAATAGCCTTTCTTAAGGCTATTCTGACGTTTCAACAACAAAAACAGTTTTTAATAGTAGAATCCCTTTAAAGCTGACCCTGCGGAATGCACACACCAAACACAAGTGTGAATGCCCCCTGAGGTGTTATTAATCCTACAGTAAGATATTATAGTGCTTACTTCAGGGGGCGCAGATAGGGTCTGGGATCCAGGAGGGCAGCAGGCACTAAACCAAACTAGTGAGGTGGCTTTGCCCACTGTAATTTGGGTTGCCTCAGGTCAGGTCACGTTGCTATGGTGACCTGACTGACGAAGTGACACGGAGGGGTACAATTGACTATACCGGGCCAGGCCATGGAGACAGCGCGCTTCACTTTACTGATTGGAGGGCACCACTCCTGATGTCTGCGCGATCTGCTCTGTCTCCGGTGTCCGCCTGTGTCCTTCTGTCACATCGCAAGTAGCAGAGGCAAGAGGCAGATCACCGGTATCCTCCTTACATCGCATACATGCGATGTGACAGGAGGACACAGGCGGACACCGGACGCAGAGCAGATCACGCAGACATCAGGAGCGGTGCCCTCCAATAGGTGAAGTGAAGTGCGCTACATGGCCTGGACCGAGCTCCCCAGGAGCTTCATTATAAATGCACGCCTGCCGGTGGTGCCGGCGGGCCGGACAGATGTGCTCAGCGGGCCGTAGTTTGAGGACCCCTGCCCTAGAGTATAATACTAGCACCATCTCCAGGGAAAAAAAGCGGCCTTGGGAGCATATAATACTATGTAGGAGCCACTGTGTAGGGACACCGATGGGGCAGAACCAGGGTCACAGGTCAGATCGCGCATTGCTGAATTGGAGCAACACCACCCTCTGAAAATGTCAAGTGGAGAAGGGCAGTTAATCCGGACCCCTATATATAATAAACCCCCTCTCATGGGTTACCACCCGTGATCAGAGCTCAGCTCTGACCGTCGGTGTTAGAGGACAGTGTCGGCCATTACATGCGGCTGACAGCCGCACAGCAGGGTGCGCACACAGTTTCACTGTGGTTTGCAGGGAGTCCTTCTCGGCAGTGCCGTACTATTAGGGCAAATTAACTTGGATCAAATCAAATCATTATGGAAAATTTGGCGAATTGTCCAAACATAATTTTTTAAAAATTCACTCATGTCTAATCCCAATTCACGGCACTACATACAGATACAGTGAAGAACCCCCCCCCCCCCCATGTATCTTATTTTCCCATCTAATAAACTTGATATGAAATTTAACCCATTCTCACCGTAGTCATTTTTCAATTTTTAATAAGTTGTTTACTCCTCACCTTCCGAAAGCCATAACTTTTTTATTTTCTGGTTCACAGAGTGGTATGAGGGTTAACATTTGTGGGAAGTATTGTACTTAGTAATAAGACCATTTTATATTTTGTACAATATAGTGGGAAGCTGGAACAAAACTAAAACTGGGGTGGAATTAGAGAAAAAATAATGTTGCAAGTACATTTCAATTCTGGCACATTGGACCTTCTGAAACATGCCAGAATCATATTGAGAACCCATAACCATTAGGGTTGAGCCGATCTTGACATTTCAGGATCGTTTGTAAAATCTGATTTCTGATCATTTTCCATCCGAACCCAATCCCGATCCCAATTCCAATCCTAATGCAAGGCTTCAATTTTTGGACTCCTTGCTGTGTAGTGATTAAAAAATCAGCCAGCTACTTAGTCCCCCCTGCACAGAATTGCTGCAACTCACCGGAGCTCTGGGCCATTGTTCTCTGTCCTCTTCTCTCTCATTCAGATGCTGACAGAGCGCCGAGCGTGCTCCCGCCTCCCTAGCATCAGTAACACTAGCCTAGGGAGGCAGGGGCACACGTGGCACTATGCCGACGTCTGAATGAATTAGAAGAGGACAGAGAATGACGGCCCGGAGCTCTGGTGAGTGCCAGCGGTTCTGTGCAGGTAAGTTGAGCGATCGCAATTGGAATTCCCATTCCCAATCTTTTTTGGGCGGGACCGGAACCCGATCGTGAAATTTACTCGATCTCCAATGGGGATCCGATTTTTTCCAATCCCGATCGCTCAACCCTTATAACCACTTAATTTCATGCCTTAAGTAAGACTGGCGTAGGAATCGGCAGTCTGAATAAATTAGCCCCTGGACTTTTCTTCAAGTAGAAGATCTAAAGACACTAACAATGTTTAACAATAAGGGTCTGCATGTAGAATATTCTACCAACATTTGTAGTTAAAAATATTGACCCAAATCTAATAAAATCTGCAACCAGAATTTATATTGTAGACTTCATTGATGGGAAGTTAATAGGAGCTGGGTCTACTGTTAAGCTCCTGTGCACCAAAAAAAGTTATAAAATTCTTAAGCCAACTAAAAAGTGGTCTAACAGTCTAACAATACACCAGATTTATCAAAGAGCATCAAAGATTTTGATAAATCTGGCACAATTTAATATTCTCCATTATTATTGTCTCTACGCTCATAGTAGTATCAATGTAGTGTAAATTTGAAAAAAATCGGTCCGCACTTCTTGATAACCCTTAACATTTAACTTTTAATATCTCATGTTATAATAGGATATACAAAAAACACAACTCCAAAAAAGTGAGGTGAAAGCACACAAGTGAATTAAAAACTAGAGATGAGCGAGTAGTATTCGATCGAGTAGGTATTCGATCGAATACTATGGTATTCAATATACTCGTACTCGATCGAGTACCACTCACTATTCGAATGGAAAAATTTGATGCAGAACCAGCATTGATTGGCCGAATGCTATACAGTCAGCCAATCAACGCTTCTTCTTCTCCTACCTTTAGAAGTCTTCTCCGTGTAGCTTCCTCGCGGCGTCTTCCGGCTCTTCATTCACTCTGCCAGGCAACGGGCCTGGGCAGAGCCGACTGCGCATTCTCGCGCTACAAGAAAATGGTCGCTTTGACTGTAAGCGGCCATTTTCTAGTAGTGCCGGCATGCACATTCAGCTCTGCCCAGGCCCGATGCCTGGCAAAGAATTCAGAGCCAGAAGACGCCGCGGGGACGCTGCACGGAGAAGACTTCTCGGAGAATCCAGCCCGACCCTCACTCGTGGACTTGGTAAGTTCAATTTGATCAAATGTTGCCTACCCCTGAAACGAGCATTTTTCCCCATAGAGTATAATAGGATTCGATATTCGATTCGAATAGTTGAATATTGAGGGGCTACTCGAAACGAATATCGAATATCGAGTATTTAACTACTCGCTCATCTCTATTAAAAACCCATACGGCTACCCCTTAGTTATAGCCTGACTACCCATAACGCATCAGCCGTATGGGTTTTTAATTCACTTGTGTGCTTTCACCTCACTTTTTTGGAGTTGTGTTTTTTGTATACCCTATTTTAACATGAGATATTAAAAATTAAATTTTAAAGGATATCAAGGAGTGCGGACCGATTTTTTTCAAGTTTACATTGGATTTGGAGCTCTGTGAGTCCAGAGCATTTTTGACCGTGCACCCTGAAGACCTCGGAATATATGGTGATCTACAGTCTTTTTCTACATTTGTTATTGATTACATTGTTCCTTGCTTTTATCGGTGGATAAGCATTTTCACCGAAATGTAATAAGTAGAGATGAGCTAACAGTAAAATGTTCGAGGTTCGATATTCGTTTCGAGTAGCCCCTCAATATTCGACTACTTGAATCGAATATCAAACCCTATTATAGTCTATGGGGGGAAAATGCTCGTTTCAGGGGTAGGCAATGTTCGATCAAATTATACTTACCAAGTCCACGAGTGAGGGTCGGGCTGGATCCTCCGAGAAGTCTTCTCTGTGCAGCGTCCCCGCAGCGTCTTCCGGCTCTGAATTCACTCTGCCAGGCATCGGGCTTGAGCAGAGCCGACTGCGCATGCCCGCACTACAAGCAGGCATGCGCAGTCGGCTCTGCCTAGGCCCGATGCCTGGCAGAGTGAATTCAGAGGCGGAAGACGCCGCTGGGGAAGCTGCACGGAGAAGACTTCTAAAGGTAGGAGAAGAACCAGCATTGATTGGCCAACTGTATAGCATTCGGCCAATCAATGCTGGTTCTGCATCAAACTTTTCCATTTGAATAGCGAGTGGTATTCGATCGAGTACAAGTATTTCGAATACCGTAGTATTCGATTGAATACCTACTCGATCGAGTACTACTTGCTCATCTCTAGTAATAATGCAATGCTGAGGCTAAGGACCCACTGCGCTTTAGACAGAAAATTCACAGAGGTTTCCTCTGTGGACTTTCTCTTTCTATTATAACTATAGGGAAACCGCCAATGTTTTCGTAGATATAATTGACATGCTGTGATTTCCAAAACCACACTGGTTTTTGGAAATCGCCACTTGTCCGCTCCACCAATTTTACTGCAAAGTGGGCATAGGATTCGCTAGAATCTTATCCACTTTGTTCTAACTGTAAAATGCTGGAATTTTTTTCAGTGGCATTTCCACCATGTGGGTCCCCGACCTTAAAGTGGTCTTCCTGTGGATATGCCATGACTCTCTAAGATTGAAAAACCTCACTACAAAGATATGAACAAACTGATGGTAATAACAAGGTTGGTTCTTCTAGATCTCGGCCTTAGTCAGGAGGAGTTGCACTAGTTTTAGAGACTTGTCTTCCTCTTCAGTTGAGTGATGATGGTGTTTTTCACGTCCTTGTTCCTTATACTATATATAAAAGGGTTCAACATTGGAGTTACTACAGTATTAATTATGGTCAGTACCTTGTCTGTTTCATTAGAAGTAGATGTTGTTGAGTGTGGTCCCAGATAAACGACCATAATAGTCCCATAGAAGAGGGTGACAACAGTGAGGTGAGAACCACACGTAGAAAAGGTTTTCTGCCTCCCTTGTGATGAAGTTATCTTCAGAATATTGGAAATAATATGGACATATGAGAACAGTATCAAGAAAAAGGAACATGCAGCAATAATTGTTCCGATGATGTACATATATAACTCATTGAGAAAGGTATCACCACAAGACATTCGTATCAAAGTTGGTCCTGCACAAAAGTAGTGGTTGATATCGAGATAATTGCAGAATGGAAGCTGGAATAAGAGGTTCACCTGCACAAAAGAGTCAATAATTCCGACACTCCATGACCCCACAATTAAATACAAGCACAACGTCTTGTTCATTATGGTGTTATAATGTAATGGTCTACAAATAGCGACAAATCTATCGTAGGCCATGACCGCGAGTATCATACATTCTGTATCACCCAAGATTATGGAGAAGAACATCTGTGTCGCACATCCCAATGATGAAATACTTTTGTCTTTGGCCAAGGTGTTCATTAAAATCAGAGGAACGATGGAGGAGGAAAAGACGGTGTCAATGATCGAGAGGTTGGTGAGAAAGAAGTACATGGGGGTGTGGAGCTTTGGATTGATCCTTGCTATGATGATCAGAAGAAGATTCCCTGATATTGTCATTAAATACATTGCCAATAGTATTACGAAGAAGATAACTTGTAGGTGAGGAACATTGGACAACCCAAGTAAGATGAACCTGCGTGAAGTAGTTTGGTTTATTTGTTCCATCATTTTCATTTAGCCCTTGACATACTGTATCATGAGAAAAGAATTAGCCTAAATATACTTTACTAATAAAATTACCAGAGTTGGTCATATATCGGATAGTATCAAAAGCATTGCAAACTTCGGTTAATAATTCCAACTTGACAAGGTGCCCACACTGATCCCAGGCATTAACCCCTCTGGCGACTTGGCCAAAGCTTGACTGAAGCACCATTTTACCAGTGGCGTTTGGGTGCCGCCATTTGAAGCCTGGTGAAGGCTCCCAGGCTTGTCTTTAACCCCTTTCCGCCAATGGCACTTTTTGACTTCCTGACCAAACTCAATTTTTCAAAACTGACATGTGTCACTTTATGTGGCAATAACTTTGTAATGCTTTAACTTACCAAAGTGATTTTAAGATTGTTTTTTTGTAACACATTGTACTTCATGTTAGTGGTAAATTTTGGTTGATATGTTTTGTGTTTAATTATGAAAAAAATAGGAAATTTGGTGGAAATTTTGGAAAATATGCATTTTATAAAGTTTGAAATGATGTGCATTGCATACAGCGAGACGCAGAAGGGAAGGCGCGCCAAGGAACTTTTAGAGGGCAGATCTGGCTGTGATCAGTTTCAGGAACCATGTCGCATTTACAAAGCCCTTGAGGAGTCAAAACAGTGGAAAGTGACCCCATTTTGAAAACCGCACCCCTCAAAGAATTTATCAAGTGATGTAGTAGCATTAGTAACCCCGAAGTGAATGTGTGAGCTGTGCGGAGTAAATTAGGCACACCAAATCCCATTCTATTTTCCCACTAGCTCCTATGACACGGACGGGGAAGAGGGGCATTCTGGGGGATCAGAGCTGGTGTATTATCTCTCATAAGCTCTAAATCTGGGGGGTCCCCTGAAAACGCTTGCACAGCTTACACATTTCCTTCTAGTCGCAGCCACTTATGTCCTAATGATTTGGCGACTTTTGGGGTTTTTGTCTTCACATTGTACAAGCTAGATTTTTATTTTTATTTTCTGGCAATGTGGCCATATGAGGGCTTGGTGTTTGCGGTATTAGATGTGCTTCTCAATGCCACCATTTTGGGGTGCCAAAATAATAAAATAAAAAGTGATCAAAACAAAATGGTAGAACTAAAAAGTGCACCCTGTCCCACAACCCCCCCCCCCCCCCCAAAAAAAAAAAAAAAAAAAAAAACGTCCTGTACATCCCCACGCAAAAAAAGTTATATCAATGATTTTTGTACAGGGATCCTATCATTAAAACTAAATTTTTTCTGCTTACCACGTAGGAATAGTCTTAAGAACCTTTAGATGTCTTCTCCATGCCACCGATCGGTATATAATACGGTTTTTGTCAGTATGCAAATGTACACAATACTATATAAGCACCCATTTTCTTGCATCCAGCAAGCATGCACAGTCGGCTTTGCCCTAGGTCAAACGCCAAGAAGTTTGAAGCCAATCCCCGGAAGAAGACGCGAAGAAGAATGGTTCATGAAGAAGATGGAGATGGTGCTGGAGAGTTCTCTCACAGCATTGGGGAAGCCCCCAGTGCTGTTTCAGCGCTGGGGATTGCCCCCAGTGCTGTGAGAGAACTCATTTGCATACGGATGAAAACCGGATTATATACCGAACAGCGGCTCGGAAAAAACAAATAAAATAAGGGATAATATATTGTTAAATTGAAAAAAATAACAATTTGAAATAAATAACCATAAATTCTATCATTTGTTCTACAATTAGAAGGATAACTAAGAATCAGAAAAGATAAAATCAAATTAAATTATTACATTAATTCTTAATTAAATTCTACAAACCTTTTTACTTCTGAATGAATGGAGTTAATCTTGTTTTGTTTTTTCTTTTACCAAAGACACATGATGTGGGGACCTTCTTTTATATAGATTATTTCCCATTATAATTAATCCCTTTGGAAAACCTTTGACTCTCCCAACTGATTTCTCAGAAAAGTTTTCATTATCGAGTCTCTGTTGATCTAATTTGTATCTTAAAGGGTTTTGGACTGTTTTGGCAGATTCTCTGTCTTACCAGTTAATAACAACAAATCAATTGCCATAAATTTGGGACCCCCCGGATTGTTTAATTAATTTACTAGGGATTCTACCATTAAAACTAATTTTTTTCAAGTTCACAGTTTGGAATAGCCTTAAGAAAGGCTATTCGTCTCCTACCTTTTGTTGTCTTCTTCAGCCCGCCGTTCGGTTAAAAACCCAGTTTTTGTCAGTATGAGTTCTCTTGTAGCACTGGGGGTGGGCCTCAGCTCTTAAACAGCACTGGGGGCATCCCCAATGCTGCGAGAGAACTCTTTCCAGCGATGCCGCCATCTACTTCAGCAAATGGGTCTTCACTCATCTAGCTCTGGCTGGGGTCACACTTTGATGCCTGCGCAGTTGGCTCTGCCATCGAGCCGCAGGCAGAGCCAAGTGCACAGGCTGGTGGCCATTTTTTGGGAGCCTGCTTACGCGTGCATGTGCAGTACGCTCTGTACTCCACAGAACTACAGGAGCATACTGCGCATGCCCGTGTAAGTGGCCTCCAAAAAATGGCCACTGGCCTGTGCACTCCGCTCTGCCTGCGACCCGATGACAGTGCCGACTGCGCAGGCGTCGAAGTGTGACCCCAGCCAGAAGAAGACGAGTGAAGAGGCGTTTTCTGAAGAAGATGGAGGTGTCACTGGAAAGCATTGAGGACGCCCCCAGTGCTGTTTGAACACTGAGGCCCGCCCTCAGTTCTGCGAGAGAACTCATTTGCATACCGACAAAAACCAGGTTTTTAACCGAATGGCGGGCCGGAGAAGACAACAAAAGGTAGGAGATGAATAGCCTTTCTTAAGGCTATTCCGACGTGTGAACTAGAAAAACAAATGAGTTTTAATGGTAGAATCCCTTTAATCTAAATTTTGCTTTTCAATTATTGACACATTGCCTAATTTTACACGGTGTTTTAGGATACATAGCCTCCTTTTTTTTAGATGTAATCAATTTTTATTACATTTTTCATAACAGAACAGAGTAAGTGCACAATACAGAATACAAACAATGGTGCAAACATCATGGTAACACTTGTGCAAATGGATGTGTAAGTCCAAAACAGGTGAAGTTAAAGTAAAACAGGTAAAAGAAAAAGCGAAGGCGAAGATAAAAGGACATCGGGAAGCACACAGACAACAAAGGGGAAAACAAAATTGGGAAGGGGGACCAAGTAGAGTCATAAAAATAAGTTAGAGAATTGGGATGACTCCCGAAACACTACCCGTAGTTGTAGAGCATCTCAACCTTGGAGGAGGAAGGGGAATTCTCTGCAACCAGAGGCTCAATCCTTCAAATGAGGGGAAATTTCTAGAGCCACTTCATCAAAGAGTGGGCTACAGAACTATGCCAGTGTCACGGCCGTGAGAAAGTGGAGTGGTGACCCTACACCTGAGATATCCAACCCGGAATGAGAGAAAGGAGAGCCAGTTGAGGAGAAGGGACCACGTACCATCCTCTGACTTCAGTGTGAAGAGAGAACACGGAAGACCAAAATGCCTGAATCTCCCTACACTCCCACCAAATGTGGAGGAGAGAGCCCACGGCAGAACCACAGTGCCAACAGGTATCAGGCACTGAAGGGAATAGCCTATGAAGGAGGTCTGGGCATCGGTACCAGCGGGTCATGGCCTCCTTTTTTTAAAAGAAAACTCTAAAGTATATGCTCCTAGACCCTGTTTCAATGTTGTAATGCTGAACCTATGGCCCAAATAACTGATAATGAATATTCAAGACTGCCCTTGCCCCTTTGGGTACCGATGGCTTTTTCCTAGGTTAATTTCTTTTGTTTCACTGGATGACATACAGTCATTGCATTTGTTCTTCATATCTATCTTACCCTCTGCATTGTGAAATTTACATACTATGATATTTCCAAATTTATTTTCACCATTTTTTAGAAACTTATCCACCATACTTTTTCCTAATATTTCATCTGGGTTGTTCTCTCTTGATATTCTGTTATTATTCTGTATTGGAACTGCAAAATTCAATAAAAATATGAACTTGCAAAGAATGAGATACTGTATGGATTATCAAAACCTGGAACCAAGCCCAAGCCTAATGTTCCGCACCTAAAAGAGCTGATCAGAGTTATGCAATCATCTGATCACAGTGCAGTATAAAGGTCAATCTACTGGTAGTGGTTTCTGGTAGCGTTGGGCAATCCTTGTAACATTTGTCTTGCAATTAATTGCAAACTTCACCCAGCAGTTCTGTTGACTATCATGGCTACCAGTGTGGGTCCACGTCCTCTTTGGACCCATTCTAGCCTCACAAATGATGTCAGTAGCCACAGGAGACTGCAGAAGCCTGTGGTTCGAGACAGAAGAGTCCCAAAGAGGATGGGAACCTGCACTGGATGCTGCCACAGACCCCAGAAGAGGCGAGTAGGACTGTTTGTTTTGTTTATGCACCTCTGATAAGACCCTGATTATTATATTCTGACATTTGAATAGGCCCCACAGTATAAAAGTAGTTCAAGGTTAACAAAATTCAAAACATTTGGGGTTCAACTGAGATTTTTGGAACAGTTATAACAAACTGAGTGTTATGGTGGGCAGAGAATTAACATCATGCATCCTAGACTGAGCAGAAACAGTGGAACAGGCTGCAACCCTGCTCTCCTGGCCGCACCTGCCACACAGTCCTAACACTGCCCCACCCTCACTGTGCAATGATGCCATGCGTCTCCGGACTGGAGACAAAAATGGCGAGAAGTGAGCCAAACACGATCCCCCAGGGACAACTCCGTCCCTGACCTATGTCCGATGACAGCTGTTGCTCTCCTCCTCCTCCTCTCCTCTCCTCATGGCAGAATGTATAGGCCGTGGACCCCTGCCACTTGGCAATTTCACCACAGGAACAAAACAAGGACCCAGAAGGTCAGGTAAGTATAACACTCAAATGGAAAAAATCCAAAGACTTACCTGACCTTCTGGGTCCTTGTTTTGTTCCATTGTTGATGGTAAGAACACACTGTTAATCGGGCCTCTACATTTACAAACAGGGGACTAACTTTAGGTTGTACTTGCACCATCTTTTCCCCTTGCTGTCGTGCTATGCTTGTCTTTGTGTGTTTACAAAATTTCACCACAGGACTTAGCAAGTCAGGAGAGTGAACATGTCTAATCCTTTTATTCTGCCCGGACACTGTGCCTTCAGTATGCTTAGTGTTTGATTTTTTCCCACTTTACCCTTGCGGGCGCAAAACCTTACTGGCACATGACGGCAGGGGTACAAAAATAATTTTTTGTAGTTCCTGGCTTCCTTCTTCCGCCACGAAACGGTGTGCCCCCTGGCAACAGGTCCGTGGAGTATACACATGGCTTGTGTACTGGCAGAGTCTCTGCAGCTCTCCTAGAAAAGAGGTCTGCAAACCCTGCATACTGAGGGGGCAAGTCCTCCTGTCCTGGAAACCTCACTGAAGAGATAGCGGGTGGTATGGGTACACAACACCTCTCTTGGCACTCCGGACTCCACCTAATGATCTCCTTCTGCCTCCAGTCTATGATGAGGGCGTGCAGGGGAGAGCCAACATTACTGCGTCTCCTAAGCCCTCAATAACGTGGAAGGAGAGCTGCTCGGTGTGCAGTGCCCCACTCCGCAGAAACACTGGTGGGGTCTCAAACTCCATCCGTGACTGTAGCTGGGAACTGTCGATCATCCTAATGTTAAGGGGGTCTTAAGAGCTATGTTGGGAATGCCATTATGCTGGGTGAATTTATCTGACATGAAATTTTAATAGACAGTGAGCCCTAAGCTAAATTCCTCCCACTGTCTCTTCCTGCTTACTGGTCCTGTCCTAAGCAACAGGCGACAACTGGTCAATGGGCCTTTCCTATATATGTGACAACACAGAATGTAGACAAGACAAACAACAACAAAGGGAGGTCAGCTAGCCAAGGATTTGGTAACAGTCAAGCAATGCAGTATAAAATCGTAATCCAAGAGAATAGTCACAAGGGAAGCCAAGGGTCAGAGATCAGTAATACAATAGTAGCAGAAAGAGGAGCTTATCAGAGAAAAAGTCTAAGGGCAGAGTCACAATAGCCAGTAAGCCTGTGTGGGCTGATGGCCTGTACATAGGAAGCCCAAGAACCACCCAAAGCTTGATTGGTAGATAAGCTTTCAGTCACACAGGCCAGACTAGAATTAACTATTTGATGAACAGAGAGAAACAAGGTGCAGGAGATGGGTGTGGTGGAAACTCAATTACAGAGGAGAGGTAATAGAGAAGTGTTCACACAGTGCAACGGAAAACTCTAAACAAAGAATAGATAGATAGATAGATAGATAGATAGATAGATAGATAGATAGACAGACAGATAGGAGATAGATAGATAGATAGATAGATAGATAGATAGATAGATGATAGATAGATAGATAGATAGATAGATAGATAGATAGATAGGAGATAGATAGATAGATAGATAGATAGATAGGAGATAGATAGATAGATAGATAGATAGATAGATAGATAGATAGGAGATAGATAGATAGATAGATAGATAGATAGATGATAGATAGATAGATAGATGATAGATAGATAGATAGATAGATAGATAGATAGATAGATAGATAGATATGGAATAGATAGATAGATAGATAAATAGATAGATAGATAAGGAATGAATAGATAGATAGATAGATAGATAGATAGATAGATAGGAGAGAGATAGATAGATAGATAGATAGATAGATAGACAGATAGATAGATATGAGGAAGATAGATAGACAGAGATAGCTAGATAGATAGCTAGATAGATAGATAGATAGATAGTTAGATAGATAGATAGATAGATAGATAGATAGATAGATAGATAGATAGATAGATAGATATGAGGAAGATAGATAGACAGACAGACAGAGATAGCTAGATAGATAGATAGATAGATAGATAGATAGATAGATAGATAGATAGATCATAGTTAAAATAATAAAAAATAAAACTAGTAACCATAATTCTTATTTGAATTCTACAAACCTTTTTACTAGGGTTGAGCGATCGTGTTCGGAAAAGATCGGATTCCGATCGGGAATCGAGAAAATTTCACGATCGGAATTCTGAACACGATCTTTTTAGGTGGGATCGAGATCGGTACTATTTCCCACAATGCTTTGCTTAGCCTTCACACTGAGTATACGCTCCGCTCGTTCTGAGCAGAGTGTATACTCAGTATAAAGGCTCCGCTGCGGTTCCATCGGAATGAATGGAAGCAGCCGGCACACAGCCTTAACCCCCTGCACGCTGGCTGCCTCCATTCATTCTAATGGGAGACTAACCTAACATCTCTAGTAGCTACTTACCTGCAGAGATGGCTGGTCCGGTGCCTGGTGTTCTTCTTCACCTCGCTGCCGCTCCACGCTGCTCTTCTCGCCTCACTGCCGCCGCCTTCCAGGTTAGTGTTTAAAGAGCTAGGAAGGCGGGGCTTGTGGCTTAGGACAGTGTGGGTGGGTACAGGGCAGGGAGACATGACATCTCTCCTCCCAGTACCCGCCCACACTCTCCTAACCCACCCACACTCTACTAACCTGGGGGGCAGGGGGCAGCGAGGCGAGAAGAGCAACATGGAGCAGCAGCGAGGTGAAGAAGAGCACTGGAGCAGCCATCTCTGCAGGTAAGTGGACACCAGGGGGGACTAAGTAGCCAGAGGATTAAAAAAAAATCCTCTGGCTATTTAGTGATTCACTACATAGCGTGCATTCTAACAATTAAAGCGTTCAATTGTTAGATTCCATGCTGTATAGTGAATAGGATTGCGTTTAAATTCCGATCTCTGATTAATAAAAAAAAATCCCATTGACTTGTATTGGGATCAGAATTGAGATCGAGATCGGGTTCGAATGAAAAATGATCGGAAATCAGATTTTAAAATCGATCCTGAAAAGTCAAGATCGGCTCAGCCCTACTTTTTACTTATTTGGGCCGATCTCAATGAATGGGGTTAATCTTTTTATTTTTTTTCCTCTTACAAAACACACAGGATCTGGCGACCGTCTTACATATCTTTTTTATCTCATCTAATTAATCCCCTTGGAAAACCTAGGACTCTCCCAATTTATTTCTCAGACTTATTATATAGTTTAGATATTTTTTTTATCTGATTATAATTAATCCCCTTGGAAAACCTTTGACTCTCCCAACTGATTTCTCACATAGGTTTTCATTATTTAGTCTCTGTTGATCTAATTTGTATCTTTAAGGGATTTGGACTGTTTTTGGCAGATTCTCGGTCTTACCAGTTAATAACCACAAATCAATTGTCGTAAATTTGGGAACCCTGGATCGTTTAATTAATTTTCTTAATCGAAATTTTTGCTTTTCAACTGATGACACATTGCCTTATTTTACTAGGTTTCAAACTTGCCTACTACTGATATTTTATGCAAGGCCAATGATCTCTATTTTGCCAATTGGAATCAGACCTACAGCCGTGGTCACTTAGACTGTCATGGTTTGGCAGGTTTGCAGCCATAGAAATGATGTTACTACCTAAATGACATATTTTGAATGAGTGGAGCTTCAAACAAAGTCCAAATTTATGATACCTAGGACCCAAATAACTGATAATGTATATTAACGACCCTCCTTTCCCCAGTGGGTCCCAGGTTCCCTTTCCCTAAGTTCATTTCTTTTGTTCCCCTGCATGAAACACAATCATTACATGTGTTATCACTAGAGATGAGCGAGTAGTAGAGGTAGATAGGCCCATCATGGTGTTGGAACTGCACGAATGGGATGGATTAAGCATTTGGCCTTCTTGTGTTTCTGGACTGTGGGCGCTGCCAATCAAAATGTAGGCCCAGTGGGCTGTGAAGGCCATTTATTACCCTTGTCCATAACTGGTCCTCCAGAAGAGAATGGCAGTGTGCACCTATTCCACACTGACATATCCAAGAAATGGCCTACATTCTCGAACACATGGCAATATAAAACAGTGACAGTTTTCCTAAAGAAATAATGGTGGCTAGTAGAGATGAGTGAGTAGTATTTGATTGAGTAGGTATTCGATCGAATACTATGGTATTCGAAATACTCGTACTCGATCGAGTACCACTCGCTATTCGAATGTAAAAGTTTGATGCAGAACCAGCATTGATTGGCTGAATGCTATACAGTTGGCCAATCAACGCTGGTTCTTCTCCTACCTTTAGAAGTCTTCTCCGCGCAGCGTCCCCACGGCGTCTTCCAGCTCTTCATTCACTCTGCCAGGCATCGGGCCTGGGCAGAGCCGACTGCGCATGTCCGCTTGTAGTGCCCGATGCCTGGCAGAGTGAATGAAGAGCCGGAAGATGCTGCGGGGACGCTACAAGGAGAAGACTTCTCGGAGGATCCAGCCCGACCCTCACTCGTGGACTTGGTAAGTATAATTTGATCGAACTTTGCCTACCCCTGAAACGAGCATTTTCCCCCCATAGACTATAATAGGGTTCGATATTCGATTCGAGTAGTCGAATATTGAGGGGCTACTCAAAACGAATATCGAACCTCGAACATTTTACTGTTTGCTCATCTCTACTTATCACCAGTTTATAGAAACTTATGCCTCGTTCATATTTGTGTTTGGTAATCTGTTCGGGGAGTCCGCATGGGGACCCTCCTCAAACAGAATACCAAATGCACTGGCAAGCGGTGAGCAATGAAAGCACACGGACCCCATAGACTATAATGGGGTTTGTGTGCTCTCCATGCAGTGTCCGCACAGAACATGCAGACAGAAATGTACTTTGTGATCTACTTTCATGTCACAGATGAAATCAGGTTCACACTGAGCACATGTGACAGACATGACAGAGTCTGGAGATGCCGTGGACAATGTTCTGCTGCCTGCAACATCCTTCAGCATGACCAATTTGGCAGTGGGTCAGAAATGGTGTGGGGTGGCATTTTTTTGAAGGGCCGCACAGTCCTCCTTGTGCTCATCAGAGGTAGCCTGACTGCCATTAGGTACCAAGATGAGATTCTCAGACCCCTTGTGAGACCATATGCTGGTGCAGTTGGCCCAGGGTTCCTCCTAATGGAAGACAATGCCAGACCTCATGTGGCTGGAGAGTGTCAGCAGTTCTTGCAAGATGAAGGCATTGAAGCTATGGACTCGCCTGCCCATTCCCCAGAATCTGATTGAACACATCTGGGACATCAGTGATCCAGTGATAGAGTGTGGTGTTGGAAGCAGCATGAGGTGGCCCCAGAGTGGCAAGGTGATATGATGTGGAGGTGGGAGGCAATAAAGTGACCCGCTGACCAAGTAGGGAGGTTTGTGGCACTAAAAGTACCCACTGACGATTGTGACTGTAAGAAGGAGCACTTGCCATCAGATGTGAGTGGCAGAATCAGAATAGTAACTGAGGCAAGTAGCCAGAAGAAAATGGTCTTTTGTCAATGTTTGGGTGAGGCAGCATGGATCATTTAATCTGATGAATCAAGTATTGGTGGGTGGAAATCCTGGCTGATTCATGCCTTATTTATCTTCACAAAGGTCAGTCTATCCAAATTTTGGGTGGACAGGCGAGATCTCCTTGGAGTAACTATGCCCCGCACCACACTAAACAACCGCTCCTCACGCTTCTGCCACCTCCACACTATGTCACTTGGCACTCTATTGCCTCCTAAGGCTGCTGCTACCTCCAGGTTACATCATCTTGGATCTCTATGGCCTCCTAAGGCTGCTGCTACCTCCAGGTTATATCATCTTGGATCTCTATTGCCTCCTAAGGCTGCTGCTACCTCCAGGTTACATCATCTTGGATCTCTATGGCCTCCTAAGGCTGCTGCTACCTCCAGGTTACATCATCTTGGATCTCTATGGCCTCCTAAGGCTGCTGCTACCTCCAGGTTATATCATCTTGGATCTCTATTGCCTCCTAAGGCTGCTGCTACCTCCACATTATATCATCTTGGATCTCTATGGCCTCCTAAGGCTGCTGCTACCTCCACATTATATCATCTTGGATCTCTATGGCCTCCTAAGGCTGCTGCTACCTCCACATTATATCATCTTAGACCTCTATGGCCTCCTAAGGCTGCTGCTACCTCAACACTATTTCACCTATCAGGAATAATTCTTAAATAATAAAAAAAAAATCAACACCACATGAATTTTAATGTAAAAAAAATTGTAATAATTTTATTAGAATACACAAATCGGGTTGGACCCGATGGCCCTTGAGGTCCCTTCCAACTCTACCATAAGAATAAAATCTACTCAAGTAAAAGAATCCTAAAGCTAAAAACAGTTGATATAAAGGCAAGGTGACAGTGTCACAAAGATGCATCACATGAAAAAGAAAATATATCCATCATCTAATACTGTATACCTCAACACTATGTCACTATGTAACTATGACGCCCCCTCCACTCTGTCAAGGGGCTCTACCTGTATAAGCATTTACTAGAACAGGTTCTGTAGACATCTAGGTGGAATCAGCAGACGACGGTCTAAAAGGAGTGCGCTCTTTCATGCTACAGTAGGATCTTGGGCCTCTGCATGGTTCTTTATGCCTGGCACTAACATCAACTTGTAAGGCTGAGTTCACATTTGAGTTAGTTGGTCAGTTTTGGCCCTGTAACTGGCCAAATAAGTGAGATGCGCATGGGTTCTAAGAGGGAAGCCTGTCATGTGCGTGTCAGACTGACTCACTGTATTGTTTCACTACCACAGCATGTGAGTTACTTCAAGGCACAATGTTCTACACCAGTATACAGGCTTTCGAACCCCATTATAGTATGCAAAATTCGATAAAATTATACTTACCAAGTCCACGAGTGACGGTCGGGCTGGATTCTCCTTGAAGTCTTCTCCCGGCGCAGCGTCGCCGTGTCTTCTTCCGGCTGGAATTCACTCTGCCTAGGCATCGGGACCTAGGCAGAGCCGACTGCGCATGCGAGGGCATACCTGCGACGCTGCACGGAGAAGACTTCTAAAGGTAAGAGAAGAACCAGCGTTGATTGGCAGAATGTATAGCATTCTGCCAATCAACGCTGGTTCTGCATCGAACCTTAAACTTCGAACAGCTAGTAGTGCTCGATCGAGTACGAGTATTTCGAATACCGTAGTATTTGATCGAACACCTACTCGATCGAACACTACTCGCTCATCTCTACACAAATCTAAAAATGTTTTGTTTTAATGGTGGATGAGTGGTTTGCATTGTTGAATTGCAGCACTGAGGTCCTGGGTTTGAATATGACCAAGGGCAACATCTTTACTCCGATTTCCCACGTGCCAAAAATATACTGATAGGTAAATTGGCTTCCTGTAAAACAGGTTCCATTCCAAGGTCACACAAAAGAAATGCGTAGTCTTAACATGCACTTTCATTGACTTCCATTTGGAATATATTGGGGAAAGTATTTTATGTTGCTTACACCAAAAAATGAGATGAGTTATAGCTGAAATTTACACCAGTCCCAGACCAAGTACATTTCAACTCTGACATAATGGACCTTCTGAAACCATCTAGAATTATTAAGAGGCCATAACCTCTTAATCTCGTGCATTGATTAGGAATGGTGTCAGAATCAGTGTGAATAAATTCTCCCATTGATTCTTCTCCATGTAGAAGATCCAAAGAAACCAACAGTGTTTAACAATATGAGTCTTCACTTAATATTCTATCAATATTTGTAGTAAACACGTTGGCCCATATCCAAAGAAATCTACAACCAGAATCTATATTGTAGACTTCAGTGATGTCTTCTGGGAAGATACCAGTCATATCTGATTCAGCCTCAAAATTTTCTCTTTCTCCATTTTCACATATCTTTCTTCCTGAACAAATATAACATAACATGAAATAGATAACAAAAGTAACACAAATATTGGGGGAGATTTACTAAGCACAATGCCCAGATAACTTTTCACTAATAACACCATCCAACATGTTGTGCAACACATTTATTAAAGGGATTCTATCATTGGATACCCTTTTTTTCTGACTAACGCCTTTAGATGTCTTCTTCATGCTGCCGTTTGGTAGAAATCTGGGTTTTCTTTGGTATGCAAATGAGTTCTCTTGCAGAACTGGGGGCGTCCCTAATGCTGTGAGAGAAATCTCCAGTACCGCCAATGGGGAAGCCCCCATTGCTGTTTGAGCGCTGGGAGAACTCATTTGCATACTGAAGAAAACCCGGATTTCTACCAAACGGCGGCACGGAGAAGACATCTAAAGGTAGCAGATGAATAGCCTTTCTTAAGGTTATTCCTGTGTGTTAGTGTTACGGTTCTGTGTGTATATGCGACCACCCCGGGAGAACTGTGCAGGAGGCTGGACTGTCACGGTGACCTTATTGGCACCAGAACTCCCAGGAGAGGTGCACAGGGAAATAGGCAGAGTCAGTTAGATATGACGCCAGTTGGAGTATTGAGACACCCGCTGGTCCCTGGGCTGAGATGGTGATGTGGGTGCCAGTGCTCTACTCCAACAAAAAGCTTTAGCCCAGGGCTTGGCTACAAGGAAGGCAATGTCCAGGCCAGGATCAGTAGAAGTGCTCACTGCTTTATTGTAACAGGCATCTGCTGGTCACTTGTCCTGTAGCAGTGAGCTGTGGCACAGTGGCTTGTAGCTGGCTGACTCCTTCCCATGTATTAGCAGAGAGTCTAAGATGTCTGCAGATCCATATTCTGGCTTACTGCAGGGGCTCAGTTACCTTGTAGAGGTCGGTGCAGGCTGCCAGGGTTATAGCTCTGCTTAGCCTGATGTAATCCTGTCCTCTTACTGATAGTGATGGGGGCGCTGTCACAGCTTCTCTGTCCTGCTACTGCTGTGGCAATCCTCACAGCACAGTGTCTGACACACAAGATGGCCACTGCCACACTTCTCCTTCCCTGGCTCTTACAGAATACTACTTCCTCTCCCTGCTATGACTATTTCCTGTTCCAGCTACAGATCCACTCACTATAGTGTGTGTTGCTATGGAGACCACAGCTCACTAGGACAAGTGAAACCAGAGAACAACAGCTTAACAACATTACACAAATGAATACAGAATAAACATGACAACATATACAATCTATCATAACATGTAAGGCACTTCTATGGCCAAATAACCATTAGTAACTCCTGTGAGGGGGTTACATATATATAAAAATAATGTTTTTTGCAACTACAGAACCGCCAGACTGCAGGACACCGCAGTGAGGTCCACAGGCCCAGATGGGTGGCCACGTGCCAGTACCAGGCAACAGTATGTCTGAACAGGGAGTAATACACATGCACCAGTTCACTTCACTGGGTGAATGCGTTAGAGCAGTTACTATCTGAACAGGCTGCAACGAGGTTTGTACCAGTTGACTTCACTGGGACAATAGCTTTGTGCAGCTTCAGTGTGAACAGGCTGCAATAAAGTTGTACACCAGTTGACTTCACTGGGTAATGGTTTGTGCAGCTGCCATGTGAACAGGATGCAATGGAGATTTACTCTAGTTAACCTCACTGGGTAAAAGGTTTATGCAGCTACCGTGTAAATAAACTGCATTGGGGATTTACACCAGTTGACCTCACTGGCAAAATGGGTTTGTGCAGCTACCATGTGAATAGGCTGCAACAAAGGCTGCCAGGGGTTAAATGTCACCCCTGTCAGCAACACAAATGGCTCCGCACAGCTTGGAGCTACAACACAAGTAGACAGTAACAGATAGGCTAGCTAAGAGACCAAACCTGCTGGAAGCCCCACCGGCTGGTACAGAGTCCACTGCACTGAACCGTAGTGTAGGGCCGCCATTTCAGGACTTACAGGTCTAAACTCATAGTGCCAGATGGCAGCTAAAGTAACCCCACACAGAGGCCTAGCCTAGCACCCTGCCTAGCTACTGGAAACAGCCTGGAGCTACTGTCCTAACCTCTTGTCTCAAGTGTTTTTTGGTGAAAGTGTGAGCACCGGGCGGGCGTTAACTCACACCATATAAAGGGAAGTCCCCGCCCAGCAGGGGCGGTGGCCATGACCTCATCGGTCATGCTCAGTAGAGCCACAATGGGACTTAACCTCTGAGCGACTTTGAAATGTCTGAGCATGCTCAGTGGGGAAAAACCTGGACTTATACTCCAGTCAGCTCACTGTCCGACGTCGAGGGCAAGAGTTGGGTTGGCCTGCAGGTGGCGCTGTATGCCTGAAGGCAAACCTGTGGGAACCCATCCTAACAGTTAGTCAGACAAAAAGGGTATCCAATGATAGGATCCCTTTAAGTGTTTTAGACTTTTGGGGAAAAAAGGGTTGTGGCTAAAGTAAAAAGGAGCTTGGTCTACCATGAAGCCCCTGTGCACCAAAAACGTTACAATTTTTCTAAGCCAGCTAATAAGTGGTATAATTTTAGGCTGGACGTTCTAACAATCCAAAGGATTTATGAAACAGCATCAAAGATTTTAATAAATTTGTCACAATTTAAGACTGTATAACCTCTCCCATTATCATTGTCTCCATTGGTCTATATTCTTAGTAACATCGAAGGAGATTTTTGAGTTCTCCATCAGACTGACATTACTTGTTCCTTGCTTTTTGTAAAAATTGGTGGAGAAGCATTCACCGAAATGTAACAATACAATGCGTAAAGTGGTATTCCGATGGATAGGCCATGAATGGAAAAACCTCTCTCTAAAGATATGAACAAATTGATGGTAATAACAAGGTTGGTTCTTCTAGATCTCGGCCTTAGTCAGGAACCGTTGCAATAGTTTTAGAGACTTTGCTTCTTCTTCAGTTGAGTGATGATGGTGTTTTTCACGTCCTTGTTCCTTATACTATATATAAAAGGGTTCAACATTGGAGTTACTACAGTATAAATTATGGACAGTACCTTGTCTGTTTCATTAGAAGTAGAATTTTTTGGGTGTGGTCGTAGATATATGAACATAATGTTCCCATAGTAGAGGGTGACAACAGTGAGATGAGAGGCACACGTGGAGAAGGATTTCTGCCACCCTTGTGATGAAGTTATCTTCAGAATATTGGAAATAATATGGACATATGAGATCAGAACCAAGAAAAAGGAACACAAAGCAATAATTGCTCCAGTGATGTACATATATAACTCATTGAGAAAGGTATCACCACAAGACATTGGTATCAAAGCTGGTGCCTCACAGAAGTAGTGGTTGATATCGAGATTGCAGAATGGAAGCTGGAAGATGAGGGTCGCCATCGCAACAGAGTCAATAATTCCGACACTCCATGACCCCACAATTAAATACAAGCACAACGTCTTGTTCATTATGGTGTTATAATGTAATGGTCTACAAATAGCGACAAATCTATCATAGGCCATTACCGCTAGTAGTATACATTCTGCATCACCCAAAACTAAGGAGAAGAACATCTGGGCTGCACAACCCAATAAGGAAATACTTCTGTCTTTGGCCAAGGTGTTTGTTAAAATCAGAGGAACGATGGAGGAGGAGATGAAAATATCAATGAAAGAGAGAGTGGTGAGAAAAAAGTACATGGGGCTGTGGAGCATTGGATTGATCCTCACAGTGATGATCAGAAGAAGATTCCCTGATATGGTCATTAAATACATTGCCAATAATATTACGAAGAAGATAACTTGTAGGTGAGGAACATTGGACAACCCAAGTAAGATGAACCTGCGGGAAGTAGTTTGGTTTATTTGTTCCATAACATTCATTTAGCCCTTGACATATCAAAAGAAAAGAATTAGCCAACATCTTACAAAATTGTCGTAGCTGGTCAAAAATTGGATCGTTTCCAAAATATTGCAAACTTTGGTTAATGATTCCAATCGAAAGCAATTCAGACAATGTCACAACAATATTAACCAAATGGGTGGTGACATACAGATACATATAGGATAATTACCATATAATGATATCATTTGTGATATCTTGTTACAAAACCATGCCCTGTTTTAAAATGGTGCTCACCTCATGATACATGTATCTGGACATGTCCAGCTAATGTAAAGGGAGGACACATCTGTACAATCATTGGACTCGCTGAACATAAAATGCCTTAACAGATATACCAAGTCTAGATTTAAACCTATTACACTTTAAAGAGTAATACGATGGTGGTAAGTGCAGTAACAAAGTAGTAAGACCCTTGAAATAGATCTCTACAGAGACCCATAAGGTGAGGTTTTTACCTCTTGAGTTTAGTACTCATAAGTGACTCCTGCAATGGCGGAGAGTAGAGCTCTCTAGTACCGAATTCTCATTAAAAGGGCATGAATTCTTCTATGACAATCCATCAGAAGTTTTCATGTGTCATCATTCTAAAATTATACATATTGTATATTGATTATACAGCGATAACACATAGAGTTTTCCCAACTCTATGTTGCATTTCTGCCTCTAGTTCAGCAAATTACCATTCTGCCTCATATAGTCCACAGTGATCTAAGGACTTTTTTACCTTCTTGGAACATTTCTGTAAGTTTTAGATCTAAGGACTGTTTTGGTTTCTTAGAACATCTCTCTGGGTTTGAGATCTAAGGACCATGTTCTCTTCCTGGAACATCTCTCTAGGTTTGAGATCTAAGGACCATGTTCTCTTCCTGGAACATCTCTTTAGGTTTGAGGTCTAAGGACCATTTTGTCTTCCTGGAACATCTCTCTAGGTTTGAGGTCTAAGGACCATTTTGTCTTCCTGGAACATCTGTCTAGGTTTGAAATCTGACCATGGAGTCTTCCTGGAACATCTCTCTAGGATTGAAGGCCTCAGACTGGTTCATCTCTTTGTGAACTCTCCTGGAGTAGCTTTTACATTTGTTATCAGAATAATTTTAAGAGGGATATACAAAGGCAGACAACGGACATCCTATATATAATAATAATATAATTGTGTCATGTTCTTTGTGCATGTTTTCAATATCAATTTGGACATGTCCTATCTGGATATCTAGAAGATGAGACTTGACATTTATGGACAAGTAATGAATTTGATAGATTGGCATTGAGCCATCATTGTCTTAATGTCCTCCTCATGGATAACAGTTTGTAGTTTGTGCGTCCATTATACTTGAACAACCAACTCCATGTCAGACCAGTCATAAACTGAAGATGGATTTTTATAAAAGGTAAAAAATTGATGATGCCATTACAAAAAATCAACCAAAAAAAAGTAATGTCCACCTCGAGTTAATGGATGAATCGTGTGATTCTGATGATGGGATACATCCACAAATTACTAATGAAAAAAAGTAAAAATTCCCTCAGTGTCCATAGATGATAAAACTGGTGGTCTTTACTGCATTGCACAAAATATACCATGTACAGATGAGCACGTATTTTAAGTGATGCAATGAAAATCTAAATTTTTCTTAATAAAATAAACAATATAAAATAGCAATTTGAAATCCAATCAAATAACCATAAAATTATATTATTCAGTCTACATTTATAGTAAGAAGCAGAAAAGATAAACTAAAATGCAATTAAATCAATTAGATAGATAGATAGATAGATAGATAGATAGATAGATAGATAGGAGATAGATAGATAGATAGATAGATAGATAGATAGATAGATAGATAGATAGATACATACATAGATAGATAGGAGATAGATAGATAGATAGATAGATAGATAGATAGATAGATAGATAGGAGATAGATAGATAGATAGATAGATAGATAGATAGATAGATGATAGATAGATAGATAGATAGATAGATAGATAGATAGATAGGAGATAGATAGATAGATAGATAGATAGATAGATAGATAGGAGATAGATAGATAGATAGATAGATAGATAGATAGATAGATAGATAGATAGAGACAGATAGGAGATAGATAGATAGATAGATAGATAGATAGATAGATAGATAGATAGATAGGAGATAGATAGATAGATAGATGATAGATAGATAGATAGATAGATAGATAGATAGATAGATAGGAGATAGATAGATAGATAGATAGATAGATAGATAGATAGATAGATAGGAAATAGATAGGAGATAGATAGATAGATAGATAGATAGAATTAAGCTTAATTTTTATATAAATTCTACAAACCTTTTTACTTATCTGGGACTATCTCAAGGAATGAAGTTAATCTGTTTTTTTGTTTGTTTTTATTTTACAAAACACACATAATGGCGACTTTCTTATATATATTGTTTCTTCTCATTATAATTAATCCCCTTGGAAAACCTTCGACTCCCCAACTGGTTTCTCGGATATATTAAAGGTTTTCCTAATGGATTAATTATAATGAGATTAAAATATATAACTAATGAAAAATGTATAAAATATATATATATATTTTTTTTTTTCCATCTGATTATAATTAATCTCCATGGAAAACCTTCGACTCTCCCAACTGATTTCTCAGATTGGTTTTCATTATTTAGTTTCTGTTGATCTAATTTGTATCTTAAAGGGTTTTGGACCGTTTTGGCAGATATTCAGTCTTACCAGTTAATAACCACAATCCAATTGCCGTAAATTTGGGACCCCCCGGATTGTTTAATTAATTTACTAAATCTAAATTTTACTTTTCAATTCCCAACACATTCCCTTATTTAACAATGTATTAAACTATTTAACCTACCTAGTACTTCACACAAGGCCAATGAACTCTATTTCAGTCATCGGAATCTGAGCTACATCCATCGTCACTAGGGTTGAGTCGATCTTTAGGCCGGGTTCACACGGAGTTACGTGCCGCGAGATTTGGCACGTAGACGCCGCGTGACCCTTTGCGTGCCGTACACGCTCCCATTCATTTCAATGGGAGCGGGGAGCGTATGCGCCGCGCTAGTTTGCGGCCGTGCATTTATTCACGGCCGCAAACTAGCGCGGCGCATACGCTCCCCGCTCCCATTGAAATGAATGGGAGCGTGTACGGCACGCAAAGGGTCACGCGGCGTCTACGTGCCAAATCTCGCGGCACGTAACTCCGTGTGAACCCGGCCTTAGATTTCAGGATCGATTTTAAGATCCGATTTCTGATTATTTTCCAGCCGATCCCGATCGTGAAATTTGCTGATTCACCGATCGGAATCTGATCTTTTCCAATCCTGATCACTCGACCCTAATGGTCACTCATTAGACTCCAACTCCTTCCCAGCTTCAGAGATATTCCGCTATATCCAGATTAGACATTGTCTTCAGGGTTGGAAAACCAAGCATGGCGATATATAGGGCTTCTTTAACCATAGGGCCAACAATGCACTTGCACTAGGCCCTATGGTAGTGGGGGCCCCCTTTGGACAACAGGGCAGTCCTGAATTTACTGTCCCATTGTCCAGAGCAGTGGGTCCGAGCTACCCCAACTCATCGGCGTCCTCTCGGGAGTGATGAAGTAAGGAGCCGTCCATGCCCTACTTCACCACCTGGACGCTGTCTTTACTCTTGGTGTCTAGGAAGCTGGAGGTGTGATGTAGTGATGTCACTTACATCACACCTGTTAGTCCTTAAAGACTCTGGGATCAGAGAGAGGACTAAACGGGGGAATCAGGAAAGCTGAATTTTAAGGTTTGTTTCTTTTCTTTGATATATACAGTGATGGGACACCAAACTGAGGTGGGGGGACATGATACTGTGGGGGCAACCTCAGGGGTGGAGGGGCTGTGTGTACAACTGGGAGGACATGACACTATGGAGGCAACCTGGGGGGACGAGAACTGAAACTGAGGAGAAAGCAGCTTGAGTCCTACATAAGGGCTATGAATGAACACTAAGTGTATTCAAAAATGCATTGGAAGGACTTATGAACCTTACAGTGATCCATACTTTTAAGCTTTGAGTATGAAATTAAGCGGACTTTCGGACTTGTAGTCACTGCCCGGGGCCTCCTCTAACAGAGAAGCGCATCGACTCCTTTGGATTTTCAGAGCATTCACATCTTAAGTAGTAAAAACAGAAGTACAAGAGCGTGTCCAAAGATAATATTACAGTCCTATGAAAAAGTTTGGGCCCCCCCTATTAATCTTAATCATTTTTAGTTCTAAATATTTTGGTGTTTGTAGCAGCCATTTCAGTCTGATATATCTAATAATTGATGGACACAGTAATATTTCAGGATTGAAATGAGGTTTATTGGACTAACAGAAAATGTGCAATATGCATTAAACCAAAATTTGACTGGTGCAAAAGTCTGGGCACCTCAACAGAAAAGTGACATTAATATTTAGTAGATCCTCCTTTTGCCTCTAGTCTCTTCCTGTAGCTTTTAATCAGTTCCTGGATCCTGGATGAAGGGATTTTGGACCATTCCTCTTTACAAAACAATTCAAGTTCAGTTAAGTTTGATGGTCGATTCCATATGAACACCGCGTTGAAAATGCACTTACAGTTCGATTCCCGTCCCACCTCCCCTGCGCTGTTATTGGTGCAGAAAAAGGACAGGGAGAGGGACAGGGACAACAACAACGGAGGCATTGAGAAAAGTAGGAAAAAGCCATTGGCTGCCGAGGACATGTGACCTCAGATTCAAACGAACAGGCGGCATCAGCTCCGATTCATTCTGTGCTTGCACTTAGTTAGAGAGAGACATCTGCTGAAGGTTAGTCAGGTTTTAGATTTTGCTAGGCAGGAATAGCAAAGAAGAAGAACCACAACAGCTCTTTTAAGAGCTACACTAAAGGGAGAAGCTGAAACAAGCTTGGCACAGTGTCTACCCACAAACGCTAAAGTGGGATTCACTGCAATTAAGCCAGGCTGTATCTGCGCCACCCAGCTTTCCGCGGTGGGGATTAATCTAAGTGGGATACACTGAAATTGTATGCCCATACACCCTATATACGCTTAATCCAGGGTTCAACAGTGTGTTCCCCCCCCCCCCCCCTCAGTGGGATATACATTCTAATTCTCAGGCTATATACGCTTCATCCAGGTTGTCAAGGTGTGTACCCACAAAAAATCAGTGGGATATACATTCTAATTCTCAAGCTATAGACGCTTCATTAAGGTTGTCACAGTGTGTACCCACAAAAAATCAGTGGGATATACATTCTAATTCTCAGGCTACATACACTTCATCCAGATTGTCACAGTGTGTACCCAACAAACCATCAAAGCCATCTAAAAATGCACAAGGCTACCGGTAAGGGACGTGGACGAGGCTGTGGGCGAGATCAGGGGCGTGGGAATGCTGCTGGGGAGCAAGGTCGCAGTGAAGCCACAGCGCATTCCGTGCCTACTCCTCAGGGGCAGGAAGCATTGTGCTTCTCCACAGTCCCCGGCTTGCTGGCCACATTAATTAGGGTGCAGGGCACAAACCTAAGTAGGCCCGAGCACCAGGAACATGTCTTACAATGGCTGGCAGATAATGCTTCCACCACATTGTCCACCAGCCAGTCAGCCTCTACCTCAACTCCTCCTCCTACACAACATTCAGCCTTCCTCACAAAATGCCCAATCTTCCCAGCAGAGTAATCCCAACTTTCCCTGCTCCCCAGAGCTGTTCTCTGGTCCTTTAACTGTCCCTCTCCCTGTCCCTCCATTTCCTGATTCCACAGAGCTACCAGACGACTTTCTGTGTCCAGATGCCCAAGCACTGGAGTCTCCTTCATCTCCTGTTGATTTTGTGGTGGTTGACCAGCAACCCACCCTCAGTGACAATGACAAGACACAGTTGCCATCAGAGCAGCCTGTTGCCATGTGCGGTGTGCAGGAGGAGGAGGCGAGAGAGGAATTGGCAGAGGAGGTGGTGGACGACGAGAACACTGACCCGACCTGGACAGGGGGGATGTCAAACGGGGAAAGCAGTGTCGATGTTGAGGGAGGTGCAGCACCAAAGAGGGTAGCTAGAGGCAGAGGGATGTCCAGAGGCAGAGGTCAGCTGCTTCGCCGAAGCCAGGCCACACCCAGATTGGCCCAAGATGTTCCCTATTATAGCCAGCCAAGAAAAACTCCCCCATCAAAGGCACGTTCCTTGATGGTGTGGAGATTTTTCAAGGAATGCACGGAGGACAAATATAGTGCGGTTTACACAATTTGCCATTCGAAACTGAGTACGGGCTCTGAAAAGAGCAACGTTTCGGCCACTTCCTTGCGCCGTCATTTGGAATCCAGCACTAGACTCAGTGGGAGAGAGCAAACACGGGACAATCGTAGTCCGGCGTTGCCGTCACTGCCTCTCCCACTGTTGCCAGTGCTGGAGCTGCAGTCCAGAGCACCAGCCAGGACACCGCAACATCTGGCTCTGCCACTTTGGGGACTTTTCCCTCATCCTCCTCTGTTCCTGTCTCAGCTCCTTCTCCTGCACCATCATGCACCTCCTCCCAGCAATCCACCATCACTCAGACATTTGAGCGCAGGCAAAAATACAGTGCTAACCACCCACATGCGCGAGCCTTGAACGCGCACATCTGCAAACTCCTGGTCCAGGAGATGTTGCCGTTCCAGCTTGTGGAAACTCCAGCCTTCCGGTACCTGATGGCAAGTTCGGCACCTCACTATGCCGTCCCTAGCCATCACTACTTCTCCCAGTGTGCCGTCCCCGTCTTGCACCAGCACATGTCACTCAATATCAGGTGGGCCTTAAGTTCAGCGCTTTGCACATAGGTCCACTTGACCACCGACGCGTGGACAAGTGCATACGGACAGGGATGCTACATTTCACTGACGGCACTCTGGGTAAAGGTAGTTGAGGCTGGGACTGAGTCACAAACTGGGCCGGTGTACCTCGTCTCCCCACCTATCATTCCTGGCAGGGGCTCTGAAACACCACCCTCCTCCTCCTCCTCTGCCGCCGTTAAATTGACTCCAGCTACGAGCTGGAAACGTTGCACCACTGGCGTGGGTAGATGTCAGCAGGCCGTGCTGGAGCTCATCAGCTTGGGGGACAGACAGCGAGGGGAGGGATGCCCTCCTCGATGAGACAGCAATATGGTTTGAGCCGCTGCACCTGGGCCCAGACATGGTCGTGTCTGATAACAGCAGAAACCTGGTAGCAGCTCTGGAGCTTACCAGCCTCCAACATGTTCCATGCCTGGCCCACGTCTTTAACCTAGTGGTGCAACGTTTTTTAAAGAAATACCCAAATGTGCACGAGCTACTGCTTAACGTTGCACTAGTTTTAGTGACTTTGCTTCCTCTTCAGTTCATTTATGATGGTGTTTTTCACATCCTTGTTCCTTATACTATATATAACAGGGTTCAACATCGGAGTTACTGTTGTATAAAAAATGGGCACTACCTTGTCTGTGTTGGTTGAGAAATTGGTATATTTTTTTGAGTGTGGTCGTAGATACATGAACATAATAGTCCCATAGTAGAGGGTGACAACAGTGAGGTGAGAGATGCATGTAGAGAAGGATTTCTGCCTCCCATGCGATGAAATAATCTTAAGAATCGTGGAGATAACATGGACATATGATATTAGGGTCAAGAAGAAGCAAGCCATAGCAATAACTGCTCCTGTGATGTATGTATATAACTCATTACGAAAAGTATCTCCACAAGACATTCGTATTAAAGCAGGAACCTCACAAAAGTAGTGGTTGATGTGATGACACTTGCAGAATGGAAGATGGAACGTGAGGAACACCTGAACAAAAGAGTTAATAAATCCGACACTCCATGACACTACAGTTGAGTAAAAACAAAATGTCTTGCTCATTATGGAGTTATAATGTAACGGTCTACAAATAGCGGCAAATCTATCATAGGCCATGACTGCAAGAATAAGGCATTCCGTTGCACCCAATGCTAAAGAGAAGAACATCTGTGTAGCACATCCTGATAAGGAAAGACCTCTGTCTTTGGCCAAGGTGTTCATTAGGAGGACAGGAACAATGGAGGAGGAGAAGAAGATGTCAATGATAGAGAGGTTGGTCAGAAAGAAGTACATGGGGCTATGTAGTCTTGGATTGATCCTCACAGCGATGATCAGCAGAAGGTTCCCAGATATCGTCATTAAATACATTATTAAAAATATAAGGAAGAAGATAACTTGTAGATGAAGGACATTAGACAACCCAAGTAGGATGAACCGAGGAGAAGTGGTTTTGTTTAATTGTTCCATGGAATTCAGGAGGTTCCTGATATACAACAAGAAAAATAATTAACCAAATATAGTATCTACATTAGTCCAAAAAATAGATGAACATGTAGTTAATACATAGATGAAGTAATTTTATCTACTTGTTCCATAGAATTCAGATAATGTCTAATATCTAACGGAAAAAAGAATTAACCAAAAACAGGCCAAACTAGTTACAAAAATATAGAAGCTGGTCTTGTCATGGATAGTTGCAAAAATACTGAAAAAAAATTTGGAGGGTCATCCAAAGTTAGATTCCTCAGTGGATTATCTTGAGCCTAGAACTAAACTATTTAATAAATCCTATGGTTTAGAAGACTTACACTGGGAAGGGGTAAAACTCAAGACCCTAATGATGATTTTTTTTAAGCGTGCTCCCCAAAAAATGTTTTGCAGTTTAGCAATGGTCAAGCACAATTTTTTTGTAAATTCTGTGAACATGTCAAACAGCCAATAAAACAGCAACATTATCTTCCATGGAAAGCTATTGAAGAAATTAATTTTTCTCAGAATAGAAATTTTACCGTAAAAAAATTTTGAAGCAAAAACTGGTAAAATATTTAATATATGGGAGTTGTAGTTTTGCAACAGCTGCAAGGCCACATTGACAGGTGACCCTGCAGCTGTACGGGGATGCATAGAGTGTTTTTTTTTGCGGGTCCAGAAGTACTTTTTAGTTATACCATTTTGGGGAATATCTATTGCTTAGATCACCTTTTATTGAAAAAAAACCCGGTGGTTTATGATATATGATTTTCTACTTTTATATATATATTCTAGGGACAGGAGGTGATTTAGAACTTTTATTTAGTTCATATTTTTATTATATATTTTTAAAGCTTTTTTTTTTTTTTTTTACTATTTTATTCCCCTCCGGGGGCTTGAACCTGCGGTCACTTGATCGCAAGTCCCATAGACGGCAAAACAACTGTATTGCCGTCTATAGGACATTCTGTGTATTAGTATTACGGCTGGTCATAGAGACCAGCCGCAATACTAATATATAGCAGTGACAGGCCTGGGAGCCTCACTAGGCTCCCGGCTGTCACCCGAACAGGTCGGCTCCTGTGATATCGCCGCGCAGGAGCCGGCCTGCAACTTTACAGGTACGGGGCCAGTGGGGACCGGCCCCGGGGGAGAAGGGGCCACCGATACTGACCCGGCATCCGCTGTACTAGAGAGGCGGATGCCGGGGAGGGATAGACGCCGGGGCCTGAGACATCGCTGCCCTGCCCTGCATGAAGCCAGCGGCGGGGGGACGGAGGAGCGGAATAGCATCACTCCTCCCGCCGCTGGCTTCATGCAGGGCAGGGCAGCGATGTCTCAGGCCCCGGCACCTGTAATGGCGTCTGTCACTTTCCGGCTTCCGCCTCTCTATTAGAGCGGGTGCCAGGCGCCACATTCGGCCTATAAGACGCACCCTTCTTTTCCCCCAAAATTTTGGGGAAAAAAAGTGCGTCTTATAGTCCGAAAAATACGGTACTCGAGTATAAGCCGACCCGAATATAAGCCGAGGCCTCTAATTTTGCCACAAAAAAACTGGGAAAACATATTATTTTTAGAGATGAGCGAACACTAAAATGTTCGAGGTTCGAAATTCGATTCGAACAGCCGCTCAATGTTCGTGTGTTCGAACGGGTTTCGAACCCCATTATAGTCTATGGGGAACAGATACTCGTTAAGGGGGAAACCCAAATCCGTGTCTGGAGGGTCACCAAGTCCACTATGACACCCCAGGAAATGATGCCAACACCTCTGGAATGACACTGGGACAGCAGGGGAAGCATGTCTGGGGGCATCTAACACACCAAAGACCCTCTATTACCCCAACATCACTGCCTAACAACTACACACTTTCCACATTCAAAAAAACCTCTATCAAAGTGGGAAAATACCTGGAAACCTTCTTTACTCCCCAAATGGATGGACACAAACCCCAATTTAAGCTCAACAAACAGTAACAACCACCCCTTTAAATCACGTTCCCCATGACAACCACAAATGGAATAGGCAATGGGAATTCCAAAAGCCCTCACCCTTAACTGTCATTTTGAGTGTGTGTGTGTGTGTGTGTGTGTGTGTGTGTGTGTGTGTGATGTGGTAAGACCTTCCAAAATTCACTTTTCTAGCCCTTAACATGAGCCCTTCCAAACAAAGTTACATGACCTTAAGCTGAGCTACCAGCAGAGATTGAGGCCCTTGGCATGAGTAGAGCCTTGCACCAGCAGTGTTTTTGGCACTTAGGGTGAGTTGAGCCTTGTACCAGCGTGTGTCCCTTAACATCAGGCGGGCCCTAAGTTCTGCGCTTTGCACAAAAGTTCCACATTAACTAGGCTGAATGGTACAAAGATTAGTAGGCCCGAGAACCAGGAACAGGTCTTGCAATGGCTGTCGGATAACGCTTAAAGCACATTGTCCACCAGCCAGTCAGCCTCTACCTCCTCTTACCCAACAGTCTTGTCCTCCTTCCACCCAAAATTCCCAATCTTCTCAGAACAATAACCCCAACTGTCCCTGCTCCCCAGAGCTGTTCTCCCTTCCTTTGACTGTACCGCAACCTGCCCCTCCATTTCGCGATTCCACGGACCTAACAGACGAGTATCTGTGTCCAGATGCTCAAACACTAGAGTCTCCTCCATTCCATCTCCGGTCGATTTGGTGGCGGATGACCAGCAACCCACCCTCATCGACGACGATGAGACGCAGTTGCTGTCAGGGCAGCCAGTTGACATGCGCATTGTGCAGGAGGAGGAGGCGAGACAGGAGTTGGAAGAGGAGGTGGTGGACGACGAGGACACCGACCCCACCTGGACAAGGCAGATGTCAAGCTGGGAAAGTAGTGTGGATGTTGAGGCAGGTGCAGCACCAAAAAGGGTAGCTAGAGGCAGAGACATGTCCAGAGGCAGAGGTCAGCTGCTTTGCCGAAGCCAGGCCAGACCCGGAATGTCCGAAGATGTTCCCTTTTGTACCCAGCCCAGAAAAACTCCCCCATCGAGGGCACGTTTCTTGAAGGTGTAGAGTTTTTTCAAGGAATGCGCCGAGGACAGATATAGTGTCGTCTACACAATTTGCCTCTCGAAATCGAGTAGGGGCCCTGAGAAGAGCAACCTGTCCACCACTTCAATGCACCGTCATTTGGAATCCAAGCAATGGAATCAGTGGCAGGCAGCAACGGCAGGACAAACGTCGCCCGCCGTTCATGCCACTGCCTCTGCTCACAGTGCTGGCGATGCACTCCAGAGGACGAGCCAGGACATCACTTCATCTGCCTCCGCCACTTTGTTGACTTCTCCCTCATCCTCCCCTGTTTCTGTCTTATCTCCTTCTCCTGCACCATCAAAGGCACCATCAGGCGCTTCTTTACAACAACCCACCATCTCTCAGACATTGGAGCGCCGGCAGAAATACACCGCTAACCACCCACCCACGCAAGCCTAGAACGCCAACATCGCTAAACTGCTGGCCCAGGAGAGGTTGGCGTTCCGGCTTGTTGAAACTCCCGCCTTCCCGGACCTGATGGCAACTGTGGCACCTCACTATGCCGTCCCTAGCCGTCTCAACTTCTCCCGGTGTGGCGTCCCCGCCTTGCACCAGCACGTGTCACTCAACATCAGGTGGGCCCTTAGTTCCGCGCTTTGCTGCAAGGTCCACTTGACCACCGACACTTGGACAAGCGCCTGTGGTCAGGGATGCTGCAGTGCTTATCTTTAATGACAGGCAGGGTGAATGTGGTGGAGTCTGTTCCCCGGGTGCAAACTGGGGTGGCCTATCTCCTCTCCCAGGCCAAAATTCATGGCAGGAGTAGACTGAAACCCTACGACGCTGCAACCTCCACCACAGCTACTAGCGGCAAACGCTAAAACACTGGTGTGGGGAGACGTCAGCAGGCGGTGCTGAAGCTCATCAGCTTGGGGGACAGACAGCACAGTGCCTCCGAGGTCAGGGATGCCATCCTGGCTGAGATGGCATTTTTTTTTCCCTGCTACACCTGGGGCCTGGCATTTTTACGCCTGTAATGGCTGGAACCTGGTAGCGGCTCTGGAGCTTGCCAGCCTCCAACACGTTCCATGTTTGGCCCACGTCTAACCTAGTGGTGCAAAGTTTTTTAAAAACATACCCAAATGTACCGAAGCTACTGTTGAAAATGCGGCGCTTGTGCGCCCACTTTTGCAAGTGCACAGGAGTCGCTGCTAGCCTAAAAACACTCTAGCAAGGCCTACATCTGTCCAAACACAGGCTGTTGTCCGTCATTCACACACGCTGAAACCCTACAATACCATATCTTGAGCAGGGTGTGTGAGCTGCACAGACCTTTGATGGAGTTCCATCTACAAAACCCAAGGGTTCCTCAAAGTCAGCAACCAAAGTTTCTGCACCATGAGTTTCCAGGGGTGGCAGAGTTATGGCTAGGGGAAGAGGCATGGATAGGGATGATGTCTAGGGGCAAAAGCAGTGTGGATGTGGAGGCAAGCTAAGCAGGAAAAACTGGGGGTACAAGCTAAGGCATGGACTGGGGTGATGTCTAGGGGCAAAAGCAGTGTGGATGTGGAGGCAAGCTAAGCAGGAAAAACTGGGGATACAAGCTAAGGCATGGACTGGGGTGATGTCTAGGGGCAAAAGCAGTGTGGATGTGGAGGCAAGCTAAGCAGGAAAAACTGGGGGTACAAGCTAAGGCATGGACTGGGGTGATGTCTAGGGGCAAAAGCAGTGTGGATGTGGAGGCAAGCTAAGCAGGAAAAACTGGGGGTACAAGCTAAGGCATGGACTGGGGTGATGTCTAGGGGCAAAAGCAGTGTGGATGTGGAGGCAAGCTAAGCAGGAAAAACTGGGGATACAAGCTAAGGCATGGACTGGGGTGATGTCTAGGGGCAAAAGCAGTGTGGATGTGGAGGCAAGCTAAGCAGGAAAAACTGGGGGTACAAGCTAAGGCATGGACTGGGGTGATGTCTAGGGGCAAAAGCAGTGTGGATGTGGAGGCAAGCTAAGCAGGAAAAACTGGGGGTACAAGCTAAGGCATGGACTGGGGTGATGTCTAGGGGCAAAAGCAGTGTGGATGTGGAGGCAAGCTAAGCAGGAAAAACTGGGGGTACAAGCTAAGGCATGGACTGGGGTGATGTCTAGGGGCAAAAGCAGTGTGGATGTGGAGGCAAGCAAAGCAGGGAAAATGGTGGCTAGAGGCAAAGGGATGTCCATAGGCAGCAAGGGCAAAGATGCAAAACTCTCCCGTTTCAAGAATTTTCCTGACTTGTTTCCCCACAAAACATTCCTGGGAGGAGGGCTGAAACACCACCCTCCTCCTCCTCCGCTGTTAGATTTACCCCAGCTACGAGCTGAAAACGCTGCAACACTGGTGTGGGGAGACGTCAGCAGGCCGGGCTGAAGCTCATCAGCTTGGGAGACGGACAGCACACTGCCTCTGAGGTCAGGGATGCCATCCTGGATGAGATGGCAATTTGTTTATCCCCGCTGCCCCTGGGGCCAGGTTTTTTAGCTTGTTGGAGGGCTCTGGAGCTTGCCAGCCTCCAACACGTTCCATGCCTGGCCCACATGTTCAATGTAGTGGTGCAATGATTTTTAAAAACATACCCCAAATTAGCTGAGCTAAGGGTGAAAGTGCGGCACTTGGACACCCACTTTCCCAAGTCTACAGTACCTGGAGCTAGCCGCAATACACTCCAGCAAGGCCTACATCTGCCTGAAGCACCTACTGTTGTGCGAGGTCACCACACGCTCTAACCCTAGATACCGTATGTTCAGCAGGGTGTGTGAGCAGCAGAGACCTTTGATGGAGTACCAGCTACAAAACCCAAGGGTTCCTCAGAGTCAGCTCCCTCACTTTCTGCACCATGAGTTTCCATGGGTGGCAGACTTATGGCTAGAGGCACAGGCATGGATAGGGGTGATGTGTAGGGGCAAAAGCAGTGTGGATGTGGAGGCAAGCTAAGCAGCAAAAACTGGGGGTACAAGCAGCCGGTGACATCATCACTGACAAGCACAGCTGTCTGTCAGCTGACAGGCTGACTTTCACCAAAATGAACAGACAATGGATAGACTCATCATATACATGTCAGTTACATGACAAATTTAGTGCAATTTGCAAGTCCAAGATGGTTTGGAGATCTGCGGAGAGGAATCTCACCACCTCTTGCGGGTGCCATCATTTGGAAGGCAAGCCCTGGGCTCAGTGGGTGAGAGCAAGCGCAGGATAATCGTCGTTTGGCCTGGCGGCCACTGCCTCTTCCACTGTTGACAGGGCTGGCGCTGCAGTCCAGACCAGGAGCCAGGACACCTCCACATCTGCCTCTGACACTTTGGGGAGTTCACCCTTATCCTCACCTTTTCCTGCCATTTCTCCTTTTGCCCGCGCCATCATGCGCCTCTTCCCAGCAACTCCCCATCTCCCAAGCCTTTCATTTCATGCTAAAGTACAGCGCAACCCACCCACATGCCCAAGGCTTCAACGGCCTCATCTCAAGAAATCTGGCCCAGGAGATGTTGGAATCCCGGCTGGGGGACACTCTGCCCTTTTTGGGCAGAGTGTCTACTGCGCCACCGCACTGTGCCGTCCACACCAGCACTTTCCCCCAAACATGAGGCGGTCCCTAAATTCAGCGCTTAGCCCTAAAGTTCCATGTGACCAGTTACGAATGGACAAGTGCATGCGGACAGGGACGCTACCTTTCAATTTGGGCACAGTGGTTGAATGTAGTTGAGGCGTGGACCGGGTCGCAAAATGTGGTGGCCTGACTTGTCTCCCCACACAACATTCCTGGGAGGAGGGCTGAAACACCACCCTCCTCCGCTGTTAAATTGACCCCAGCTACGAGCTGGAAACGCTGCAACACTGGTGTGGGGAGACGTCAGCGGGCCGTGCTGAAGCTCATCAGCTTGGGGGCCAGACAGCACACTGCCTACAAAGTGAGTCATGCCATCCTCGATGAGACGGCAATGTGGTTTTTGCCACTGCACCTGGGCCCAGGCATGTTGTCATGTGTGATAATGGCCGTAACCTGGGATTGGCTCTGTAGCTTGGCAGCCTGCAACATATTCCATGCCTGGGCCACGTTTTTAACTCATTGCTGCTAATCTTTTGAAAAAGGTACCCCAATGTTCCTGAGCTACTGGTGAAAGTGTGGCGCTTGTGCGGATAGTTTTTAAAGTGTATAGTTGCCGCTGCTAGCCTCTATGCACTCCTACAACGCCTGTACCTGCTGGAACAACGGCTGTTGTGCGACGTCTCCACACTGCTGGCACTAAACATATCATGTGTTGAGCAGAGTGTGTGAGCAGCACAGACCTTTGATGTAGTTCCAACTCCAAAACCCTCGGGTTCGTCAAAGTCAACTCCCTCAGTTGCTCAACCATGAGTGGCCATGGGTGGCAGACTTATGTGAAATCCCATCCCATCCATTGCACTGGACACGAAACATTAGCATGCGCTCAGCACAACTTCGGATATGGCAGATGCGTTAAGCAGGGTGCAGGGTACAACACAGACCAGGCCCGAGCACCAGGAACAGGTGTTAGAAATACTGCAGCATCTGCCATTTCCTTCCAATTTTGGGGTTTTGGACCCGCCACCGACTTGTCTGGACCTAAGTGGGGATCATGAGACACAGTTGCCATCAAGGCAAGCTGTGGTCATGTGCGGTTTGCAGTAAGGGGGCAGTGCGCAATTGGAAGAGGAGTTGGTGGATGACGAGGCCACCGACCCCACATGGACAGGGGTGATGTCTAGGGGCTAAAGCAGTGTAGATGTAGAGGGAAGCTAAATCAACAAAAAACCTGGGTAGAAGCAAAGGCATAAACTGGGGTGATGTTTAGGGGTGAAAGCAGAGTAGATGTGGAGGGAAGCTAAGCAGCAAAAACAGTGGGTAGAAGCAAAGGCATGCAAAACTCTACCCTGTTGGAAGACTTATTCCTAGGTCTGGAACACGTTAATGGCCCCCCTGGACAAATTACTGCCACTCAGGGGCCTAGTGTCACCAGGAGGGACAAGTATAGGCGCATGTTGTGGGAATACCTGGCCGACACCAGCTCTGTCCTCTCCGATCCCTCTGTGCTCTACAGCCTAAACTTATTTTCTCATCTTTTTTTCTGAACTGCACATCTCTTGCCTGCTTCCTTTGGGATCTTAGAAATGGTGGTCCACTTCCACAGATGGTAACTTCAATAGACAGTGTAACGGGAGTAGCTGAGGGATCGCTGTCTTAACCACTTTTTGGCACAAAATTAACTTCCAAAGCCAAATATGGTGCAAGTATATGATGCAAGGACACCTACACACCTATCTCTGACACATTGGGGAGTTCACCCTCATGCGCCCTTTTGGCCTGCACCATCATGCGCCTCTTCCCAGCCACTCCACATTTCCCAAGCTTTTCATTGCAGGCAGAAGTACAATACAACCCACCCCCATGCCCAAGCCTGTAACAGCCTCATCGATAAACTGCTGGCCCTGGAGATGTTGGTGTTTGTTTATGCTTCTGGAGACCCAGGCCTTCCGTCAGCAGATGGCAGCTGGGGCACCTCCCTATGCTGGGCCTAGCCGTTACTACTTCTCTTGGTGTGCTGTCTCTGCCTTGCGCCTGCATGTGTCCCATAACATCAGTCGGGCCCAGAGCTCTGCGCTTTGCTGCAAGGTCCACTTGACCACCGACACATGGACAAGTGCCTGTGGTCAGGGATGCTGCTTATCTTTAATGACAGGCAGGGTGAATGTGGTGGAGTCTGTTCCCCGGGTGCAAACTGGGGTGGCCTATCTCCTCTCCCAGGCCAAAATTCATGGCAGGAGTAGACTGAAACCCTACGAAGCTGCAACCTCCACCCCAGCTACTAGCGGAAAACACTGTAACACTGGCATGGGGAGATGTCAGTAGGCCGTGCTGAAACTGATCAGCTTGGGGGACAGACAGCACAGTGCCTCCGAGGTCAGGGATGCCATCCTGGCTGAGATGGCATTTTTTTTTCCCTGCTACACCTGGGGCCTGGCATTTTTGCGCCTGTGATAATGGCTGGAACCTGGTAGCAGATCTGGAGCTTGCCAGACTCAAACACGGTCCACGCATGGCCCACGTTTTCCAACTTGTTGGTGCCATGTTTCTTTGAAACCTACACCATTGTGCCTGATATACAGGTCAAAGTGGGGCCATTTTCGTAAGTGAGAACTAGCCTCTGCTAGGCAGAAAACATTCAGAGCACACTCCTCTCATCTTCGCACCGTTGGCTGGCGGAGGAAGACGAGGGGGTTGGAGTGGCATCTGATGTCCCTATCCCACACGAGGCTAGAGGGTGCACTTCAGTGCATCCCATTGCTTCACCACAAATGGTGTGAAGGGGAGTGGAAAATGGAGGAAATGGAGAGTGACCCTTACAGTTGGGGCCAGCAAAGGCATGCCAAGTAACACACTGGCACACATGGCTGACTTCATCTTGGGTTGCTTTTCAACACATATTTCACATCATGAAGAACAAATAATACTGGATTTTTTCAAGCCTCGAACCCCGGTCTAGGTCTAATGTCTGTTCCTTTCTTATATTAGGGGAGAGGGAAAAAAAATTACTTCAGTGATACGTTTAGCGTACATAGACTGACTATTAATGTGTATCCCACTTAGTGTTGTTAGGGTTACACACCGTCACAACCTGGCTAAAGCTTCTATAGCTGTTAATAAAGTCAACATAACTTTACGGTATCCAAAAAGACAGCTGGTACCGACAGAGAGCAAGACAAATGTCACCCAAAGCTGTGAGCTCTGAACACCCACAGTGACTTTGGCGTCATCATCATTATAAGGGAGCGGGTGGTAATAAATAACTTGGCAGTGCCTAAAACCCAAAAAGCTTATACAACTATATTTACATTAAGATACACAAATGAAACTTTTCAGTAGCATGTCATGAGACAAGCTGATAAGCTCTTCCTTTGTGCAGTGCTATTTGAAAGTTAAACGCTGCCTTTATTTTAATTCTGGAGAAGGTGCAGACATTAGATTTAGAACATGTTGTCTTCATTGTCCAAATCCTCTATATAGGTAACGTGTTTTTCGGGCCGAGCTGTCTGGGAATGAGCTGGTGCAGCACTGACAACCTGGGTGAATATGGCAAGAGCCTGAGATGTAGGGTGAATGAATCCCCAAATTATTTGTGGAATTCCCAGTGAGACAATGGCACTGTATACCAGTATTAAAAATTGTGGGTGCACATAACCCCCATATATTCTTTGAATTCCCAGTGAGACAATGGCACTGTATACCAGTATTAAAAATTGTGGGTGCACATAACCCCCATATATTCTTTGAATTCCCAGTCAGACAATGGCACTGTATACCAGTATTAAAAATTGTGGGTGCACATAACCCCCATATATTCTTTGAATTCCCAGTGAGACAATGGCACTGTATACCAGTATTAAAAATTGTGGGTGCACATAACCCCCATATATTCTTTGAATTCCCAGTCAGACAATGGCACTGTATACCAGTATTAAAAATTGTGGGTGCACATAACCCCCATATATTCTTTGAATTCCCAGTCAGACAATGGCACTATATACCAGTAGTAAAAATTGTGGGTGCACATAACCCCCATATATTCTTTGAATTCCCAGTCAGACAATGGCACTGTATACCAGTAGTAAAAATTGTGGGTGCACGTAACCCCCATATATTCTTTGAATTCCCAGTCAGACAATGGCACTGTATACCAGTATTAAAAATTGTGGGTGCACGTCACCCCAATATATTCTTTGAATTCCCAGTCAGACAATGGCACTGTATACCAGTAGTAAAAATTGTGGGTGCACATAACCCCCATATATTCTTTGAATTCCCAGTCAGACAATGGCACTGTATACCAGTATTAAAAATTGTGGGTGCACATAACCCCCATATATTCTTTGAATTCCCAGTCAGACAATGGCACTATATACCAGTATTAAAAATTGTGGGTGCACATAACCCCCATATATTCTTTGAATTCCCAGTCAGACAATGGCACTGTATACCAGTATTAAAAATTGTGGGTGCACATAACCCCCATATATTCTTTGAATTCCCAGTGAGACAAAGGAACTGTATAGCAGTATTAAAAATTGTGGGTGCACGTAACCCCCATATATTCTTTGAATTCCCAGTCAGACAATGGCACTGTATACCAGTATTAAAAATTGTGGGTGCACATAACCCCCATATATTCTTTGAATTCCCAGTGAGACAAAGGAACTGTATAGCAGTATTAAAAATTGTGGGTGCACGTAACCCCCATATATTCTTTGAATTCCCAGTCAGACAATGGCACTGTATACCAGTATTAAAAATTGTGGGTGCACATAACCCCCATATATTCTTTGAATTCCCAGTCAGACAATGGCACTATATACCAGTAGTAAAAATTGTGGGTGCACGTAACCCCCATATATTCTTTGAATTCCCAGTCAGACAATGGCACTGTATACCAGTAGTAAAAATTGTGGGTGCACGTAACCCCCATATATTCTTTGAATTCCCAGTCAGACAATGGCACTGTATACCAGTATTAAAAATTGTGGGTGCACGTCACCCCAATATATTCTTTGAATTCCCAGTCAGACAATGGCACTGTATACCAGTATTAAAAATTGTGGGTGCACATAACCCCCATATATTCTTTGAATTCCCAGTGAGACAAAGGAACTGTATAGCAGTATTAAAAATTGTGGGTGCACGTAACCCCCATATATTCTTTGAATTCCCAGTCAGACAATGGCACTGTATACCAGTATTAAAAATTGTGGGTGCACGTAACCCCCATATATTCTTTGAATTCCCAGTCAGACAATGGCACTGTATACCAGTAGTAAAAATTGTGGGTGCACGTAACCCCCATATATTCTTTGAATTCCCAGTCAGACAATGGCACTATATACCAGTATTAAAAATTGTGGGTGCACATAACCCCCATATATTCTTTGAATTCCCAGTCAGACAATGGCACTGTATACCAGTAGTAAAAATTGTGGGTGCACATAACCCCCATATATTCTTTGAATTCCCAGTGAGACAATGGCACTGTATACCAGTAGTAAAAATTGTGGGTGCACTTAACCCCCATATATTCTTTGAATTCCCAGTGAGACAATGGCACTGTATACCAGTAGTAAAAATTGTGGGTGCACGTAACCCCCATATATTCTTTGAATTCCCAGTCAGACAATGGCACTATATACCAGTATTAAAAATTGTGGGTGCACGTAACCCCCATATATTCTTTGAATTCCCAGTGAGACAATGGCACTGTATACCAGTAGTAAAAATTGTGGGTGCACATAACCCCCATATATTCTTTGAATTCCCAGTCAGACAATGGCACTGTATACCAGTATTAAAAATTGTGGGTGCACATAACCCCCATATATTCTTTGAATTCCCAGTGAGACAATGGCACTGTATAGCAGTAGTAAAAATTGTGGGTGCACGTCACCCCCATATATTCTTTGAATTCCCAGTCAGACAATGGCACTATATACCAGTAGCAAAAATTGTGGGTGTATATAGCCCCAATTCTATTGCTAGGGGACTTGCAGGGTATTTCTGAGGTGAAGGTGGGGGGGCACACCGTTGGAACGGGGATTTGGGGTGTATATATGGGGTATACGGGAATACACTGTCAGTGTGTTCCATTCAGGATCCTGGGAAAGCTGGGTTGCGGCGATTGAGCCCGTCAGTGCCACGTTACACTGACAAGCTTCTCCCTGGAATTGAAGTTATATGTAAGCCCAATATATTCTTTGAATTCCCAGTCAGACAATGGCACTATATGGCAGTAGCAAAAATTGTGGGTGTATATAGCCCCAATCCTATTGCTAGGGGACTTGCAGGGTATTTCTGGGGTGAAGGTGGGGGGGCACACCGTTGGAACGGGTATCGGGGGTATATATCGGGTATACGGGAATACACTGACAGTGTATTCCATTCAGGATCCTGGGAAAGCTGGGTTGCGGCGATTGAGCCCGTCAGTGCCACGTTACACTGACAAGCTTCTCCCTGGAATTTAGCTCTTATAAGAGCTGTTGTGGTTGTCTTCTCCTTCCTATCTAGCCTGTCCCTGCCTACCCAGAATCTAACCCCTAGCTAACTGGACGGAAACCTCCGTCCTCGGTGAATTGCAAGCTCAGAATGACGCGAAGCTGGGCGGCGCTGTTCTTTTAAATTAGAGGTCACATGTTTTCGGCAGCCAATGGGTTTTGCCTACTTTTTTCAACGTCACCGGTGTCGTAGTTCCTGTCCCACCTACCCTGTGCTGTTATTGGAGCAAAAAAGGCGCCAGGGAAGGTGGGAGGGGAATCGAGTAATGGCGCACTTTACCACGCGGTGTTCGATTCGATTCGAACATGCCGAACAGCCTAATATCCGATCGAACATGAGTTCGATAGAACACTGTTCGCTCATCTCTAATTATTTTTTAAATAATTCATATACCAAAATATAAAGATACTAAATCATTAACGAAAATGTTTCATAGACAGGAAGAATATACAAACTTTTGGAAGTGCAAGCAATTCAGGCAATCTCTACAGATGGAGTAACTTCTTGGTTTTCTTACAAAACACAAATGATGTGGCCACCGTCTTATATATACTTTTTATCCTTATTGTATTATATCCTTATTATATATTTTGTACCAATCAGTAATTCCCTTAGTGAAATGTTGACTCTCCCAGCTCATTTCACAAATAGGCTTAGAGACCTTGTGTGATAAATCATCTATTTTCTCTTGGTCTAATTTTTAACTTCAGAAATTGAAGTCTGAAAAGCAATGAAAAGGTGATGGTTTATGTTTCAGGTTTTGGTGGTTCAGTCCAAAGATTTGTTTTGGATCTCGTATGTTTGTCATAAATCAGCATTAAAAGTGACTATATATATATATATATATATATATATATATATATATATATATATATATATATATATATATAGACAGTCCTATGAAAAAGTTTGTGCCCCCCTATTAATCTTAATCATTTTTAGTTCATTTCAGTCTGATATATCTAATAACTGATGGACACAGTAATATTTCAGGATTGAAAAATCAAACTTTTTGGCAAGGCACATCAGCTCGTTGTTCACAGACGGAAAAATGAAGCATACCTTGAAAAGAACACTGTCCCTACTGTGAAACATTGAGGAGGCTCTGTTATGTTCTGGGGCTGTTTTGCTGCATCTGGCACAGGGTGTCTTGAATCTGTGCAGGGTACAATGAAATCTCAAGACTATCAAGGGATTCTAGAGAGAAATGTGCTGCCCAGTGCCAGAAAGCTTGGTCTCAGTCGCAGGTCCTGGGTCTTGTAACAGGATAATGACCCAAAGCATACAGCTAAAAACACCCAAGAATGGCTACAAGGAAACATTGGACTATTCTGAAGTGACCTTCTATGAGCCCTGACCTAAATCCTATTGAGCATCTTTGGAAGGAGCTGAAACATGTCGTCTGGAGAAGGCCCCTTCAAACCCGAGACAACTGGAGCAGTTTGCTCATGAGGAGGCCAAAATACCTGCCAAGAGGGGAAGAAGTCTCATTGACAGTTACAGGAATCGTGTGATTGCAGCGATTGCCTTAAAAGGTTGTGCAACAAAATATTAAGTTATGGGAACCATCATTTCTGTCCAAGCCTGTGTCATGAGGTTTTATTTATTTTTTTTTAATTCTGTTGAAGTGAAAAGCAAAGTCTGACTTTCATTAGCTCATTTTTATAGAATTTTTATATATTATTGCTTTTGTCAGATTCAAGTTATTTTGTGACCATTGCGTATATATATATATATATATATATATATATATATATATATATATATATATATATTGTATTGTAGAGGCTGATGCTATAATTAAATGGATTACTGTGGAATTGCTTTAGAAAATTCGCCAATGTAATGAGTCACGTGTCTGCCATTGTGGTCTGACCAGACTTTTCCATTCCTCCAAAGGGCACTTAAGAATTGAAGGCTCATATACAATAAATAAAGGGATCACTTGCTGATGCTACAATTGTTCCTGCTGATGAATTTTGAGGCTTCCTCAAAGGGCTTGAGAGGTGACTGTTTTTAACCACATAAGAAATCTGAAATGTGAATACACTTTTCCAGCCATGAGCAGCACCTCCTTTAAACCCCTATATAGAGTAATAAAGCAGCATACCACCAAATTCCATACATGTGCCCAGGGGTGAACATGGGCTTTCTGTCGCCTGAAGCAGACGTCAGAATGCCCCCCCCCCCCGTGGAGGGGGCGGATCACAAGAAAGGGGCGGGGCCGAACGGAAGGGGCGGGACCGAGCGGAAAGGGGTGGGGTTGAGCGGAGCGCGCGACGTTCGCAGGCAGAGAGCAGGCAGGGAGAGGACCTGCTCTCTGCCTGAGTGTGAGGGTCAGCCACTGGAGCAGCGCTGCGTCCAGCAGGGCCGCCCCAATACACCGCTCGCTTCCCGTGTCGGGCTGCAGACACGGTGATGCTAAGCCAGTCCAGGACAGCTTGTCCTGGACTGGCTTAGGTCAGCAAAAATGCCGCCCTCCCGAGGCCCTGGCATAGCGCCGCCTGAAGCGGTCACTTCAGGTCGCCTCATGGGAGGTGCGGCGCTGCATGTGCCATATGGGGACAATGTTTTATTCGACATAGTGTAGCACCAGAAACAGAGATTCATTAGCTATAAAACCTCATAGTAGCACTTCATGAAACAAGGGAAGAACCATGGAAGGAACACTTTGTCCTGGTAAAAATGGAGGCAGAAAATGGTCCAGAGAGGAGGCTCCAGAGGAGGTAGAAGGCCCATCATGGTGTTGGAACTGGAACTGCACGAATGGGAAGGACTTAGCATCTGGCCTTCTTGTGTTTCTGGACTGTGGGTGCTGCCAATTAAAATGTAGGCCCAGTGGTTTGTGAAAGTCATTTATTACCATTGTCCATAACTGGTCCTCCAGAAGTGGATGGCAGTGTGCACCATTCTCGAACACATGTCAATATAAAACAGGGACAGCTTTTCTAAAGAAATAATGGTGGCTAGGTATGCTCATTTGAGGTTGAGAGCATGTCATCAATTGGCAAAATACAGCGGAATCCACTAACTGGTATGCCAGCAACTACACCACCAGTAACTTGATCATGTGTGAGTTAAGTTGCAGGACTGCCTATTGACTGGCCATATATTATTGTTGCCTGGATACATATTGCCTTAGTGGATGACTGTCAATGGAATGGAAAAAGAGCAACAGTCGCTAATATTGACGATGATAATAATGTCAACCATCTGCTAGATGTGGATGTGGCCTGCCTACAAGGAAGATCATGGGGAAAAGGAGTAGGAAAGTCTTGCTCACTTCCCCTGCCAGTGACACTGCGAAGTCTATCTTGCCAAATAAGCTGATTATGCCTATTCTTATGAGTTGTTCCTACATTTGTTTTTGCATAGCCATGGCTAGGTTTCTGCTAGCAGATCTTAAACATTGCAATAAATATAAGATTTTCCAATGTAGAAAAAAATTACAACATGGAAAATGACCACAAGTAGTTGCTGCTTCCAAAACCAGCAATGCCAATGTGTCTGCCACTGCCACCACCATTGCCACCACCTCACCCCAAATCTTCCCTTAGGTTTGTCCCAAGCAAGCTTTTTGGATGTTGGGGCTTCACATTGGCTAGAATCATTACCATCACCATTGCTACCACCCTCTTCATCTGATATTACGTTGTCAAACTTACCAGGTTCTATTTGCAAAATAATGAGCATCATTGGTGACATCATCATCTTTCCTGCTTTTTTCTAACATCTCATGGCCATGGGATTCCTGCACTCTCAGAATGTCCACCTCCAGATTTCCCCCTAGCTCCCCTACCAGAATGACTATGAGTAATAGTACCACACCCCCTGCCACTACTTCCTACACTACATACCAACAGTCATGCCCTCCTCTTCTGCTTCTGCCTCTTCTACTACCAAACAATGCTGACTGTTCTCATTCAACTGTTTTTGTCAGTGAGGAAGATGAGGAGGACATCATTAACAATACTGAAAGACACTGCAGTAAACTACATGTTACAACATTAGAGAAGGTAGAGGAACACACAGAAGCCTTATACATGATCACATCAATCTCAGATGCAATATCCTACTGTCACTGAGATGAGTGAACTAAGTAATCAAAAACTTCATATTCATTTTCAGGAAGTACAACAATCCTAAAGCTACTGGCAGCACCACCAAAACTAGAAGTAGTATTGCTGTTGCCACCCATATTTTTAGTCTCAGTACTTGCACAAGGGTTTCTTCTTTTCTCTCTTTTATCCTGTTACCATCCCTGTTTTCTTCAAGTAATTATTTGTTAACAAAAAACCCCTTAACCAACTGATATTTTTAATTCTACAACAGGGTCAGCATTTTTTTTTTTTTTTTTTTGCCATTATAACAGCACTTTGTATATACTGATTACCAAAAGAAAATCTTTAACAAATTAAGATTTTTCACACTAGTATAGTCTGTGTTAGTATTTTTCCATTACAACGGTAGTGTATATATATATTGGTTTAGAAAAAAAAATGTTATTAAAACAAGATTTTTCAGACTAACACAGGATACATCAGTGTTTTGCCGTTACAATGGCAGTTTATATGTATATTGGTTAACCCGAATAAACCCCTTAATTAATTACTAACTTTTCAGACAGCTTACTTTCATTACATAGTGCATGTGATTTTTCACTTTAATGTGGACATAGGGCTTGTTTTGTGCATAATGAGCTGCAAGTATTATAGGCATCTTATAATGGTGATATGGGGGCCTTCAATAAGGCTTCTTAATTATTCTGGTGCATCTTGTGCGAGTAAAGGAAATTATCAAGATTGCAGTAGGAAACACTAGTTTTAAATTCCCCGATTGACTTTCCTACATATACAAGATGCCTAGAAATCAATGGACTTTAAAAATGTGTATCTATGATATGTAAACTATTATTTTTCAATTAGGCTTGGAAGGTGAAATTTAAAAAAACAAAAAAACAAATATGAACCAGTTCTCCCAATACTATTCAGTCCTACTTCTCGGATGTCTTCTTATGGAATTCCACAATTCAGTGGAATTCTCACCAGTGGAATTCCTTGCTGGCTGTGACGTCCCGGGTCCCATTCACTTAGGTCAATGATTTGCCTTAGTGTCTGTGGCCTAAGCTAGGAACTCAGGGATATCACAGGTGAGGCACGGACTTCCACCAAAGAAAACAATGGAGCTGCAGGACCAGACCCTGCTGGCGGCACCAAAACACTGGTGACAGGGAAGTATGTTGTTGTTGTTTTTTTTTCCTCAACTCCCCAGGTCTAATAAAAAAAATAACATTTTAGCCTGGACAACTCCTTTAAGACTGAGATTTCATATTGCTGCAGAAGTTAGGACAAGTGAAGAATAGTTGCTGTAGAAGTTAAGACAAGTGTTATGGTCATCAGGGTTTATTATAAAAAAAATAAATAAAAATAAACCCTACGGAGCCCTCTGGGCTACTGACTGCTAAACAACCTGGTGTGAACAGAGTCTAACAGTTACTGTCACTGCCAGCTAAATAAAAGGACCAGGTGTGCTCTGTTACTGTTCACAGAGCCCTGTGCAGTCAGAGCAGCCACACAAATAAACTAACTGGCTAGCCAGCACTCCTGGACTAGCCAGAGACCAACAAACCCTGTGTGCTTCCAGCCACCCAACCCCCAATGCAGCTACAGCCTAACAACTGGTCAGTGTGAATATTGACAGACACACACACAAACCAGGCAGCATGCTGCCCAACTACAAATGGCATGGCTGACTCAGGGGATATTCTAACTAGGGCCACTAAGTGTTGTCAGGCTGGAACCCAAGCGCGCACGCGCACACACACACACACATATAAATTCAGGTTAGGATTTGAATTTGATCTTAGAGTGTCGGGCGTCCAGACCAGCCTCCTTATACAGGCAAGGGGCGGTCACCAGCAGACCAGCCTCACAATCCGAGCGTCCATTGGTCGACACACCAGTCCATCAATGAGTCGACCACGCCCGGCTGTTGTAAGGCAGGTTAACCCCTTTAACCCTGGATTGTGCAGAGGAACAGACAGTGACGCCCATCTCATGGCCGCAGTTACTGCACAATCCTAACAACAAGTAACAAAACTTTAGGGACTTCACCTCTTTGTCAAACTTTCACAATATATAGTTAAAATCCTCCTCCTCCTCCTATTACTACTACTACCAATAATAATGATAAAAACAACATTAATTCTTATATAAATTCCGCAAGTATTTGGGGTAACCTCAATGAATGGGGTTATATACTGGTCTACTGAAAAAATACACATGATGTGGTGACCTTCTTGTATATATTTTGTATCTCATTATAAATAATCCCCTTGGAAAACCTTTGCATCTCCCAACTGATTTTTTTAGATAGGTTTTGCCCTAAATCATTATCTATTCTCTATTGAGCTAATTTGCATCTCAAAGCCGGTGTTCATAAGCAGTAACATAATTTCTGGTCATTATATGATTATATTTTACATTTTTAATGTAATGTCTATAGTTTCCATTTCTGTTTGAGCTGGTGCGAGTCAAATAACTCTTACACTGCACACAGTGAGTAGAGGAGAATCTGCTCTTTAATTGTCTCTCTATTACTCAGGAACAACCATGATCCATAATATTGTCCCCCACAATTACAACGTCCAAGAGCACCCTGAAGACTCACCGATACAGGAAAGTCTACAAACTTCAATAATCCTTTGGCCAGGACACCACCATCTGGAAAGCTTCTAACCTCATCTCTGTTTTCTATTCTCCTTTCCTCATAGATTGTAAGCCCTTATGGGCAGGGCCTTCTATTCTACCTATCAGTTGGTTTTTGTGTATTTTGTTTTTTGGATGTAAACCCTCTTCAAATGTAAATGGTTTTTTGCCTTCCCCTGGATCAACACTGTAGGGATTGTAGGTTTATAGGTTGGACTTGATGGACTAATGTCTTTATCCAACCTCATCAACTATGTAACTATATAAAGCTCCATGGAATCAGTGGTACCCTAAAAATAAGTAATATAATAATAACTAGACATTCTGAAGCCATTTCAATCATTTATTTATGTTAGCCCAAGGAAAGGAAATTATAATGGAAATACTTATGTTATTAACTTCTTTAAAAAATGAGCCTGAATTTCATTGAATGGGATACTGTAGGTATAACCAAAACCTGGGCCCAAGCTTCAGCCCCATATTCTGCAGAGCTTCCATTTAAGAAGGGCTATTCCCAACACAGTATTTATACCTATAGTCATAGGCCATGACATCGATACATAATGGATGAGGATATATCAAGAATGGAGCCCTATCTGTTCCTAAAAGTCAATGGAGAGGGGTGTCTTTCTCCATTTACTTCTTAATAGTTGAAGATTCCTGCTCAGATCTTCCCATAACTCCTGTAGAAGTGAATGTAGAGTCCTATATGTAGCATCTCTCCATTGACTTTCAGGTAGAGATGGACCCTGTTCTTGAGATTAATAAGGGACCTTCATTTATCAAGTATTTATGGCATACCCTATAGCTATAGCCCTAACTACTAAGATGGGGATACCTCTTTAACGTTGCACTCATTTCATTGACTTTGGCTTCTTCTTCAGTTGATTCTTGATGGTGTTTTTCACGTCCTTGTTCCTCATACTATATATAAAAGGGTTCAACATCGGAGTCACTGTTGTATAAAGAATTGGCACTACCTTGTCTGTTTTATTTGAGAAATAAGTATATTTTTTTGAGTGTGGCTGTAGATACATGAACATAACCGTCCCATAGTAGAGGGTGACCACCGTGAGGTGCGAGGCACACGTGGAGAAGGTTTTCTGCCTCCCTTCTGAGGAGATGATCTTCAGAATATTGGAGATAATATGGACATAGGATATCAAAGTTAAGAGGAAGGAAATAATACCAATAATGGCTCCAGTGATATAGGTATATAACTCATTCAAAAAGGTATCTCCACACGACATTCGTATCAAAGCAGGCGTCTCGCAAAAGTAGTGGTTGATGTCGTGACAATTGCAAAATGGAAGTTGGAACGTGAGGATCACCTGAACAAAAGAATTTATAAATCCGACACTCCATGGCCCTACAGTTAAGTTATAACAGAATTTCTTGCTCATTATGGTGTTATAATGCAACGGTCTACAAATAGCGGCAAATCTATCGTAGGCCATGACCGCAAGTATCATACATTCTGTTGCACCCAATGCTAAAGAGAAGAACATCTGTGTCGCACATCCCCATAAGGAAATACTTCTGTCTTTGGCCAAGGTGTTCATTAGGAGGACAGGAACAATGGAGGAGGAGAAGAAGATGTCAATGATAGAGAGGTTGGTCAGAAAGAAGTACATGGGGGTGTGTAGTCTTGGATTGATCCTCACAGCAATGATCAGAAGAAGGTTCCCCGATATCGTCATTATATACATTATTAAAAATATAAGGAAGAAGACAACTTGTAGATGAAGGACTTTGGATAATCCAAGTAAGATGAACCTCTGTGAAGTAGTTTTGTTTAATTTTTCCATGGACTTTAAGTGGTTCCTGATTTGTAACGAGAAAAAAAAAAACCAAAATATAGTTTCTAACCTATTTACCAAAATGTAAGAGCTTGTCCACAAATAAGTTGGTGGATCAACCAATGTTCGATGCCTTGGTGGGTTTTTTTCAGTCTAGAAATAAACTATTTCAATGATACTATGGCAAAGAGGACACTGAGATGTATCTAGTAAAGATCTCCAATGGTCATCAATATGTAACACCAAGAATAGTTGCAACATCTAAACTAGAGACTTTTGGAATTTCTAATTTCAAATTAAACAAAATCTGTTAATGATAACATATTACATTATTAGAACAATTGTCATTTTAATGATACATTTAACTAAACAGAAGCAAAAAAATTCAATGTTTCACATTCCACTTACAATCCTTTGCTAGTGCGAGCAATTCGAGCAATCTCTACAGATGGAGAAACATCTTGGCTGTCTTACAAGTCACAAATGTCTTGGTGGCTTTCATATATATTATACACCGGTTAATCATGAATTCCCTTTGAGAAGTGTTGACTCTCCAAGCTCATTTCTCCAATGTCTTTGAAGACCTTGGGTGATAAATCATTATTTATTCTCCGTTGACCTAATTTTTTATGTTTACATTGTATTTGTATATTTATTGTAACAAAAAAAACGAAGATAAATTTGGAATGAAAATTAAGATTATGGATAGTTTTGTCCAGTTTTCTTTTATGTTTATGGAGTGACCCTAGCAGGTAATGAACCTTATTTACTTACCGACCCCCACTCCTGCTCACGGCCACCGGTGCTTCCCCTTCTGCAGAGGCGGTTGTGATCAGGAGCAGAGATTGGTAAGTGAGATTGTAGCCCCAAAACACTTTTCATACCCCGAGTATAATGATTGGAGGGCCTGGGGAGGGGAGGGAACATAGCAAAAACTGTTACTTACCTCTTCTGCGCTCCGGCAGTCTGCAGCCCCATTTGGTGACGTCCCAAACATCACGCAGGCCAGGCTGATGTTATTATGCGCCATGACACAGGCCTTGCTCATGTGACGTCTGGTCCAAGATTGAAGATGGCCAAAAGTAGCGGGGAGCGTGCCATAACCCAGGAGAGGTAAGTAACATGTTTTTTATGTTTGTATGATCCCCTAGATCTCCAATCATTATACTCTGAGGTCTACAAAGATAATAATAATAGATAATAGTGTGTGTAGGGGCCACTATGGCGCATAATAGTGTGTGTAGGGGCCACTATGGGGTACAATAGTGTGTGCGGGAATGCAGTTTGTGCAGAGGTGAGGGTGGAGGGGCATGTTAAATGTTTGCTTTAGGGCCAAGCCATTCCGATTTACACCACTGAGAGAAGGGCCATTCTTTTACAGCAATTTGTTGGGGACCACATTGCAAAGACAAAAAAAATGTTTTTTTTTTAAATTGTAGCATGTCAATTATAGCTATGTAAATGCTGGTATTTTCTGGATAATAGAGTCTAAGGCAGGTTTGAGTATTTTTTTTCCCCCTTGATTCTGATTTGTTTTCTGGGTGAAAAACTCTTGCATGCTCTGTATTTTTTTCGTCCATCGACTTTCTTGTAAAAAATGAAAAAACAAAGGAATAGATTTTAGAATAATGTTACCATTACAACCTGAGTTTAATTCTCAGTGGTCACTTATAATTCTATAAAACATGCTCCACTAGTCCTCCTGATTAGAGATGAGCGAGTAGTACTAGATCGAGTAGGTATTCTATCGAATACTACGGTATTCGAAATACTCGTACTCGATCGAGTACGACTCGCTATTTGAATGTAAAAGTTCCATGCAGAACCAGCATTGATTGGCCGAATGCTATGCAGTCGGCCAATCAATGCTGGTTCTTCTCCTACCTTTAGAAGTCTTCTCCGTGCAGCTTCCCCGCGGCGTCTTCCAGCTCTTCATTCACTCTGCCAGGCAGAGCCGGAAGACGCCGCGGGGACGCTGCAAGGAGAAGACTGCTCGGAGGATCCAGCCCGACCCTCACTCGTGGACTTGGTAAGTATAATTTGATCGAACGTTGCCTACCCCTAAAACAAGCATTTTCCCCCCCATAGACTATAATGGGGTTCGATATTCGATTCGAGTAGTCGAATATTGAGGGGCTACTCGAAATGAATATCGAACCTCGAACATTTTACTGCTCGTTCATCTCTACTCCTGATATAATTCTATAAAACATGCTCCACTAGTCTTCCTGATATAATTTTATAAACTGTGCTCCACTAGTTCTCCTATAATTCTTGAAACAGTACTCGGGAACAACACACACAAAAAAAAAACATAGAAAAAGGCAAATTTTACATAATTTTACCCAAAAATCCAAAAATAGGTTGAACAAAATTGTTGCTTGTTCAAACTCACTTATGTCAAGTAACAGGTGTGGGTAGCACAAAAATCACAAGTCTGAAAAAAGAGAAATGCTGACTCAATCTTTGCATTGTTTGCCACACTAAGCATGTAGAACAGAAAGAGGAGAAAAGAACTGTCCAGAGATTTGAGAACCAAAATTATGCAAAAATATCAACAATCTCAAGGTTACAAGTCCATCTCCAATGATCTTGATGTTCCTGGAAACATAATCCAGAAGTTTACAACCCATGGCACTGTAGCTAATCTCCCTGGTTGTGGACGGAAGAGAGAAATTGATGAAAGGTTGCAATGCAGGATAGTACGGATGGTGGATAAACAGCCCCATCACATTTCAAAGGAATTCAAGTTGTCCTGTAGCCTCAGTGCCAACTATCTGTCAACATTTTAATTAAATGAAAAGTTAATGGTAGAAGACTCAGGAGGAATCCACTGCTGACACAGAGACATTGAAAAACTAGACTGCAGTTTGCCACAATGCATGTGAGTAAGCCAAATTCCTTCTGGGAAAACATCTTGTGGACAGATGAGACCAAAATAGAGCTTTTTGGTAAAGCACATTATTCTCTTGTTTACTGATAACTGGGGTTGAGCCGATCTTGAGATTTCAGGGTCGATTTCAAAATCCGATTTCCGATCATTTTCCAGCCGAATAAGGTTCTGACAAAAAAAAAAAAACACCTATAACTACCTTCAAGAGCTTCAGAACGTTTCTAGAAGAAAAATTAATCAAAGACTTCACCAGCTATAAACAAGCAGTTCCCAGCTTCAAGAATGCTCTCACCTCTGCAAAACATCTACTTCACCACCCTTCTCCATCCTCTGGTTCCCCCTCTGACATCACTTATCTCAGCTGAAAACTTTGCCTCTTATTTAAAAAACAAAATTAATACCATCAGAGAAAGTTATCCTACAACCCTCACAACTACTCTATTCAACTGTTTTATTGTCTTCCTACATAACCTGCTTTTCCACCACCACCAATAAAGAGCTTTCTACCGTAACTAAGGTACCATCCCTCAACTTGTTCTCTCCAGCCAACTCTAGCTCCACCTTACCGCTTCTTGCTTCAAAACTCCTTGAGCGACATGTCCACCTTGAACTATCCTCCTATATTTCATAAAATGTACTTTTGACAGAATACACTCTGGTCTCTGACCCCATCACTAAACTAAAACTTCCCTAGTAACTACCAGAGCCAAAAGATAATACTCTGTTCTGCTCCTTCTAGATCTCTGCGCTACCTTTGATACAGATGATCATTCCCTCTTGATAGAAATTCTCTAATCTCTTGGCACCAAAGACTTGGTTCTCTCCTGGAACTCTTCATACCTCACCAAAAGCACATGTATCTTCTCCCACTAGAAGACCATCTCCTCATCTCACCCTCTCTCCTTAGATGTCCCTTAAGACTCTGTTCTAGAACCCATACTGTTCCCTATATATATTCCTGGCCTAGGCCAACTTTTAGAATTCCATTGTTTTCAATACCACTGTTATGCCGCCAACATTCAAACATATCTCTGGCTCAGACATTATGAGTCTGCTATCCAAAAATCCAGAATGCCTAGCAGACTTTGCCTACTTCTTCTCCTTCTGCTTTCGGTAGTTTAATATCTTCTGCTCACCTCATGCAGCCCCCACCTGAGCAATGTACGTTAATGGAGCCTCCATTATCCCAATAACACAAGTCTGTTGTCTTGGGATAACCTTTGATTTAGCCTTGACCTTATTGCATCACATCCAATCCCTCAACAGCTCCTGCTGCCTCCAACTCAAATCCATCTTTCAAATCCCTAAGACTATGCCGATACCCTTTTCTGTGGCCTTCCAGTAAATGTACCACTTGCACCACTCCAGTCTGTTGTTTACTTAATCCACCTCTCCTCTCGATTTTCACCAGTCTCTTCCCTTTGCCAATCCCTTCAATGACTACCTATCACCCAGAATCAGGTTTAAAATACCAAAACAAACATAAAAGCCCATCCACAACCTGTCCCCTCCATACATCTCTGACCTAATCTCCCGCTATCTCTGTAGACGTAATCATCAATCTTCAACTCCTCCTTCTTTGCTCTACCCATATCCACTCTTCACATAACCACCTCCAAGACTTCTCCTATATTCTGGAACGTACTACCATGATCAATAATACTGTCTCCCACAGTTAGAATCTCCAAGGGCACCCTGAAGACTTATTTCTTCAGGAAAACCTACAAACTTCAACAATCCTTCTGCCACCACACCACCATCGGAAAAGCTTCTACCTTCGTCTACTTTTTCCATCCCCCTTCCCTCATAGATCGTAATCTCTTATGGGCAAGTCCTCAAATTCTACCAATCTTGTTTTTTGAGTGCTTTGTGTTTTGTATAGAAAGCACCATGGAATCAATGATACTCTAAACATAAGTAATATAATAATGAGACAGTCTGAAGCCATTTTCGGTTATTTATTTCAGCCAAAGGAAAGTAGATCCTCAAGTAGATCCAGAATTTTCCATTCAGTTCCATTGGATGTGATACTGTATGTATAATCAAAACCTGGGCCCAAGCTTCAGCCCCATATTTCACAGCTTAAAAGAGCTCCCATTTAAGAAGGGGTATTCCCAACACAGTATGTATAGCTATATTCATAGGACAAACCATCAATACATAACTGATGGGAATATATCAAGAATGGAACCCTATCTGTTCCTAAAAGTCAATGGAGAGGGATGTCTTTTTCCATTTACTTGTAAATAGTTGAAGCTTCCTTCTCAGATCTTTTCTGTAGAAGTGAATGGAGGGAGTCTGATGTGTAGCACCTCACCCTTGACTTTCAGGAAGAGATGGGCCCTGCTCTAGAGATAAATATGAGACACTCATTTATCAAGTGTTTATGGCATATCCTATAGGTATACCCCTAGCTAAAGCCCTTGTGGGGAAGTTAGCTTGGTAGAGGCAGTGTTGCAGACCCAAACAGTCAAGGCAGAGACACAAAATGTGCAACAAACTAGTTTATTTACAAAAAAATAGGAAAATAAATAAACCTTGACTTCAGGTACAAAATGAGCAAAACAAAAAACAGCTTTAACTTCAGGCAAAAACAAAATTTAAAAAAACCTGCTCGTCTGAGCAACTAACTAAACAGAACTGATACCCTAACTATACATGTTACTTACTTCCAGCCACATACACAAAAAAAAAGATCACAATATAGTCTCATCGGACTCAGGGTTACAGGACAGACTCATCCGCCTCCTTTCACCTCATGGAACCCTGGATTACTCATGTAATGAGCCCAGGATCTACACCTGTGCTGAGGCCTACTCCAGATCTTCCTTGGACCAGACATATGTCACAAACCTGGGGCTGATATACTCCAGCATTCTGCCTGTCCACTTCTCACACTAATTTCATTGACATTACTTCCTCTTCAGTTGACTCATGATGGTGTCTTTCACGTCCTTGTTCCTTATACTATATATAAAAGGGTTCATCATCGGAGTTACTACTGTATAAAGGAGTGGCACTACTTTATCTATCTTAGTAGAGTAAGGCGTATATTTTTTTGAGTGTGGCCGTAGATACATGAACATAACAGTCCCATAGTAGAGGGTGACAACAATGAGGTGTGAGGCACACGTGGAGAAGGATTTCTGCCTTCCTTGTGAGGAGATGATCTTCAAAATGTTGGAGATAATATGGACATATGAGATCAACGTGAAGCAGAAGGAAAGCAAAGCAATAATGGCTCCTGTGATGTATATAGATAATTCATTATGGAAGGTATCTCCACAAGACATTTGTATGAAGGCAGGAACCTCACAGAAGTAGTGGTTGATGTCTCGACAATTACAGAATGGGAGTTGGAACGTAAGAGACACCTGAATAAGAGAGTTAATAAATCCGACACTCCATGACCCTACAGCTAGATAGATACACAACGTCTTGTTCATTATGGAGTTATAGTACAATGATCTACAAATGGCGGCAAATCTATCATAGGCCATGGCGGCAAGTATTATACATTCTGTTGCGCACATAGTTAAGGAGAAATACATCTGTGTCACACATCCCAGTAAGGAAATACTTCTGTCTTTGGCCAAGGCGTTCATTAGTAGGACAGGAACAATGGAGGAGGAGAAGCAGAGGTCAATGATAGAGAGGTTGGTCAGAAAAAAATACATCGGACTGTGTAGTCTTGGATTGATCCTCACAGCAATGATCAGAAGAAGGTTCCCAGATATCGTTATAAAATACATTATCAAAAATATGAGGAAAAAGATAACTTGTAGGTGAAGGACTTCAGATAACCCAAGTAAGATAAACCCTGTATGGGAAGTGGTTGTATTTAATTGGTCCATGACATTCAGGTGTGTCCTGATATATAATGGAAAAAAAGAATTAAGGAAATTCTAATTTTTGATCTACTTTCAAAAATGTTGAGTTGGGTTATGTTGGGGAGCTGAGACTGAAAGCAAGTGCACTGAACCCTCATCAGCCGCGCACTCTGCTCCGGATTAGGCCCAATGAATGGGCCTAGTCTGGAGGAGGGTTTGTCTTCAGGCTCAATCGCGAGGCGAAACAGCCTGAAGAATGAGCAAGTCGCTTCTTCTGGCTCTCGGAAAAAAACTCCTGACCAGCTCCCATTGATTTCAATGGGAGCCGTCTTTTTGGTCAGGATTTTGAGGCAGATATGGCCTCAAAATCCTGACCAAAAAAAATCTCCATGTGAACTTACCCTCAGTGTTTAACTTAAATAGGCTAAATATAGTCTCCATTATTACCCAAGTACCCTCTGCAACTAGTGTTGAGAAGAGTCAGGTATGATCCAGTAGCTCACCATCTAGTGATGGTTGGGTATTTGGGTGACTCTAGGCATAATTAGTAGTGTTGAGCGAATAGTATTCGAATACCTCCGCTCCCATAGGAATGCATGGGAGTGGCCGATCGCGAAGGGGTTAAGCGCTGGCTTCAATGCATTCCTATGGGAGCGAGGTATTTGAAACTAGGATTCGAATACTATTTGCTGAACACTAGTAATTAGGCTTCAAAAGTCCAAAAAGAATATGTTTTCGTTTTCTCACCCTGTTAAGGTCAGCCTGCTGTTTTTTGTCATGGCTAGTAAAAAGTAAGGGACATCCTTTTTTTCCAATTATCTATTTATTTAGAAGAAAAAACAATGGCATTGGCTTCCCCCAAAACTTTTCGGAATCGATCAAATACAATAAAGTAGCCAACCTCCTGGGCCTACCGGATTGGGAAACCCATGGTTTGGGGACTTTTCAAGACTAATAACACCAACCTGCATCATTCTCAGCTGAATCATCACTAGATAGTCAGATACTGGATCATAACTAGAGATGAGCGAACACTAAAGTGTCCGAGGTTCGAAATCCGATTCGAACAGCCGCACACTGTTCGACTGTTCGAACGGATTTCGAACCCCATTATAGTCTATGGGGGGAAATGCTCGTTTCAGGGGTAGGCAACATTCGATAAAATTATACTTACCAAGTCCACGAGTGACGGTCGGGCTGGATTCTGCTTGAAGTCTTCTCCCGGCGCAGGGTCCCCGCGTCCTCTTCCGGGTGGAATTCACTCTGCCTAGGCATCCGGCCTAGGCAGAGCCAACTGCGCATGCGCGTGCGGCTCTGCCCAGGCCCGACGCCTGAGCAGAGCCGACTGCGCATGCGCGTGTATGCTATGTATGCGTGTATGTTATGCGTGTATGCGTGTATGTTAGATGCGCAGTTGGCTCTGCCTAGGCCGGATGCCTAGGCAGAGTGAATTCCACCCAGAAGAAGACGCGGGGACGCAGCGCGGAGAAGACTTCAGAAAGGTAAGAGAAGAACCAGCGTTGATTGGCAGAGTGTATAGCTTTCTGCCAATCAACGCTGGTTCTGCATCGAACATTAAACTTCGAACAGCTAGTAGTGTTTTGATCGAGTACGAGTATTTTGAATACCGTAGTATTCGATCGAACACCTACTCGATCGAGTACTACTCGCTCATCTCTAATCATAAGAGATAAGATAAGATAAGATAATCCTTTAATAGTCCCACCTTGGGGAAATTTCATAACCAGTTCTTCCTGGCACCACTTAGACGTAATAGGGGCTTAGAGTTAGCGTACTTGATGGTTGACAATAAGTAACACCAAAATATCTAGTGTTTCACACAGCAACCATTAGTAAAGCAATAGTAAAAAAGTAAATAAATAAATAAGTAAATTATTGAAATAAAACAAATAACTATTTCATTAAAATTAAAACAAAGCCACTGCTGGTCATCGCCGTAGACCACATAATGGAATGTAGTCAAATGAGCAGATCTGAAAAGTGAATAGAAAGGCAAGCAAAGCAAGCATATTAGTAAAACATAGCTAAGCAATACAATTATCATACCTACCTATCCTATTCTGGTGTTGCCACCTCTCATGACATCTCGTTGGCTGCTCTACATCATGTAATAGGTTTACTAGAGTTCATTAGCCAACAGTAAGCCCCAAGATGAGCCAGGCTTCATCCTCCAGGGTGCAGGGACTCTTTCTCCTTCTGAAGGGGTCCTGTACGTACCTATCCTATATATGAGAATATTAGTTGTTAGATGAACCCCTTTAAGTATCCCCTACGATAATAATGAGTAGAATACTTAAGCAAAGCTCATTAAATACATGAATTCTGATAAACTGATCCATCAGAAATTATTCTTTGTCACCATTCTCAACAGGTGTATAGTAATTTCCGAAAGAAAGAAGAAATGAAAGAGGTCGTCCGGTTCTTCTTTGGCCTTGTTCCAATCTTCTCTTCTACTTTAACCCCTTAAGGACACAGCCCAAAAGTATGTTAAGGACCAGGCCTATTTTTTCAAAATTGACATGTGTCACTTTAAATGGCAATAACTTTGAGACGCTTTAACTTACACAAGTGATTTTGAGATTGTTTTCTCGTAAAACATTATACTTCATGTTAGTGGTAAACACTAATCAATATTTTTGTATTTATTTATTAAAAAAATAGGAAATTTGATGGAAATTTGGAAAAAAAATGCAATTTTCAAAATGTGAAATTTTCTGCTTTTCATGGAGATAGTTATACCACCCAAATATAGTAATAAATATTATCTCCCATATCTCTGATTTATATCGGCATCATCTTTTGATTGTATTTTAATTTATTTTGGACGTTACAAGGCTTACAAGTGTAACAGCGATTTTCCAGATTTACAAGAAATGTAACTATGTTTGTTTTTTTGTTTGTTTTACACACTTTATTTTATTTTTATTTTTTTAAACTTTTTTACATTTGTGCTGTAAGCACACTAGAACCAGCGATCAGAGAGGATCACATTCTATACTAACTATAGACTTGCAATACACGTGTATTGCAGTCTATAGAGGAAGCTAGCTATGCAGATGCATAGACTAGCTTTCTCTCGTCCCAGCATCCAAGCTCGCTCCGATGGGGGGAGGGATTAAGGAGCAGCGTGTAGCTGTAAATTACAGCTCACACAGACTCCTTATGCAGCCGGCAGCATGATTTATAGCCCGGCCAAACCCCTAGGGTGCCATGATCACTATGGATCATGGCACCTTAAGGGTTAAACAGGGGGGGGGGGTCGGTGCAATCACCGTCCCTGCTGCTACAGGGGAAGCCTGGCTGTCAGATACAGCCGGCCTCCCGTGGAGATCGCACGGGCTTTGCTTCTGAACCCGTGTGATCTCCATCACGTACAGGTACGTAGGAATGCGGGAACTAACCACATTCCCTGACGTACATTGTACGTGATTTAGCGTTAAGGGGTTAAACAGTCCATATTTATTTAAGGTTTCTCTATCATATGACATTTTTCTATTTTTGAGGATTTGAGATCTTCATACTGGTTTAACTCTTCAAAGATTCAAAGAGGTAGACCATGGGCGACTACGTCATTGTTTGTACCAGAAGATATTGGAGAAGATTATTAAAACAAAACTGTTCTAGTTGCCCATAAGAGCCAATCACAATGCCACTTTCATTTTTCCGGAACAGAATATTTTAGAAAATTTTTGTCTAGACCACCTTAATGGACGACTTAAATAACTCAAGTCACAATTTGAAGAAAGCTTATATGATGTTGATATATGATAGATATGTATCTTTGATCTTTATTGATGGGCTGTGATATAATTGTGCCCCAATTCCAAAATTTAGGACATCCATGCCCACATGAACCATACAGCAGCCACATCCATGTGAGACGTAGTAGCCAAAAGAAGTGTAAAAATCATATATAGCAACATTTTTATTAAGATTTCTCAAATACAACTCTTCTTATATAAACTCATACCACCTTTTATGAATTTTTTCGTTTCAAAAAGTTTATTAAAAAATATCACAAAAGCACGGCCGAAATTCCAAAATATCCCACACAGGGGGAAAGAACATATAGTATCAGGTTGGTTCATGTACAAAAGTAACGGTCTCCTAAACTGGAAATTGCATCTTGTAATGTTGGAATGAAAAATATAAGCTATTGTATGTCCAAATGATTTCTAAAAATCTTGTAATGATACATTTTTGTTGTCATTACTATAGAAATACAATTTTTTTCCTTTGGTAGCTAAAATCAAAATGAAATAAATCTGTTAAATTATTGCATTAAATTATTATAACACAATAAATTTGTGCTAGTAATATTTAGAGATGAGCGAACAGTAAAATGTTTGAGATTCGATATTCGTTTCGAGTAGCCCCTCAATATTCGACTACTCGAATCGAATATCGAACTCTATTATAGTCTATGGGGGGAAAATGCTCGTTTCAGGGGTAGGCAACGTTCGATCAAATTATACTTACCACGTCCACGAGTGAGGGTCGGGCTGGATCCTCCAAGAAGTCTTCTCTGTGCAGCGTCCCTGCGGCGTCTTCCAGCTCTGAATTCACTCTGCCAGGCATCGGGCCTGGGCAGAGCCGACTGCGCATGCCCACACTACAAGCAGACATGTACAGTCGGCTCTGCCCAGGCCCGATGTCTGGCAGAGTGAATGAAGAGCCAGAAGACGCGGCGGAGAAGACTTCTAAAGGTAGGAGAAGAACCAGCGTTGATTGGCCGACTGTATAGCATTCAGCCAATCAACGCTGGTTCTGCATCGAACATTTCCATTCGAATAGCGAGTGGTACTCGATCGAGTACGAGTATTTAGAATACCGTTCGGGGGATATTGTCACTCCTTAGGGAGAGACCACCATATAGGTGTGTGGAGACTTGTTAAGCCTTTAGCACTCCACTTTGCAAGGAACTATGGGAAGAATATGCAAATCCGCCTTCCATGATGTAATTAGGAAGACAGTTGCTGCCTCATTGTTGCAAACCAATAGAGGGCGCTCACTGGAATGTGCAAGCCTGTCTTAAGACAGGATTCCAGTGAAATAACCCAATAATGGCTGCTCCCTTTTAGAATTATTTAGAATACCATAGTATTCGATCAAATACCTACTCGATTGAGTACTACTCACTCATCTCTAGTAATATTATGTAGAACTAATGAAATTACTGAGTATTCAGTAAACGTGAAAAATCTAAAGAAAAATATTTAGCAAAAAAATTATTTCAAATAATGTAACTTCTACTTACAAACCATTCGGGAGCACGCAGAGCAAACACTAAGCATGAGGGCACCATCTTGGTTTTCTTGCACAACCTGTGCCATGTGGGGACCTTCTTATATATTTTATACCTCTTATTTATTAATTCCCATTGAAAATTGTTAAATTCCCAGTCTCATTTCACAAATAGGTTTGGAGACCTTTGTGATAATTCATCGTCTATTCTCTGCTGATCGAATCTGTAGGGTAATGTTGTATTTGTATTTTATGTAACACTAGTAGAATACCCGGCGGCTTTGCTCACGGAAAATATGTTAAATCATTAAGTAAAATTTTCAGTGACACCCTGAAATCGACATTTTGAGAGCGTTACAGTAATTTGTTTTTTACACTTTAAATTTTTATTATTTGGGCATTTTACTAATTTGTCGTAACATTGATGTGGGCAACTTTTTTTTTCGTTTCAACATTTTTATTGATTTATATATTCAAAACATATTACGTAGTATAAACTATTACAACTTTTTTAAACTAGTTTTTATCAAAAATAAAAATGTATGCACCTTATACAAAACATTTACACCAGGGGTGTAACTACTGGGATAGCAGCTGCCACAGGGCCCAGGACATTAGGGGGCCCGGTGACAGCAACTACCCCTGCATTTTTTTTTTTAATAGGCCGTTACTGGCTGGAGTTACTCCAGACGGTAACAGGCCCTATTTACTTACCGATCCTGGCAGCGGCACATGCACGTGTGTGATCCATGTGTATGTATGTGTGTGTGCATGCACGTGTGTGGTCTGTGTATATGTACGCGTGTGTGTGTTTATTTGTGTGTGTGCGCACACGTGAGATCCAAGTGTATGTATACGTGTGCACATGCATGTGTTTGGTCCGTGTATATGTATGCGTGTATGTGCGTGTGATTCATGTGTTCCTGAGTGCACGTGTCCATGCCTGCGGTAGTTGTGTATGAGTACACATGTGCTCTGTTCGTCCGTGTGTAGAGTGCATCCATCTGAGTGTCTTTGCATGTGTGTGTGTGGTATTTATGGTCTGGTGTTTGAGTTCTATGTGTGTCTAGAGTGGTCTGGTGTTTGGCATTTGTGTGGTGTTGTGCTTGTGGGTTGGTGTATGTGTGCTGTATGTGTGATGTTTATATGATGTTTGTGTGTTGTGTGTGGTGGTGCGGCCCCTATAGCAGCGACTCTTTGGCGCCCTCACTATAATCCGTCCCTGTCAGTCACAGCTGCTGTTTTCCCCTCAGCACTTTCTCTTTCACTTTTCCCCATTATATGTATAGGGCCTATCTTTGGGGGCACCAATCTCATGACGGGGGGACGCTAGAGAGATGTAACATTAAGTAATGTTAAGTTATGTAAGTATTCTGCTCCTGTGAGTGGAGAGGGGGTGAGCCAAATTTCACCCAAATCAGGCGAGAACTGTGGATTTGTATAGAGCAGACTACTACAGGATTTGAGTTTTATATATAGAATAATGAAATGGAGTAACAATTTGGAACCACAAGTAAGAATATCAACAATGGCAGATTCTAGCTGCTGTAAGTCTGTGTACGATGTCTACAATGCTATAAATATCCAACGATATAAAGTATATAAAGTCCAGATCAATGATAAGTAATTTTTGGTCTTGTCCTAAACCTTTTTCAAGCCCGATCTGAATAGATTATCATATGGTGGTGAGAAACACACAGCTATATGCATTACGTGAATAGATTGAATGACTCTCGGGCATCAAAAACAGATGAATGGTACGGAGCAGATGAAAGCGACATATTGTCCCATAGTATAATTGGTACGGGACAGTAATGAAGGTATGGACTCTTAATAGGTTAGATAACTATATTGTTAGGAATCCCTCTCCTGGTATAAGAGGCAGGCCCGTAAATCCGGCCAATACACGGACTAAGTTTTATGGCTGAAACTTGGTCGTGTGAATACAACCTAAGACTGTCACGGGACAGTTTTATGCTTCTTTTGTTTTTCATCCAATGATCAGAATTGGCTGCCCACCTTGGTTTTAGCCTAAATTTTCAAGACCATGAGCAAAAACAGTTGAGACAACCGTTCATTTTTTGATAAGAGTATAGAATCAATATACTACCTATTCTAAATAGGTGAGGAGTAGGTAGACTGCAAGGATGAGATAAGATGATATAAGATAAGATAATCCTTTAATAGTCCCACCAAGGGCAAATACAGTGTGTTATAGCTGAATGGATAATACAGTAATATATTACAAGTAAGAACACATACAAACTCAGAATAGCAGATAGAAAAGATACTAGGAGTCATAGGAACTAAAAGAAAAGAAGACTTCAGGATCATTTAGTTCTCTGTGCGGAGTGATCTCCACTTGGCCTGATGTTGATAATACAGCCTTACCGTGGTTGGGAGGAAGGACCTCCGATAGCTCCTTCTGACACTTGGGGTGAAGCAGTCGGTCACTGACAGTACTGCCCAGTGCTGTTACAGTCTCATACATGGGGTGGGATTTGTTCGCTCGCATGGAGGTCACCACGGATAGTATCCTTCTGTCACCCACCATCTGTGCTGGGTCCAGGGGCTCCCCAGGACAGAGTTGGCCCCTCTAACCAGCCTGTCAAGTCTATTCATGTGCCTGGTTGGTATGCTATTCTCCCAGCAGACTACTCCTAAGAAGATGGTTGATGCTACCACAGAGTTTACATAAAGGAAGTGCAGTGTGTGAAAGGGGTACAATGTTGGATTAGGGAACTTTACTTAACAAAGGCAAGTTTATTATAATGTAGTCATAATAAAATATCTTCCATTTGTAAATTCCATAATACAATAAGTAGAAACTAGGGTTGAGCGATCAGGATCAGGAAAGATCAGCTCCCGATCGGCAATCAAGCAAACTTCACGATCACGATCAGGGCCGTGATCGGCTGGAAAATGATTATAAATCAGATTTTAAAAACAATCCAGAAATCTCAAGACCGGCTCAACCCTACTTCAAAAACATAAAGTAACTAGGGTTGAGCAATCTGGATCGGGAAAGATCGAATCCTGATCAGCGATCAAGCAAATTTCACGATCGGGATCGTCTGGAAAATAATCGAAAATCGGATTTTAAAAACCATCCAGAAATCTCAAGATCGGTTCAACCCCAGTGGGAACCACCCTCAGAAACAAAGATGTTTATGCAAGTTATTCATGGAGCCTTTGAAGTCCTTGTTCCTCATACTGTAGATGAAGGGGTTCAACATTGGAGTGACAGTGGTGTAGAGAAGAGAAATGATCTTATCGATGTGATGATAATACGTGGAGTGTGGTCTGATATACATGAACATAATGGTCCCATAGTAGAGCGTTACGACAAGGAGGTGTGAGGCACATGTGGAGAACACTTTAAATCTTCTTGTGATAGAATGGATTTTCAAGATCGTGGTTACAATATGGACATACGAAATCACAGTCAAAAAGAAAGAGGACATAACAATGATGGCTGCCGAAATATATATTGTTATCTCATGGACTTTAGTGTCTGTGCAAGACATTAAGAGGAATGGAGGTATCTCACAGAAGTAGTGATTGACATGGTTGGATCCACAGAATGCAAGATTCAAGGTGGGGACCACGAGTATGAAGGAGTTTATAAAGCCAACACCCCATGACATGGCAACGAAACAAATGCAAAGCCCAGTATTCATGATGGATTTATAATACAGTGGCCTACAGATGGCGACAAATCTATCGTAAGCCATGACCGCGAGTAAAAGGCTTTCTGCTGCTCCGAGAACCATATGGACGTACATCTGGGCAGCACATTCGAGGAAGGAGATACTTTTGTCTGTAGACAGGGTGTTCATGAGTATTTTCGGAACTACCGTACATGAGAAACTGATGTCAATAACGGAGAGGTTACAGAGGAAGAAGTACATGGGGGTGTGTAATGATGGGGTCATTTTCACCACATAAATTAGGAGTGTGTTTACAGATAATGTAATTGTATACATGACTAAAAGCGCAAAAAAGTAGACAATCTGGAGATGAGGGTCATCCGACAGGCCAAGTAGGATGAAGTGGGTTGAAGCGGTTTGGTTTATGTGCTCCATTAAAAAAAAAAAAAAAAAAGAAATCAGAGAGATCAGCAAAATGAAAGATATTCAACAGCTCCACCACAGGACATAATATGTATTACAAGTTGACCACTGCTGAAATCAATGACCGATCCATGTAATGCATGGACATGTTGGGTCCTCCAGAAGCTATTTGTAACCAATGGCATGCAAATTCACAAATAGTTTGTTATGTTGTGACCCTGAGTTACAGCCTGTATTATCCCAGACCAGAATATACTGGTTTGCTGGTTATTAATTGAAACAGTCAACGATTTTGACAACGTTTTGGAATCACATGAAGCTTTATACATGTGAATGTAATGGTGCTATATGTAAGTGATTACAAAAGTAGAGTGAAAGGAGAAGTTTAGGGTCGAGAGACTCTAGCAGCCTGTTGGGTGCCTCTAGCTTGGATATAAGGTGAGGTATAGTCGGGGATGGAGTCATACAGGTTTTGTATGGTATTCTGTTGCACACTTCCCAACAAATGTTGAAGCTGGGCCTGTAGATCCTGTAGACTCATAGGTTGCCAAGGCTGGTTCCATTAACGATGGGTGATAAATCTGGTAACCTGGTAGATCAAAGAAGACGTGTTGTCTGGTGGAGACATTCCTGGGAAACCCTTTTGTCTAGGGGTGAGCATTATCCAGCTGAAAAATTCCAGTTGGACACCAGAGAGGCAACTCATACCCTGCACAAAACAATGAGTTCTTAATGACAATCTAATAATGATAATTAATAGAGATGAGCGAACAGTAAAATGTTCGAGATTCGATATTCGTTTCGAGTAGCCCCTCAATATTCGACTAATCGAAACGAATATCGAACCCTATTATAGTCTATGGGGGGATAATGCTCATTTCAGGGGTAGGCAACGTTCGATCAAATTACACTTACCAAGTCCACGAGTGAGGGTCGGGCTGGATCCTCCGAGCAGTCTTCTCCTTGCAGCGTCCCCGCGGCATCTTCCGGCTCTGAATTCACTCTGCCCGCACTACAAGCGGACATGCACAGTCGGCTCTGACCAGGCCCGATGCCTGGCAGAGTGAATGAAGAGCCGGAAGACACCGCGGGGAAGCTGCACGGAGAAGACTTCTAAAGGTAGGAGAAGAACCAGCGTTGATTGGCCGACTGTATAGCATTCGGCCAATATTATTTATATGGCACCAACATATTCAGCAGCACTTTTCAAATCATAGACCTCGTGTACAGAAAAAATAAGACATTACATTGTCCAGATGTTTGGGGATACTTCCAATGCCCGTACTAAACATAGATCGAAGTCAAAGGCAGTGGCTTTGTGCCTGTAGAGTGCCACTACAATGGAGCTTAGCACCACTACCAGGAAAGGATCTTCACAACTTATGGCCTGGCTCAAGGATAGAAAATTCAGCCTCGGGACTATTTTTCTTTTAGCTGTTTTTGAAAAACTCTGTTATACTTGTGAATAGCTTTATGAAGATTTGGTTAAGAACTTACCTAAGGAGTATCAGGAAGGTTTGACAAGATTGGCCCCTCGTAATGCTCATAATGTTGACGTTCTATTAGAAATTTGGTTGAGAATTATTACATGCTTAAAAAAAAATTAAAAATTAAAAAAAAAAATTAATGGTTGAAAGAGTTCTATTTCTTCCTTTCATGTAATTCATACTTTAAAAAGACATCAACATCCCATTGTGTATAGAAGTTGCCACCAAAGATGTAGAGGAGCCGCTGTTCCTTCTCTTTTATATCATTGATTGTCGGTCTCTGGAGTAATCTCTTTCATTATCCTGATATCTCTCCGGCTTTACTGATAATTGCTCTTTCCTTTTAGTTTCATTGTCTTCAAAAGAATAAATAGAAAAATGCAGGAGGAATATTCTACCAATATTAACTACTACTCTAGTGTATATAGAGACCAATGTCTTTTAGAGGACCTGCCACCGCTTCTGGCATATCTGTTTTAGTAAATCTGGTATTGCCCATGAATGGGGTTGAGCTGATCTTGAGATTTCAGGATCGTTTTTAAAATTCAATTTCTGATCATTTTCCATTCGAACCCGATCCCGATTCTAATTCCGATCCCAATACAAGTCAATGGGATTTTTTTCATAATCGAAGATCGGATTTTAAAAATGATCCTATTCACTATACAGCATGGAGTCTAAAAATTGAACGCTTTAATTATTAGACTCCACACTGTGTAGTGATTAAAAAAAAATCCTCTGGCTACTTAGTCCTCACTGGTGTCCACTTACTTGCACAGAAGCGCTGCCACTGGTCCGGTCCCCGCTGTTCTCGCTCCTCTTTTCGCCTCGATGCCCCTGCCTCCCAGGTTAGTGTTACAGACCTAGGAATAAGGCGAGGCTTGTGGCTTAGGAGAGTGTGGGTGGGTATAGGGCAGGCAAATGTGAGTACTCCCCTCCCAGTACCCGCCCACACTCTCCTAAGCCACAAGTCCTTCTTCCTTGGTCCTCAATAACTTTAAAATGGTGCATCTGAACAAGGCAAAAAATTTTGGAAATAATGTGTTTTGGAAAGACAAAACCAAAGCCGAGATGTTTGACCATAATTTAAGAAGGGTGAACCTCTTGATTTTAATTTTGTGAATATTAATGAGGTTTTTCATTTAGGACTGAACTTGTTTGGGGGTCTCTTTAGACCGTAGAACCCCTGGTGGTTCAGAAAATACTCAATCTCCCTCCCTTTGTCCTAATCTCCCTTCTATCATTTGGTCTCACTTCCCAGGTATATTTGTACTTCCTGGATGATGCCAGCAGACTTAAGACACTCTTTAAGCCTGTGATTGGTTCTCATTGGCCAAATGGAATGCTTTCATGTGGATACAATATTACTAAAAGGCATGTTAGGAGACGTGATACAGTAGATGCTTATTTTAAGACAGGGAAGCATGGCATAATAAAAGAAAAAAAAGAAAAGAAATGAAATATGTTAATAACCAACTATAAAAAAAATCAAAAAATATTTCAGCATTTAAAAAAAACTTAGTATTTTTTATTTTTACAATTATTTTGTACATTGTTAGTTTACAATTAAATATATTGAAACATCCCATAGTTTACATTTCAAGATAAATTAGAATCCTTAACTAGGCACATGTGGAAACGTCTGTACATACCTGCACATATACCAAAAAATAAAGGAACACAGACATCAAAGGGTCACTGATGGAAGGGAGAAAAAGTTACAATTAGAGATGAGCAAATTTTTAAAAATTTGATTTGGCCGATTCGCCAAATTTTCTGAATTTATCCAAATTAATTTGCAGTGAATCACGTTAACCCCTTCCTGACTTCTGACCTAATAATTTGCAGCTGCCGGGAAGGACTTTCCACAAGCCCCTATGGAAACATGTGTGTGAACCCTGCTTTGTGGGTATCAGCCGTATTTAACGGCTGAGACTGTCCTCTAACACCCCCTATCAGAGCTGAGCTCCAATCTCTGGTGTTAACCCCTGAGATGCTGCAGGCAAATGTTTTATTATATATTGGGGTCCTGATTGGCCTGGCCACATTTTTGTGGAGTGCCGCTGTTCCTATTTCGCAGCCTGGGGTCTTAAAGTTGATTAAAAATAAAAAAAATACTGATACTCACCTGTCCTGGGTATCTCTTCAACTCTGGAGCTCTTCAGGTCTGTGTCTTAGGTACTGCTCCCCAGATGTCACTGCTGATGCCTGGGATTGGGCCTCAGTGGTCACATGGGGTGCGATGACGTCATTACACTGGCACGCTCCATGTGACTGCTGGGGCCCAATCACAGGCCCCAATAGTGAGGCCTGGTGAGGAGGACCTCAGTCACCGGTTGGAAGAGCTCCAAAGTGGATGCTGAGCCCAGAACAGGAGAGTATCAATATTTTTTTTTAATTTTTACTCTTCTCCCGTGGTCTGGAATCTAATGAAAAGGGGTCCAGCGATTGCCAGGGCCATCTCCATTAGCAGCATGTATAGTGGTTGGGGAACCAGGCTTTCCCTGACCGGTAGCATGGTAGCATGGCAGAACCCCTTGGATGTCGCGGGATGTTTATGACAAATCTAATTTGACCTAAACTAGTTTTTAATTAATCAGATTGTCATTATGATAGGGGGCAGCCAGTTATGATGGACTATAGGTTTTAGGTCACTGATGTCTTGGTGATGAGTCATCATAAATTTATAGGTAGAGATGAGCAAATCAATTAAGATAGAACCAGTTTTCACAGAATTTTCAAAAAGTTGTGGGTTTGATGTTTGGAGTTTGCCACCCACAAAAAAATCTATCATACTATCGAATCTCCTCAGATCCAAGAATATAAGAAGCAAAGGCACTGGGAAATTGAGCAAAAATAAACTATTATACTCCCCTCTCCTGGGCATCCTGGTGGTATCAAGCAATCCTCCAGTATCTTCTTCTGGCCTCAGTCTGATGTCATTGGGACTGTTTTAGGACATCAGTGGTGACCACAGTGTATGTGACATCATCCAGAGGCTGGAAGATGTCTGAAGAGGAGGCCAGGGGACTGCTACATGCCACAAGGGTAACTAGGAGAGCTAAATCAAGGTGAATTTAATGGTTTGGTATTTTTCCTCACCTCCTTTGAACCTCCACTTATATACTTTGGGATCTAAGGATACTCCATAGAATAATGAAAACACTCTCAGTTTTTGCTGAACAAGTACTGCTTAAAGGGGTCCTATCATTAAAACTCATTTTTTTTCTGCCTGCTATGTAGAAATAGCCTTAAGAAAGGCTACTTGTTTCCTATCTTTAGATGTCTTCTCCGCGCCACTGTTCAGTATATAATCTGGTTTCATCAGTATGCAAATGAGTTCTCTCGCAGCAATGGGGGCGTCCCCAATTTTGCGAGAGAACTCTCCAGCGCCACCTCCATCTTCTTTGGGAATGGGTCCTGTTTGAGTCTTCCTCCAGTAGTGGCTTCAAACTTTTAGGCCTAGGGCAAAGCCAACTACGCACGCTCGTCGGCTACAAGAAAATGGCCACTTACACAGTATTGTTAGTGGCCATTTTATTGTGCCTGGCAGGCATGCGCAGTCAGCTGCCCGAGGCCTAGAAGTTTGAAGCCACCTTCGGAAGAAGATGCGAACAGGACCCATTCCTGAAGAAGATGGAGGTGGCGCTGGAAAGTTCTCTCGCAGCATTGTGGATGCCCCCAGTGCTGTTTAAGCACAAAGTACCGCCCCCAGGGCTGCGAGAGAACTCATTTGCATACCGACTAAAACTGGATTATATACCAAATGGCGGCGCGGAGAAGACCTCTAAAGGTAGGAGAAGAATAGCCTTTCTTAAGGCTATTCCAACGTGGTAGGCAGAAAAAAAAATTGAGTTTTAATGATAGGATCCCTTTAATCTCATGAATAGTCATTGAAATCATAAGGATCGGCACTCGTTAAAAAGACTGTATGAAAGGTTTAGACTTCTCAAAGTCATAGTCACATTTTTTTACGATGACCAAAATATAAAAGGTTTTGTAACGTGACCTGTTTATTTAGATTTTTTATGGAGCCTTTGAAGTCCTTGTTTCTCATACTATAGATGAACGGGTTCAACATTGGAGTCACCGCAGTATATAGAAGAGAAACAATCTTGTCTGTGTTTTGATAGTACATGGAGTAGGGTCGCAGATATATGAACATGATGGTCCCATAGTAGAGGGTCACAACAGTGAGGTGGGAGGCACATGTGGAGAAGACCTTATAACTTTCTGTCAGTGAATGGATTTTTAATATGGTGGTCATGATATGGATATACGAAATTAGAATAAAAAAGAAGAGACACATCACAATTGTCCCTGCCGAGATATATAACAATGCCTCATTGAGTCGAGTGTCGGCACATGCTATATGGAGAAGAGGAGGTATCTCGCAGAAGAAATGGTTGATATGATTCGCTCCACAAAATGGAAGCTTCAAGGTTGGGAGGACAAGTATTAAGGAATTTATAAAACCAATGCTCCATGACATGACCACTAGGCAAACGCAAAACTTATAAGTCATGATGGTCGTATAATGCAATGGCTTACAGATGGCCACAAATCGATCATAGGCCATGACAGCAAGTAGCATGCTTTCTGTAGCACCAAGGACCAAATGGATGTACATCTGGATGGCACATTCGAAAAAGGAGATACTTTTGTCAGTCGACAGGGTGTCCACCAGGACTTTTGGGACTATCGTACATGAGAAGCTAATGTCGATAACAGAGAGGTTGCTGAGGAAGAAGTACATGGGGGTGTGCAGTGATGGAGTCATGATCACCACGAAGATAAGGAGAATATTTCCTAGTACGGTGACCATATACATCAGCGAAAATGCAAAGAAACAGATAAACTGGTGGAGAGGGACATCCGATAAGCCAAGAAGGATGAAGTGAGATGGAGATGTTTGATTTGCGCGTTCCATTAATATTAGCCGATTCCTGGTAAAAGAATATAATGGACGGTTAAATATTTTTCATAGTTTTTTAGCTATTTTTGTTTTTCTCCTCCTACTGGTTTAGACAATAGAACAATAATACATTTCATACTTACACATACATTCAGAATTTAGATATTGTATCAGTTATCCAATTATGAGAAATGTATTTATGAAAATTTACAAAATACAAAACCAATTTTATAGGTCATCTCAGTGTTACACTGGCCCATCAAGACATGGACTACAAAGGGTCACCGGAGGAAGGAGCGCCATGGTATCTGGCTCAGAACAAGCAGGCTAGTCTTAGCTCCGCACACACATAAATAATCTTTGTGAGGGGCCACACTGTGGCTCAGTGATTAGCACTGCAGCCTTGCAGCACTGAAGTCCTTGGTTCGGTTCCTGTCAAGGGCAAAAAACCATCTGCAAGGAATTTGTATGTTCTCCCTATGTTTGCATGGATTTCCATCCCATACCTCAAAGACATACTGATAGGGAAAAATGTACATTGTGAGCTCTATGTGGGGCGCACACTCTACAAAAAAGAAAAAAATTAAATAAGCTTTGGGCATCCATGATCCTGATGGTAAAATACTTCAAAAACTCTCTACACAGATGAAGCCATCTTCAACTTGAATCTGATAACTTGCTGTAGAATCAAAAAATGTTGAATGCAATGGAGAAACATTGAGAGGCTGAGGCTGACTCTTGCTGAAAAATATTTTTTTTTTTTCTTGCAGATTTTACTGCAGTTTTTTGAACCAGAGCCAGTTGATTTGTCAGAAGAGAGAAATATTATGGCTAGGGATGAGCGATCGAGATAAGCTGGAAAATGATTGGAAATTGGATTTTAAAATCGGTCCTGAAATCTCAAGATTAGCTCAACCGTAATTATGGATTCCTTTTTCCATTTCTTACTTCAAAATTTTCTGTTTCCCTTAAGCCACCCCTGGTTTTGGCTCAATAAAAAAAAAAAAAAAAAAAAATCACAAAAAAAGCAGCTTTTGCACAACATATGGCCAAAGTGAATAGCAGCTGTTAACTAGACACATTGAAAGTCATGTTAAACCTGACTACATCAGTAGTATTCATTGTTATTAACAATATGGGGGTTTGGATCATATCAGAATTTAGAATATATTACCCAACATTTTTTATACTATAGAAGGGTATAGCATAATAAATTAATTTAAAAACCTATGTCACTACATAAAAAGTGAATAATAATTGCAGAGGTGATAGAAATTCAAGTCAAATGGGCAGCAGGGTGGCTCAGTGGTTAGCCTTTCAGTGCTGGAGTCCTGGGTTTGAATCCTGCCAAGAACATCTACAAGGAGTTTGTATGTCCTCCCTGTGTTTGTATGAGTTTCTGCCTACACTCCAAAGACATACTGATAGGAGAAAAAAAAAAAATAAATAAAAATAAAATGTTTTAAACAGATGCCAATACTAATCATAGTTGTAGCAGTAACAAGAATTGTAAAACTAAATAATTTTCTTTTAAGACTGTAAAATATTTTTTTGTAAATATTTAAAAAATTGGTTAAAATTTTTCTTTACAGCACAAACTATAAAATCTTTCTAAAATTACAGGTATAGCAAAATGTTACTGACATTAACCCTTTAACAATAATGTGGTACAGAATGATGACGTGATGATAAAAAAAATAGCTGTTAAGAATATTCAATATTTTACTAAATGTAGCATACTTTGGTAAAAAAAAAATGTTATTTATGGAACAAAATATAGAATGTTTTTAAAATTACAAAATCCATTTTTAAAAAATATTTTTAAAAAAGTGGATACAAAATGATGATGATAATAATAATAATAATAATAATAATAATAATAATAATAATATTTGTAGTATTAACAAATATTCTAATAAGATTGAATCATATTTTCCCAATGATTGTGTAAAATAAGTTTTTACCATATAAAATATAAAATTTTGAAAATTTAAAATACAGTTTTCAAAAATAAAATTGACAAAAAATTCATGTACAGATGTAGGTTAGGTTTTTCTAACCTTTGACGCACTAACAACGCTCTGATATCTTTTCAATGGCTTTTATTGTGTTCTCCGATAAGGTGTCACGCTGCAGTGGGATGTCACTACCAATTACACATTGCTACATCTGTATACGCTCTATAGTGTGTTACATATTATTACCTTTCATTTCATTCGCACTTCTGTGTCGGAATATTTTGAAAACCAGAATAATAGTGTCAGTCTGTTTATGTGCTATATAACTAGTGCCTTGGTCCCTGGGGGGAGGCGGCTTACTCTATGTAATGACTTAATTAGTCAATCTAGTAGCTATGTTATAATTACTGATAATTACTGATTCCCAGTGGCTCCTGGGTACTATTATTGTTTATTATACGGTATAGGCTTACAATATATCACCTGTATTTTTGATACGTACTTAATTATTTGCATTGATACTTACCTGAGATATTATAGAGGGCTCTAGCACTTCCGGATCCCATAAATAGTCCAAAGTCATTAAATCATGATCAGAATGTCCAACACCAACTAGAGATGGGACAACTTCATGAGATATATTTCATAAATATTCGCGAGGTTTGGCCTCTGCTTCGTGTCGTACCAAAGTTGTTCAGATACAACCAGAAGTGCCATTATTATACACTGGGGTATCATTAGACCCCAAGTATAATAGATAGAGGGACAGTGGTGGAGAAAAACAGCAAATACCAATAATCAACTTCCTAGGGATTTCTTCAAAACAGTCAAGATGGGGGGAATTTTTTACTGATTGTTAGGATTGTGCAGTAACTGCGGCCATGATCTGGGCATCGCTGTCTGTTCCTCTGCACAGTCCAGGGTTGCAAGGGTTAATCTGCCTTGCAGAAGCCGGGCGTGGTCGACTGGGTGATCGACATAGGAGTCGACCAATAGACGCTCGGATTGGGCAGCTGGGCTATTTGCTGGTGACCGCCCCTTGCCTATATAAGGGGGCTGGTCTGGACGCCCGGTGCTCTATGATCTCATTACAAACCTGAATTGATGTGTGTGTGTGTGCTTGGGTTCCTGCCTGGAATACTATTAGTTTGCCCTAGCTAGTAAATTACCCCTGAGGTAGCAATGCCACTGTTAGGCAGCATGCTGCCTTGTATGTGTGGTAAAAGTCTGTAGGGTCAGCTAGCAATACTTCCCAGACAGGGTGACTGGGAGTGGGCTTGGCAGTAGTTGCCTGGGTGGTTGGGTGGAACAACTACACACAGGGTTTACTTGGTCTCTGGCTAGTCCTGGAGTTCAGGCTAGCCAGTTTGTGTATTTGTGCGGCTGCTCTGACTGCACAGGTCTCTGTGAATGTTAACAGAGCAAACCTGGTCCTTTAATTTGGCTAGCAGTGACAGGAACTGTTAGTCAGTGTTCACACCAGGTTGGTTGCAGTTAGTGGCCCAGAGGGCTCCGTAGGGTTTTTAATAGTTTTTTTTAATAAACCCTGCTGACCATAACACTGATTTATTTGAGGTCCAACTGTCTGATATCCCACAAGCTATTCTATTCATTCCAAGTGTTCATTACATCCCTCAACCCAAAATCATTGACATCTGCCACCTCAAGGGATGTTATTTCTTGCTTTGATTTCTATTATTCCTGGAAAATTTGTCCGAGAGACTTATAGACATCTCAGTCTTTGCCAAATTGACTGTGGCAACTTTAGCCAGATGGTGGAAGTTTCAGGCGTCAACAAGGATTAACATGAGTCAAGAAGGAGTCAACATGATTATGAACAGGCCTTAAGGAAAGTTAAAGGGGTTGGCCACTTTCAGACCAATATTGACAAACAAATGTACAATAAAAAGATATACAATATTCCAATATACTTTCTGTATCAATTCTTCACAGTTTTCTAGATCTCTGCTCGCTGTTATTCATTCTGTTACTTCTAGAGGATAAAACTCTGACCATGGTCATGTGATTTACGGCCCATGGTCATGTGATTTACGGTCCATGGTCATGTGATGAGCACACAGGTGCCACTCGTTATAGTCACAGCACAGTAATCAGACATCTGCCTGGTAATCAGCTGTGCACCTGTGTGCTCATCACATGACCATGGACCGTAAATCACATGACCATGGGCCGTAAATCACATGACCATGGTCAGAGTTTTATCCTCTAGAAGTAACAGAATGAATGACAGCAAGCCGAAATCTAGAAAACCCTGAGGAATTGATACAGAAAGTATATTGGAAAATTGTATATCTTTTTATTGTACATTTGTTTGTCAATACTGGTCTGAAAGTGGCCAACCCCTTTAAGCTCGGGTTCAGACAGGGTTTTTTTGACCGGATTTAGAGGCGGAAGTTGCCTCAGAATCCCATCCAATAAACGGGTAGCCGCGAAAGGATGCTGGTGCAGTGCATACAGTGCACCGACACCCAGTCGCAGTATTCCACTCCGGATTAGGCCCAAACGGGCCTAGTCAGGAGGGAGTCATGCTGCGATTTCGCCTCAAAAAAGGATATGTCGCTTTTTTTGTTACGCGAGTGGGAACAAACTGCAGAAGGAAAAAGGAACCCATTGTATTCAATGGGAGGCGGTTTTTTGAGCCAGATTCTAACGCGGATTCTGTGTCAAAATTTGGCCCAAAAAACACTGTGTGAACCTGGCTTAATGGTGACATTACTAAGACCTGGTAAACTCAATGACTTGGGACCCATTTTCTAATTGATTGTAATTCTCAAATTGTACTCAATAATGACTGAATGCTTAGAAATGATCCTACCATCCCTGGCCCATCAAGACCAGATAGATTTTGTTACAGGCCATCTGTCCTCTGTTGGTACCCGCAGATTTGTCAATTTGCACACAGATTTTTTAACATAGAAACTAGGACTCAATAAAAGTTAAGTTTTATTTTACACAAATACCTGATAGCAGTGCTGGATTTCCTTCAAATTTGCTTTCATTTGACTTCATCTCAGCCAAGAGAGATTTCCTGGCACCGGTCTAGAGGTTCCACGATTCACGGCAACCATCAAACGGACAGAGTGAGTGCACAAGGTTTTTTACTTATTTTGAATTGCATGTCACTTCGGATGAGGGCTGTAGCTATCTTTCTAGTTTTAGGTATTTTCTATGTTTGGAATCTAGGGACAGGACAAAGTAGTATAATGGTGATGTGCTCACGCCCTTCGGCAATGGTATTCACATCTGATGTCTAGACCCTGTAGGATCACTAACTGCACAAGCTAGGTTGTCCCCTGTCTCCCCTGATTTTTACCTTAGTGATGGAACCTCTGGCTGTGGCAATCAGATCATTTATGAACATTAATGGCATCCAAAGAATCCGTCTCTTCTCAGAAAACGTAATTTTCACTCTTAATGATTAGAGATGAGCGAACACTAAAATATCCGAGGTTCGAAATCCGATTCGAACAGCCGCACATTGTTCAGCTGTTCGAACAGATTTCGAACCCCATTATAGTCTATGGGGGGAAATGCTCGTTTCAGGGGTAGGCAACATTCGATAAAATTATACTTACCAAGTCCACGAGTGACGGTCAGGCTGGATTCCCCTTGAAGTCTTCTCCCGGCGCAGCGTCCCCGCGGCGTCTTCTGGCTGGAATTCACTCTGCCTAGGCATCGGGGCCTAGGAAGAGCCGACTGCGCATGCGTGGTCGGCTCTGCCCAACCCGACACCTGAGCAGAGCTGATTGCGCATGCGAGGGCATGCCCGCGCATGCGCAGTCAGCTCTGCCTAGGCCGGATGCTTAGGGAGAGTGAATTCCAGCCGGAAGACGCTGCAGGGACGCTGCACGGAGAAGACTTCTAAAGGTAAGAGAAGAACCAGTGTTGATTGGCAATGTATAACATTCTGCCAATCAATGCTGGTTCTGCATCGAACCTTAAACTTCGAACAGCCAGTAGTGTTCGATCGAGTACGAGTATTTCGAATACCGTAGTATTCAATCGAACACCTACTCGATCGAACACTACTCGCTCATCTCTATTAATGATCCCTTACATAGTCTCTTTGCTACAATAAAATGGTTGGATCCTTTTTGAATGAGTGGCATTTATTTTTTAGGGTAATGCCAATATTCTATTATTCAGTTCTGGGCTTTGTGGTAGATATCTTCAACAGTGTGTTTGGATACAAAAACAATCTAAAGCAGCAAATATTCTGTAGCTCCCAGCCAATAAAGGCGGTTTAGGTCTCTTACAAGTGTCATACTATTATTATGCGGCTATATTAGACCAAACTACACATTGGAATTAACCAATAAATGTAAAACACAGATAGATATAAGAAATATCTAATAAACTCACACTTGAAGCTCAATATGGTGAATTGGGCATTCCATACCCTTAAAGGGGTTGGCCACTTTATAACTAACAGTCTGTAATGTGTAGCCCAAAGATAAATAATGAACTTTCTCATAGACATTAATTTTCAATTCTACACCTGTCCCTTTATTTTTGAAGCCACGCCCCCACTTCCCTGGCTCCGCCTGCTCTCTGACACTCCTCCTCTGACCACTGAGCTGGTGACATGGAGGGGCATCATGTGACCCAGATTGACAATGTCACGTGTCTGTGCCTGCCCTGCTCTTCTGCCTGGTCTTTCATTACTCAGCAAGGACCTTATGATGTCACAGTCACGACTCTAGTCTTGTTACTGGGTAGGCGTGTCTGTGATTGCAAGAAGGTCCTTGAACATGTACTGTATAAAAGTTGTATCCCATTGCAGTGGAGGAACATGCAGAGATGTGAGGTGCCTGGTGTATTGTGGGGATGTGAAAGATGTGGGCTGCACTGTGTAGTGTGGGTGAGATGTAGGTGCATGGTGTGGAGGGGAGGACAAATCTGGGGGAGAGATCTGGGCTGCATTGTGTAGTGGGGCAGATCTCAGGTGCATGGTGTACTATGGGGTAAGAGTTGTAAGGTGCATGTTGTAGTGTGGAGGTGGAGAGATGTGGGGTGCATTGTCTAATGGGGAGAGATATGGGGTGTACTGTGGAGGGGCAGATTTGGGGTGCATTGGGTAGTGTACTGTGGGGGGGGGGGGTAAAGATCTTGAGTGCATGGTGTACTATGGGGTAAGAGTTGTCGGGTGCGTGTTGTAGTGTGGAGGTGGAGAGATTGTATAATGTGGGGTGTAGTGTGTACTGTGGGGAGAGAGATGTGGGGTGCATGGTGTACTGTGGGGAGAGAGATGTGGGGCGCATGGTGTACTATGGAGGAGAGATGTGGGGTGCATACGGTAGTAGAGAGGCACATGGAGAGCTGGGGGGTGGTTGTGTGTGCTCCTTGCACTGAAGATACATTCAGGAAGGGGGGGCTTGGCGATGCACAAGAGGCTCATGAAGAATGGAGGAATCTTTCATATCTGTGTTAGGGCTAGTTCACACGGGGACATGGAGGCGGATTTTGACAGCGGAATCCACATCATAATCCGCCTCCATACAATGATAGTCTATGTAGAGGCTTTTTTTTTTTTTTTCACTAGCGTTTTTTTTACCCTAGACGAAAAAAGAAGCTACATAATCTTTCTTCAGGCTTGTTTTTACCTTGCGGTTTTTTGCATACAAATGCGTCGCGTTTTTTTTCTACAAAAAAACGTGCGATAAAAACGCAACGCGGTTTTTGCGGCCCGTTCTCTTTTAAGGGATGGGAAAACTTCCTGGCCTTGTTGGAAGCAGTTTTTATAAAAAATAAAGCTCCACAAAAACAGACCAAGGTCCAAAAAAACGCTTCCTAATTAGGAAGCGTTTTTTTTCCGGGGCCAAAATAAGCCACACGTAATTTACGTGTGAACTAAGCCTTAGGTTTCCATGAGAGGCAAACATTGGGCTTCGGCCATAAAAGACACATGGGGAGTTGTGTGAAACTTGTTTGGAGTGTTCTGGGCTGTGAAGTGCTTATTAACACTATGGGGGTGCACTAGAGAGATGTAGAATGCTTGTCTGGGGGTGCACAGGAAATATATGGCTATTGGTGAAATAACTGCTAGCAGTGCGGGGGTAGACATACAGGGGCTATCTGCGACAAGTTATCCCCTCCTCTGTGGGTATCTTGCAAGGGGGGTCATAAGAATTTGAACTTTTCTCTGGAATTTGGACTGGTGAGGACCTGGGTGTGTGTGTATATATATATATATATATATATATATATATATATATATATATATATACAGTCACTGGTGAGGACCTGGTCCTTCTGGGATTTGGCCATTTCACTGTGAGCTGGCTAAATACTACTTCAGTTCAGATCCTGACCACTAGGGGGGGAATAGGTCCTGACCAGTAATGGGAATTAGATCACACTGAGGTGGCTAATACTATAAGTGATAAGGACCAGGTCCTTACTGAGTATAGGATTTAGTCACAACCCTATTGTAATCAATGGTGTCCAGTGGCATTTTATTGATTAGTCCATTTGAATTTAGCGCTAAAAAAGGTGTTTTGGGGCTCCTTTCATATTGGATGAATCATAGCGGCCCTCAGCGGCTATTAGTTGTGCAGGACCCCTAGGATTCGTATTTTTCAGACTATAAGACGCACCCAGGTTTTAGAGGAGGAAAATAGGGAAAAAAAATTTTGAAGCAAAAACTGGTAAAATATTGAATATATGGGAGTTGTAGTTTTGCAACAGCTGCAAGGCCACATTGACAGGTGACCCTGCAGCTGTACGGGGACGCATAGAGTGTTTTTTTTTGCGGGGCCAGAAGTACTTTTTAGTTATACCATTTTGGGGAATGTCTATTGCTTAGATCACCTTTTATTGAAAAAAAAAAAACCGGTGGTTTATTATATATGATTTTCTACTTTTATATATATATATTCTAGGGACAGGAGGTGATTTATAACTTTTATTTATTTCATATTTTTATTATATATTTTTAAAGCTTTTTTTTTTTTTTTTAAACTATTTTATTCCCCCCCCCGGGGCTTGAACCTGCGGTCACTTGATTGCAAGTCCCATAGACGGCAATACAACTGTATTGCCGTCTATGGGACATTCTGTGTATTAGTATTACGGCTGGTCATAGACCCAGCCGCAATAGTAATATATAGCAGTGACAGGCCCGGGAGCCTCATTAGGCTCCCGGCTGTCACCCGAACAGGTCGGCTCCTGCGATATCGCCGCGCAGGAGCCGGCCTGCAACTTTACAGGTACGGGGCCGGTGGGGACCGGCCCCGGGGGAGAAGAGGCCGCTGATACAGACTGCAGACCCGGCATCCGCTGTACTAGAGAGGCGGATGCCGGGGAGAGATTGACGCCGGGGCCTGAGACATCGCTGCCCTGCATGAAGCCAGCGGCGGGGGGACGGAGGAGTTGCTGCTGGCTTCATGCAGGGCAGAGGAGCGCAGCGATGTCGCAGGCCCCGGCACCTGTAATGGCGTCTATCACTTGCCGGCTTCCGCCTCTCTATTACAGCGGATGCCAGGCGCCACATTCGGCCTATAAGACGCACCCTTCTTTTCTCCCCAAATTTGGGGGAAAAAAAGTGCGTCTTATAGTCCGAAAAATACGGTATTTGATCCCTTTGGCAAACAACACTTAATAGTTGGAGGCAAAACCCTTGTTGGTGCACACAACATTCAGACGTTGTTTGTAGTTGCTGATGAGGTTTGCGCACGTGTCAGGAATTTTAGTCCGCTCCTCTTTGCAGATCATCTCTAAATCATTAAGATTTTGAGGCTGTCGCTTGGCAACTTGGAGCTTCAGCTCCCTCCACAAGTTTTCTATGGGATTAAGGTCTGGAGACTGGCTAGGCCAATCCATGAACTTAATTTGCATCTTTTTAAGCCACTCCTTTGCTATCTTGGCTGTATGTTTTGGGTTATTTTCTTTCTGGAAGACCCAGCCATGACCCATTTTTAATATCCTGGCGGAGGGAAGGAGGTTGTCACTCAGGATTTTACGGTACATGGCTCCATCCATTCTCCCATTGATGTGGTGAAGTAGTCCAGTGCCCTTAGGGGAGAAACACCCCCAAAACACAAACTTTCCCCCTCCATTCTTGACTGTAGTGACGGTGTTCTATGGGTCATAGGCAGCATTTCTCTTCCTCTGAACGCAGTGAGTTGAGTTAATGCCAAAAAGCTCAATTGTTGTCTCCTATGACTACAGCACCGTGTCCCAATCACTCACATCGGTCAGATGAGACAAAAATGGAACTTGGAAAACAGTAATAAAGAATGTAAGAAAACAATTATGGAACTGATCATATTTTGTATTCTCTGCCCCCCCCCCCCCCCAAAAAAAAAAGCTAATCAATAATAAATGTATGCACCAAAATTGTTCCAAATTCATCTTGTTCCATAAAAAACAAGTACTCATATACCTAAATAGCTAATTTCTCTAGTATTGGCGACATTAATGATTTTGTGTCCTTTCATTCTACCCTTTCCCACCGATTTTTTCAATATCAATCATATATGTGGCCTAACCAACCAGAACAACTACATATATATATATATATATATATATATATATATATATATATATATATATATATATGACCCAATATTGACCCAACTCCAATATCTTCACCAATGGGAAAGTATAACCAATCAGTTATAGACCTTAGAACACATTGTTCTTTTTATGGCTTTTTTGACATCCTTATTCCTTATGCTGTAGATGATGGGATTCAACATTGGAGTGACCACTGTGTAGAGGATAGTTACTACCCTGTCCTGTTCAGGAGAATATGAATATGGTGGACGTAAATGCATGAACATGATGGCTCCATAGTAAAGAGAAACCACGGTGAGATGAGAGGCACATGTGGAGAAGGCTTTTTGTCGTTCTTTGGTAGAACGGATCTTTAGTATAGTCAGGGTGATATAAAAATAAGACAAGAGAATCAGCAGGAAAGAACCAAGGACTATTAACCCAACTGAAATGTACTTGGCTAACTCATTGTACCAAGTATCTCTACAGGAGAGATGGAAGAGAGGGGGCATTTCACAGAAAAAATGGCTGATACGGTTGGACTTGCAAAAAGGTAGTTGAAAGGTAAAAAACGTGAGTAGGAATGAGTTGAAGAAGCTCGCAATCCAACAACCACCGACGAGATACAAACAGAACTTTTTGTCCATAATAGTGTTATATCGCAATGGCCTACAGATAGCGATATACCTATCGTAGGACATGACGGCCAATAGCAAACATTCTGAACCTCCCAAAGCAAGATGAAAATATAACTGAGCTGTGCACCCAAAGAAGGAAATGCTCTTGTCCTTTGACAAAGTATTTACAAGAATTTTGGGAACAACGGTTGAGGAAAAGCAAATATCAATGACGGCCAAGTTGGTCAAAAGGAAGTACATCGGGGTCTGAAGTCTGATATTAAACTGAACCACAATAATCAATAGAAAGTTCCCCGAGAATGTCACCATGTACATGAAGAAAAAGAGCAAAGACAGAACAACCTGAAGATCAGGGGCATTAGAGAGTCCGAGAAGAATGAAACTTGTCATAACAGTTTGGGTTGAATTTTCCATTTACGAGTTTCCAAATCGTGGTTGTTAATTCTTTTTCATTATAAAATGTTGGCTTCTAAGTGTTTCTTATACTTCATAAAGACCAAATTCCACATGCGCTTTAGTCACCTTGTAGTTTTTTGGAATTCACAGTTGTTCCATGTTTACCAAAAAACCTCACATACAAAAATGTAGTCTGGTTAATCTACTTTTCCATAAAACATAGAATATATTGTAATGACTAAACAATTCAATATATGTGGCTGTTTATGTGAAAAGGGCCCACATTGTCGATATGGAGTTCTTGGTATCATTGTAACGGTTATGGTGTAACATTGTCCGAATTCTTAAAAGTCTCAACAAATTTGTAAACTTGACATATTTTTAAATAAAATTTTTGCATAAAACAAAATTGTGATTTTTTTACCCAAATATGTTTTGGACTATTTTCTCTATAATTAGTATCGACGATCTGGGCCCTTTTCACGTAAACAGCCACATATTACTATCTAATATGACATATTTTTAGATTTACATAGACAAGAGGAAACCTGGTCCTGGTGGTCATGTAACTGATCATGTAATTGTTGGGATTCTGGTGGCTGGAGATACTTGATAGAAGGGTCAACTAAACCAAGAATAGATCAAGATTTTACTCACATTCTTTAAGTTTATACACTTGGAGTTTTTATTGACTTATATTTGTGACAGAGATGGAATTGTAAAATCTTACATAGTGTATATACCCCATATAGTCTAAGTTTAATTTTTTGGACCTTTTTTTATCTATTTAACAGTTTAGACAGTATGTCATGCCATAAAGTAGAAAAGGGGCATATGGTAGATGATAGATAGATAGATAGATAGATAGATAGATAGATAGATAGAGTGTTGGCTAAAAGTATTGGCACCCCTGCAATTCTGTCAGATAACACTCATGTTCTTCCAGAAAATGATTGCAATCACAAATTCTTTGGTATTATTTTCTTCATGTAATTTGTCTTCAATGGAAATCCACAAAAATAATTGTCAAAAAGCCAAATTGGATATAATTCCACAGCAAACATAAAAAAGGGGTGCACAAAAGTATTGGCACTGTTTGAAAAATCATGTGATGCTTCTCTAATTTGTGTAATTAACAGCACCTGTTACTTACCCGAGGCACCTAACAGGTGGTGGCAATAACTAAATCACACTTGCAGCCAGTTGAAATGGATTAAAGTTGACTCAAACTCTGTCCTGTGTCCTTGTGTGTACCACATTGAGCATGGAGAAAAGAAAGACGACCAAAGAACTGTCCGAGGACTTGAGAAGCAAAATTGTGAGGAAGCATGAACAATCTCAAGGCTACAAGTCCATCTCCAAAGACCTGAATGTTCCTGTGTCTACCGTGCGCAGTGTCATCAAGAAGTTTAAAGCCCATGGCACTGTGGCTAACCTCCCTAGATGTGGACGGAAAAGAAACATTGACGAGAGATTTCAACGCAAGATTGTGCGGATGGTGGATAAAGAACCTCGACTAACATCCAAACAAGTTCAAGCTGCCCTGCAGTCCGAGGGTACAACAGTGTCAGCCCGTACTATCCAGTGTCAGCGTCTGAATGAGAAGGGACTGTATGGTAGGAGACCCAGGAAGACCCCACTTCTTACCCACAGACATAAAAAAGCCAGGCTGGAGTTTGCCAAAACTTACCTGAGAAAGCCAAAAACGTTCTGGAAGAATGTTCTCTGGTCAGATGAGACAAAAGTAGGAAAAGGCATCAACATAGAGTTTACAGGGAAAAAAAAAGAGGCCTTCAAAGAAAAGAAGACGCCCCCTACAGTCAGACATGGCGGAGGTTCCCTGATGGTTTGGGGTTGCTTTGCTGCCTCTGGCACTGGACTGCTTGACCGTGTGCATGGCATTATGAAGTCTGAAGACGACCAACACATTGTACAGCATAATGTAGGGCCCAGTGTGAGAAAGCTGGGTCTCCCTCAGAGGTCAGGGGTCTTCCAGCAGGACAATGACCCAAAATACACTTCAGGTCAGCACTAGAAAATGGTGGTGTGAGAAAGCCCTGGAGACTTGTAAAGTGGCAGCAATGAGTCCAGCCCTGAATCCCATAGAACACCTGTGGGGGAGGGGGAGAGATCTCTTGATGGCAGTTTGGAGAAGACCCCCTTCACATCTCAGGGGGGACCTGGAGCAGTTTGCTAAAGAAGAACGGTCTAAAATTCCAGCAGAGCCTTGTAAGAAACTCATTGCTGGTTAGCGGAAGCGGTTGTGCGCAGTTATTGTGTCTAAAGGTTGTGCTACCAAGTATTAGGCTGAGGGCGCCAATACTTCTGTCCGGACCATTTTTGGAGTTTTGTGTAAAATGATCAATGATTTGACTTTTTTTTTTTCATTCTCTTTTGTGTTTTTTCATTGCAAGCAAAATAAATGAAGATATTACCAAAGAGTTTGTGCTTGTAATCATTATCTGGGAGACAACTAGTATTATCTGACAGAATTGCAGGGGGGGGGGGGCAATACTTTTGGTCAACACTGTAGATAGATAGATATGAGATAGATAGATAGGAAAATCCATGTTGAACCCCTATTTTATACACTACTAAAATCTTAAAAAAAATTTGGTAGAGATGCAAAAAGTTGACTTTTTTTGTTATTTCTATTATTTGGCGCAAATAAAAATAAAAAAATTAAAATATGTCAGAAGACTAAAGCCTCATATAAAAAAAATCAAGGTTATATATAAAATGCAACTGTTAAGTCATAGTGAATTGATGTGGCTAAGAATAATAATATATCAAATTTATAAACCAACCTTTAAAATTGTAAAATGTCTTCTATGACTTGTAAGTTCATTTTACTTTATAAACCTGCTGTATTTTCTATCAGATCCATCCTATAAATATCACCTGATAGGTTCTGTACTGTAAATGAAGTAAATCCGAAGAACGGAGAAATCCCTGGGTTTAAATAATGTACAAGTGTCTTCTTATTCCCTATAGTGAGACTCACATTGTGCTCTAAGAGCTTAGAATTGGCAAAGTGATTCCCAGACCGATTAACATTCACAGTCTTTGGAGAAGAAACCTGTAAAAACACAAAACTGAGACTTTTTGACGTAAAGAAAATGTACAAAGAAGCTTAAAGTGCTTAAAGTGAATATCTACTGTTCCACTACTGTACCTGCACCATCTTGTTGTCATCAGGACTTTCTCTACCATTACAAAAGTAAAGGAACATGAAAGAAGTGTTGGACATGTTTTTAACATGGGACAAAGATGGAGGAGGATCTATTATTATTATTATTATTATTATTATTATTATTATTATTGTTTATTTATACAGCACCATTAATTCCATGGTGCTTTACATTATTATATTAATTCCATGGTGCTTTACATTATTATATTAATTCCATGGTGCTTTACATTTGGGGGTTACACACAATACACAGAATATACAGGTAGATATAATACTAACAGTGACCGACTGGCACAGTGGGGTAGAGGGCCCTGCCCGCGAGGGCTTACAATCTATGGGGGAAGGGGGTAGAGACAGAAGGAGAGGGGGAGACTGTACAGATGGCGGTGTGGTGATAGTGTTATTGGAGGTTGTAGGCCTTCCTGAATAGGGGAGTCTTCAGGGCCTTCTTGAAGCCTGTGATTGTGGGTGTCAGTCTTATGTGTCTTGGTAGGGAGTTCCAGAGTATGGGGGATGCACGGGAGAAATCTTGGAGACGGTTGTGTGAGGAGCGGATGAGAGCAGAGCGGAGTAGGAGGTCATTGGAGGATCTGAGGTTACGTGAGGGCAGGTAGCAGGAGATGAGGTCAGAGATATATGGAGGGGACAGGTTGTGGATGAGGTCAGAGATATATGGAGGGGACAGGTTGTGGATGGCTTTGTATGTAACGTTAGTAGCTTGAACTCAATTCGCTGGGCTATGGGTAGCCAGTGGAGGGACTGGCAGAGGGGAGCGGCCGATGAAGATCGGGGGGAGAGGTGAATTAAGTGAGCACGGCAGTTTAAGGTGGACTGGAGGGGGGCGAGGGTGTTAGCTGGGAGTCCATGGAGAAGGGTGTTACAGTAGTCTAGGCGGGAGATTATGAGGGCCTGGACGAGCATCTTTGTAGTTTCAGGGCTGAGGAAGGAGCGAATTTGATGGATGTTCTTGATTTGGAGGCGGCAGGAAATGTTGAGGGTTTAAATGTGTGACTTGAAGGATAGGTCACGGTCCAGTGTTATCCCAAGGCAATGGACCCGTAGGACAGGGGTAAGTGTGGTTCTGTTGACTTTGATAGATGGGTCAGGTGGAGGGGCCATATGTGGTGGGGCAAAGATGATGAACTCAGTTTTCTCCATGTTTAGTTTGAGAAAGCGGGAGGAGAGGAAGGAGGCTACAGCTGTTAAACAATCTGGAACTCTGGACAGCAGGGAGGTAATGTCTGGTACAGAGATGTATATTTGGGTGTCATCGGCACAGCAATGGTATTGAAAATCATGAGATTCTATGAGTTGGCCCAGGCCAAGCGTGTAGATGGAGAACAGGGGTCCTAGGACGGAGCCCTGGGGGACACCTACAGAGAGAGAGCGTGGTGAGGAGGTGATGTGCGAGTGGGAGACGCTGAATGTGCGGTTGGATCCATCCGTGTTTGTCCTTCTACTACTGCTAGTGTTGAGTGAATCAGTTTGCAACTAAATGGATTTCACCCAAATACACTGCTCAAAAAAATAAAGGGAACACTTAAGCAACACAATGTAACTCCAAGCAACATGGATTGACAATGAATTTCACGTGCTGTTGTGCAAATGGAATAGACAACAGATGGAAATTATTGGCAATTCTGGAGACACACACAATAAAGGAGGGTTCTGCAGGTGGGGAAAACAGACAACATCTCAGTACCAATGTTTTCTGGCTGATGTTTTGGTCACTTTTGAATGTTGGTTGTGCTTTCACACTTGTAGTAACATGAGACGGACTCCACAATCCACACAAGTGGCTCAGGTAATGCAGCTCATCCAGGATGGCACATCAATGAGAGCTGTAGCAAGAAGGCTAGCTGTGTCTTTCAGCATAGTGTCCAGAGGCTGGAGGCGCTACCAGGAGACGTGGAGGGGACTATAGCAGAGCAACAACCCAGCAGCAGGACCACTACCTCTGCCTTTGTGCAAGGAGGAACAGGAGGAGCGCTGCCAGAGCCCTGCAAAATGACCTCCAGCAGGCCACAGATGTGCATGTGTCTGCACAAGTGGTTAGAAACTGACTCCATGAGGATGGTATGAGGGCCAGCCGTAACACCAATGTTAAATCCTATCATCTATAGCATAAGGAATAAGGATGTGATAGGAACCCTAAAAACAAAACTGGCAATAAAAGACCCTGTGAAATGGATATCCTTCCAGACACGCGGATCACAAGGTCCTTCATAATCAAACTATAGAGCTGATTATATGCTCCTGAAGACCACCATATATAACCTATTACATATAAGATATTATGTGACCTTTCTACTGTATGTTTAAGGGAAGTCTACCACCCCCTACTCATATTAAAGTAAATATATATATATATATATATATATATATATATATATACACACCGTATATACTCAAATATAAGCTGAGTTTTTTAGCACAGCTTTTGTGCTGAAAAAGTCCGCCTCAGCTTATACTTGGGTCATTACGGTAATTCAGCAATATCATAGTTACAGACCCAGCATCTGGACCCAGCATACATACACTGGGGCGGATGCCGGGCCGCAGTATCGCCACGCTGCTGGCAGGAGTGTGGCGATGCTGCTCATTTCAAACTGCAGAAGTACTTACAGTACTTCTGCTAGCAGGCCCGGAATGCAGACCTGCACCTCCACTGTTAAAGCAGTAATGCTGGAGCTCATGAGCTCTGGCATCTCCGCTGTAAGAGTTACAGCAGAGATGCCCTATGCGGGCAGTACTGAAAGCCTCGGAGGGGAACCGTTGCAGTGAAGCTGCCATGCCCCTGGAGAGAGGAGGGAGCAGATGCGACCGCTCTCTCAAGGGCGGCCCTGAAGCGCTGAGGGACATCCCCTGCCGCTGGCAGGAGCGCTGAGGCCAGACCTGAAAGAAGACCTCGGCCACAGTTCCCCTTCAGGTCCAGCAGGCTGAGGTTCTCATTCAGGTCCGCCCCTCAGCACTCCTGTCAGGGATTCCCCTCAGCGCTTCTGTAAAGGCTCCCTGGCCTGCAGTGCTTTTCTTTTGCAGGCTGCTCTATGCAGCCTGCAAAAGAAATGACAATTTTCGCAATGTATTGCAATGCATTAGCATTGCAATGCATTGCATTAGTGATCAGACCCCCTGGAGTTCAAGACCCCTAGGGGGTCTAATAAATGCAAAAAAATACAAATAAATAAATAAAGTATTAAAATTCTAATCCTCCCCCTTTCCCTAGAACACATATAATTAATAATTGATACTGTGAAACACATACACGTTAGGTATCCCTGTGTCCAAAAACACCCACTCTACAAATCTATAAAAATATTTTTCCTGTATGGTAAATGCAGTAGCGGGAAAAAAAAGTTGTCTAACTGCCCCTTCCCTGAGAGAGTTTTTTTTCCCCTGCTTGGAATTCAGTCTGACTACAGCCAGGCAGAATATAGGGTATCTGAAGTGCTCCTATTCCATCAGGAAGGGGTTAATAGGAGCACTGCAGATACCCTATATTCAGCCAGGCTGAATTCCAAGTGAGGGGGAAAAACCCAATCCCTCAAGCTCAGGGAAGGGGCAGACAGACAACCAAAACACCCCCTCCCCTTCCCCAGCAACTACTGCACCCAAAAACTCCAACCATTTTAATTTTTGAAATTTTCCAGTAGCTGCTGCATTTCCCCCCCTCGGCTTATACTCGAGTCAATAAGTTTTCCCAGTTTTTTTAGGTAAAATTAGGGGCCTTGGCTTATACTCGGGTCGGCTTATATTCGAGTATATACAGTATATATATATATTTATTTATTTGGTTTTTGTATTATTCATTGATTGGCATAACACGTGCACAATATGAGGGCATGGGGGCTTCACTGGGCTCCTACCTCCATGACAATAGCCACACTGTAATTGTATCATGATATTGGGGGATAGAGTCAAAGATAGAGCGCCCTCCAGGAAACTACACAGATGCCATGGACACAACTAACTGCTGTATCTGAGGGGTTAAACTACCTTCACCGTATCCAACATGTCAGAAATTTGTCTATGAATTCTTCAGTTAAGAAATTTAATTTTTCACCAAAAAGGAATTATTGTTCCCCTGAAAATCTCTAAATCTGGGTTTTTAATCATCACATCCATTTGTAATTGAATGTCTTTCTCTGTATTTCAACTGCCAGCTAATGGCTATCAAATTGAAGGCGTCTTGTAAAATTTTCTACTTAGCTGAAATACTCATCATTACAACTAGGAGCTCATGTAGTTGGCCTTGCAGTGATACCATCTCACCTTTGTGGGCTTTGAGCCATTTCTACTAATCCTTCTGAAACCTTTTCCTAACCACCAGACACCACTGACACCACGACTGACCAACCTGGATAGGAGGGGAGAGGTTACTACTCAAAGTCCCAACTGACAACCAAGGGTGGTGTTCCGGATCTTCCCAGTGCCATCTTGCAGAGGCTGCATTGTACCCTTCATTGTACCCTTCATTGTAGACTGTCAGTGTACTACCAATACAACAGCCATCCTCTACGCATACCAACCAGGCACAGTACAGCCGGCCAGCCATTCGGGACTGTGAGAGATAGGATACAGCCTAAATCTGCCAGGTTAATCTGGGAGAGAATGAGTCCAGAGAATAGGTCACATCTATCGCCTTGAAGAACTGGCCCATTGGAAAACAAGTTCTCATCAAAAATTCACCAAAGCTTGGGACTATAGATGAGCAAATAAGAAAACAAAAAAAATTGATTGTCAGTTTGCCACACTTTCCGACATGATTCGATCCAAATTCATTTGTGGCGAATCGCATAAAAAAACTGACTGCAGAGAGTCTGTATAGTGGTGTAGAACATTGTGCCTTGCAGTAACACACATGGGGAGTCTGCTGTGCTAGTGAAACAATACAGTGAGTCAGTATGACACGCACATGACAGGCTTTGCTCTTAGAACCGCTGCACACTTCACTTATTTGGCCATTTATGGGGCCAAAACTGACCAACTAACTCAAGTGTGAACTCAGCCTTACAGGTCAATGTTAGTGCCAGGTATAAAGCCCCATGGAGAGGTCCAAGGCAGATGGAGAACTTCTGGTTTTGGCCTAGGGGCAGGCTGGAGACTATTTAAGGAGACCTCTGGCTCCAGACCACCGCTGGTTATTCAGTTGTACCCAGTGCTCTGGTAGAAAGCGTTTTCCTGTTATAAGATTGCCTGTGTTTTTGACCCCTTGCTTTGACCTCTGACCCTGCCTTTGCCTCCTGATCTTGCACTGTGCCTGCTCCTGTTTATGACCCCCGCTTGCCTCTAGACCTCTGGTTCCTGAACACCATTTTGCACTTTGCTACCACTCCTGTGACTGAGTTGGATTGCCTGAAGTTCCCTTTGGATTTCCCTTTGTACTTCATTGCCCTCTTGCAGATGACCTGGACGGCACAACTACGCTTTACTTTCAGCTGCCACCTGCTGACCATCCGCATCAGCCTTATGGATCCTTGGACCTTCACCGCAACCTCAAACATCTGCTTTTAAGAGATCTCAGTGTCTGGTTAACCATGATTTGTGGTGCGTTGTGTATTTGGCGTTTTCCCACCCATACCGCTCCACCCAGTAGTGCAGCCAAGTCCTTCCCCACCATCTGAGGCTCCGGTGAACACCATTGTGGGGTTGGAGTTGGTGTGGTCCAGGGGGTGTTGGACACGCGGCACAGTGTTGACCATTTAAATTGATGTATCTGGTACTGGTTCTCACTTTGGCTCTGAACTGCATCTGTTATCCTAACAATATCTACTTCTGGCTGCATGTGTGATTACAGATGGGATATTATTCACAGACAACATTGCACCTTCACTGCGTGTCCTCATAGATTTCTCGTTTCCTTTGTCATTCCTGCATAGTAGACGCTGGAATGGATGTCTACCCGTCCTATATTTGCAGTTCATCGTTCCTGGATCTCTTATGTGATGGTTATTTGGGCTTTTCTCAGCTGTTTGCTATTGTACAGTCACTCCTGGCAGTATGACAGAAGAGTAATCAGTAATGGATAGGGGATGGGGCAGACATGTCAGAAACCTGAGAAAAAAAAAAAAAAAGTGGTGCAGCCATAATGTTGAGAGAAGTTAAAAAAGGGTGACCTGGCGCTCGTCTGGTGGAAATAGTAGACTCCAGTCAGGAGACCACCAGGCCAATTGCAGCTCTTACCCGGACACCGTCCCACATAGTGGGTGGTGAAAAAATGGAAAGGATATATAGAAAAACCGGGAACTGGTAGAGCGCTAAAGGCAGCAAAATCCGTAATAGACTTGAAAAATAAAAATGACGATATGCAAGGTTAAGATGAATTGGTTCAGTTTTATTACTCCAAGGACATGAACAACAGCTTAAAACGGCTACGCGTTTTGACACCGGGCGGGTGTCTTCTTCAACCCAAGCAGGAAGTGTCCAGCAATAGAGATGAGCGAACAGTGTTCTATCGAACTCATGTTCGATCGGATATTAGGCTGTTCGGCATGTTCGAATCGAATCGAACACCGCGTGGTAAAGTGCGCCATTACTCGATTCCCCTCCCACCTTCCCTGGCGCCTTTTTTGCTCCAATAACAGCGCTGGGTAGGTGGGACAGGAACTACGACACCGGTGACGTTGAAAAAAGTAGGCAAAACCCATTGGCTGCCGAAAACATGTGACCTCTAATTTAAAAGAACAGCGACGCCCAGCTTCGCGTCATTCTGAGCTTGCAATTCACCGAGGACGGAGGTTTCCGTCCAGCTAGCTAGGGCTTAGATTCTGGGTAGGCAGGGACAGGCTAGGATAGGAAGGAGAAGACAACCAACAGCTCTTGTAAGAGCTAAATTCCAGGGAGAAGCTTGTCAGTGTAACGTGGCACTGACGGGCTCAATCGCCGCAACCCAGCTTTCCCAGGATCCTGAATGGAATACACTGTCAGTGTATTCCCGTATACCCGATATATACCCCGATACCCGTTCCAACGGTGTGCCCTCCCACCTTCACCCCAGAAATACCCTGCAAGTCCCCTAGCAATAGAATTGGGGCTATATACACCCACAATTTTTACTACTGGTATACAGTGCCATTGTCTGACTGGGAATTCAAAGAATATATTGGGAATACAAATACCCTCATTTCTTGCTACTGCCATATAGTGCCAGTGTCTGACTGGGAATTCAAAGAATATATTGGGGTTACGTGCACCCACAATTTTTACTACTGGTATACAGTGCCATTGTCTGACTGGGAATTCAAAGAGTATATTGGGAATACAAATACCCTCATTTCTTGCTACTGCCATATAGTGCCAGTTTCTGACTGGGAATTCAAAGAATATATTGGGGTTACGTGCACCCACAATTTTTACTACTGGTATACAGTGCCATTGTCTGACTGGGAATTCAAAGAATATATTGGGGTTATAAATACCCTCATTTCTTGCTACTGCCATATAGTGCCAGTTTCTGACTGGTAATTCAAAGAATATATTGGGGTTACGTGCACCCACAATTTTTACTACTGGTATACAGTGCCATTGTCTGACTGGGAATTCAAAGAGTATATTGGGAATACAAATACCCTCATTTCTTGCTACTGCCATATAGTGCCAGTTTCTGACTGGTAATTCAAAGAATATATTGGGGTTACGTGCACCCACAATTTTTACTACTGGTATACAGTGCCATTGTCTGACTGGGAATTCAAAGAATATATTGGGGTTATAAATACCCTCATTTCTTGCTACTGCCATATAGTGCCAGTTTCTGACTGGTAATTCAAAGAATATATTGGGGTTACGTGCACCCACAATTTTTACTACTGGTATACAGTGCCATTGTCTGACTGGGAATTCAAAGAGTATATTGGGAATACAAATACCCTCATTTCTTGCTACTGCCATATAGTGCCAGTTTCTGACTGGGAATTCAAAGAATATATTGGGGTTACGTGCACCCACAATTTTTACTACTGGTATACAGTGCCATTGTCTGACTGGGAATTCAAAGAGTATATTGGGAATACAAATACCCTCATTTCTTGCTACTGCCATATAGTGCCAGTTTCTGACTGGGAATTCAAAGAATATATTGGGGTTACGTGCACCCACAATTTTTACTACTGGTATACAGTGCCATTGTCTGACTGGGAATTCAAAGAATATATTGGGGTTATAAATACCCTCATTTCTTGCTACTGCCATATAGTGCCAGTTTCTGACTGGTAATTCAAAGAATATATTGGGGTTACGTGCACCCACAATTTTTACTACTGGTATACAGTGCCATTGTCTGACTGGGAATTCAAAGAGTATATTGGGAATACAAATACCCTCATTTCTTGCTACTGCCATATAGTGCCAGTTTCTGACTGGGAATTCAAAGAATATATTGGGGTTACGTGCACCCACAATTTTTACTACTGGTATACAGTGCCATTGTCTGACTGGGAATTCAAAGAATATATTGGGGTCATAAATACCCTCATTTCTTGCTACTGCCATATAGTGCCAGTTTCTGACTGGGAATTCAAAGAATATATTGGGGTTACGTGCACCCACAATTTTTACTACTGGTATACAGTGCCATTGTCTGACTGGGAATTCAAAGAATATATTGGGGTTATAAATACCCTCATTTCTTGCTACTGCCATATAGTGCCAGTTTCTGACTGGTAATTCAAAGAATATATTGGGGTTACGTGCACCCACAATTTTTACTACTGGTATACAGTGCCATTGTCTGACTGGGAATTCAAAGAATATATTGGGGTTATAAATACCCTCATTTCTTGCTACTGCCATATAGTGCCAGTTTCTGACTGGTAATTCAAAGAATATATTGGGGTTACGTGCACCCACAATTTTTACTACTGGTATACAGTGCCATTGTCTGACTGGGAATTCAAAGAATATATTGGGGTTATAAATACCCTCATTTCTTGCTACTGCCATATAGTGCCAGTTTCTGACTGGTAATTCAAAGAATATATTGGGGTTACGTGCACCCACAATTTTTACTACTGGTATACAGTGCCATTGTCTGACTGGGAATTCAAAGAATATATTGGGAATACAAATACCCTCATTTCTTGCTACTGCCATATAGTGCCAGTGTCTGACTGGGAATTCAAAGAATATATTGGGGTTACGTGCACCCACAATTTTTACTACTGGTATACAGTGCCATTGTCTGACTGGGAATTCAAAAAGTATATTAGGAATACAAATACCCTCATTTCTTGCTACTGCCATATAGTGCCAGTTTCTGACTGGGAATTCAAAGAATATATTGGGGTTACGTGCACCCACAATTTTTACTACTGGTATACAGTGCCATTGTCTGACTGGGAATTCAAAGAATATATTGGGGTTATAAATACCCTCATTTCTTGCTACTGCCATATAGTGCCAGTTTCTGACTGGGAATTCAAAGAATATATTGGGGTTACGTGCACCCACAATTTTTACTACTGGTATACAGTGCCATTGTCTGACTGGGAATTCAAAGAGTATATTGGGAATACAAATACCCTCATTTCTTGCTACTGCCATATAGTGCCAGTTTCTGACTGGGAATTCAAAGAATATATTGGGGTTACGTGCACCCACAATTTTTACTACTGGTATACAGTGCCATTGTCTGACTGGGAATTCAAAGAATATATTGGGGTTATAAATACCCTCATTTCTTGCTACTGCCATATAGTGCCAGTTTCTGACTGGGAATTCAAAGAATATATTGGGGTTACGTGCACCCACAATTTTTACTACTGGTATACAGTGCCATTGTCTGACTGGGAATTCAAAGAGTATATTGGGAATACAAATACCCTCATTTCTTGCTACTGCCATATAGTGCCAGTTTCTGACTGGGAATTCAAAGAATATATTGGGGTTACGTGCACCCACAATTTTTACTACTGGTATACAGTGCCATTGTCTGACTGGGAATTCAAAGAATATATTGGGGTTATAAATACCCTCATTTCTTGCTACTGCCATATAGTGCCAGTTTCTGACTGGTAATTCAAAGAATATATTGGGGTTACGTGCACCCACAATTTTTACTACTGGTATACAGTGCCATTGTCTGACTGGGAATTCAAAGAGTATATTGGGAATACAAATACCCTCATTTCTTGCTACTGCCATATAGTGCCAGTTTCTGACTGGGAATTCAAAGAATATATTGGGGTTACGTGCACCCACAATTTTTACTACTGGTATACAGTGCCATTGTCTGACTGGGAATTCAAAGAATATATTGGGGTTATAAATACCCTCATTTCTTGCTACTGCCATATAGTGCCAGTTTCTGACTGGTAATTCAAAGAATATATTGGGGTTACGTGCACCCACAATTTTTACTACTGGTATACAGTGCCATTGTCTGACTGGGAATTCAAAGAGTATATTGGGAATACAAATACCCTCATTTCTTGCTACTGCCATATAGTGCCAGTTTCTGACTGGGAATTCAAAGAATATATTGGGGTTACGTGCACCCACAATTTTTACTACTGGTATACAGTGCCATTGTCTGACTGGGAATTCAAAGAGTATATTGGGAATACAAATACCCTCATTTCTTGCTACTGCCATATAGTGCCAGTTTCTGACTGGGAATTCAAAGAATATATTGGGGTTACGTGCACCCACAATTTTTACTACTGGTATACAGTGCCAATTTCTAACTAGGAATTCAAAATGCGCAAGGCTCCCGGAAAGGGACGTGGACGAGGCCGTGGGCGAGGTCGGGGGAATGGTTCTGGGGAGCAAGGTAGCAGTGAAGCCACAGGGCGTCCCGTGCCTACTCCTGTGGGGCAGCAAGCATTGCGCCACTCCACAGTGCCAGGGTTGCTTGCCACATTAACTAAACTGCAGGGTACAAACCTTAGTAGGCCCGAGAACCAGGAACAGGTCTTGCAATGGCTGTCAGAGAACGCTTACAGCACATTGTCCAGCAGCCAGTCAGACTCTGCCTCCTCTCCTCCTATTACCCAACAGTCTTGTCTTCCTTCCTCCCAAAATTCCGAAGCTTTACAGAACAATAACCCAAACTGTCCCTGCTCCCCAGAGCTGTTCTCCGCTCCTTTCATTGTCCCTCAACCTGCCTCTCCACGTCACGATTCCACGAACCTAACAGAGGAGCATCTGTATCCAGATGCTCAAACACTAGAGTCTCCTCCATCTCCGTTCGATTTGGTGGTGGATGACCAGCAACCCACCCTCATCGACGATGATGTGACGCAGTTGCCGTCAGGGCATCCAGTTGACCGGCGCATTGTGCGGGAGGAGGAGATGAGACAGGAGTTGGAAGAGGAAGTGGTGGATGATGAGGACACTGACCCGACCTGGACAGGGGGGATGTCAAGCGGGGAAAGTAGTGTGGATGTTGAGGCAGGTGCAGCACCAAAAAGGGTAGCTAGAGGCAGAGGCAGAGGTCAGCAGCTTAGGCGAAGCCAGGCCACACCCGGAATCTCCCAAGATGTTCCAGTTCGTACCCAGCCCCGAAAAACTCCCACCTCGAGGGCACGTTTCTCGAAGGTGTGGAGTTTTTTCAAGGAATGCGCCGAGGACAGATATAGTGTTGTCTGCACAATTTGCCTCTCGAAATTGATTAGGGGCTCTGAGAAGAGCAACCTGTCCACCACTTCAATGCGCCGTCATTTGGAATCCAAGCACTGGAATCAGTGGCAGGCAGCAACGGCAGGACAAAGGCCGACTGCCGTTCACGCCACTGCCACTGCCTCTGCCTCTGCCTCTGCCACTGCCACTGCTGACTGTGCTGGCGATGCACTCCAGAGGACGAGCCAGGACACCACTTCATCTGCCTCCGCCACTTTGTTGACTTCTACCTCATCCTCCCCTGGTCCTGTCTTATCTCCTTCTCCTGCACCATCAAAGGCACCATCAGGCGTTTCTTTACAACAACCCACCATCTCTCAGACATTGGAGCGGCGGCAGAAATACACTGCTAACCACCCACACGCGCAAGCCTTGAACGCCAACATCGCTAAACTGCTGGCCCAGGAGATGTTGGCGTTCCGGCTTGTTGAAACTCCCGCCTTCCTGGACCTGATGGCAACTGCGGCACCTCGCTATGCCGTCCCTAGCCGTCACTACTTCTCCCGGTGTGCCGTCCCCGCCTTGCACCAGCACGTGTCACTCAACATCAGGCGGGCCCTTAGTTCCGCGCTTTGCACAAAGGTCCACTTGACCACCGACGCGTGGACAAGTGCATGCGGACAGGGACGCTACATTTCACTGACGGCACACTGGGTGAATGTAGTTGAGGCTGGGACTGCTTCCCAAACTGGCCCGGTGTACCTCGTCTCCCCGCCTAACATTCCTGGCAGGGACACGAGAAGAACACCCCCCTCCTCCTCCTCCTCTACCGCCTCCTCCTCCGCCACCGCCTCCTCCTCCGCCACCGCCTCCTCCTCCGCTGTTAGATTGACCCCAGCTACGAGTTGGAAACGTTGCAGCACTGGCGTTGGTAGACGTCAGCAGGCTGTGCTGAAGCTGATCAGCTTGGGGGACAGACAGCACACTGCCTCCGAGGTGAGGGATGCCCTCCTCGATGAGACGGCAATATGGTTTGAGCCGCTGCACCTGGGCCCAGGCATGGTCGTTTGTGATAACGGCCGGAACCTGGTAGCAGCTCTGGAGCTTGCCGGACTCCAACATGTTCCATGCCTGGCCCACGTCTTCAACCTAGTGGTGCAACGTTTCCTAAAGAGCTACCCCAATGTTCCAGAGCTACTGGTGAAAGTGCGGCGCATGTGCGCCCACTTTCGCAAGTCGACAGTAGCCGCTGCTAGCTTAAAATCTCTCCAGCAACGCCTGCATGTGCCACAACACCGGCTTTTGTGCGACGTCCCCACACGCTGGAACTCAACGTTTCAGATGTTGAATAGAGTGGTTGAGCAGCAGAGACCTTTGATGGAATACCAGCTACAAAACCCTAGGGTGCCACAAAGTCAGCTGCCTCAGTTTCACATCCATGAGTGGCCATGGATGAGAGACCTTTGTGACATCCTACGGGTCTTTGAGGAGTCCACAAGGAGGGTGAGCTCTGAGGATGCGATGGTGAGCCTTACAATCCCGCTCTTGTGTGTTCTGAGAGAATCCCTGATTGACATCAGGGATAACTCAGATCACACAGAGGAGTTAGGGATAGCATCCGATCCGTCACAGCTGGAGAGTAGGTCCACACATCTGTCCGCTTCACTGCGTTTAATGGAGGAGGAGGAGGAGGAGGAGGAGGAAGAAGAGTTGTCCGATGATGTGATGGTGATACAGGAGGCTTCCGGGCAACTTCGAATCGTCCCATTGTTGCAGCGCGGATGGGTAGACATGGAGGATGAGGAGGAAATGGAGATTGAACTTTCCGGTGGGGCCAGAGGAGTCATGCCAACTAACACTGTGGCAGACATGGCTGAGTTCATGTTGGGGTGCTTTACAACCGACAAGCGTATTGTCAAAATCATGGAGGACAACCAGTACTGGATCTTTGCTATCCTTGACCCCCGGTATAAAAACAACATCTCGTCTTTTATTCCGGTAGAGGGGAGGGCCAATCGCATCAATGCTTGCCACAGGCAATTGGTGCAGAATATGATGGAGATGTTTCCAGCATGTGACGTTGGCGGCAGGGAGGGCAGTTCCTCCAGTAGGCAACCAAGTTCTCACCGGTCCACACAAACGAGGGGCACACTGTCTAAGGTCTGGGACACCTTGATGGCACCCCCTCGCCAAAGTGCCGCCACGGAGGGTCCTAGTGTCACCAGGCGTGAGAAGTATAGGCGCATGTTGCGGGAATACCTTTCCGACCACAGCCCTGTCCTCTCCGACCCCTCTGCGCCCTACACGTATTGGGTGTTGAAGTTGGACCTGTGGCTTGAACTTGCCCTATATGCCTTGGAGGTGCTGTCCTGTCCTGCCGCCAGCGTCCTATCTGAGAGGGTGTTCAGTGCAGCCGGTGGCATCATCACTGACAAGCGCACCCGTCTGTCAGCTGAGAGTGCCGACCGGCTCACTTTGATAAAAATGAACCACCACTGGGTAGAGCCGTCATTTTTGTGCCCACCTGTGTAAAGCACCCCAACATGAAACTCCATGTCTGTACTCAACCTCTCCAATTCCTCCGCATCCTCATACTCATCCACCATAAGCGTTGCACAATTCTGCTAATACTAGGCTCCCTCCACCCTGATTTCCCCCAACTCTGCTGGTTAGAGGCTCCCTCCACCCTGATTTCCACCAACTCTGCTGGTTAGAGGCTCCCTCCACCATGAATTTGCCCAAACTGGGCTGTTTAGAGGCTCCCTCCACCATGAATTGGTCCAAACTGGGGTGGTTAGAGGCTCCCTCCACCATGAATTGGTCCAAACTGGGGTGGTTAGAGGCTCCCTCCACCATTAATTGGTCCAAACTGGGCTGGTTAGAGGCTCCCTCCACAATTAATTGGTCCAAACTGGGCTAATTAGAGGCTCCCTCCACCATGAATTGGTCCAAACTGGGTTTTTTAGAGGCTCCCTCCACCATTAATTGGTCCAAACTGGGCTGGTTAGAGGCTCCCTCCACAATTAATTGGTCCAAACTGGGCTAATTAGAGGCTCCCTCCACCATGAATTGGTCCAAACTGGGTTTTTTAGAGGCTCCCTCCACCATGAATTTGCCCAAACTGGGCTGTTTAGAGGCTCCCTCCACCATGAATTGGTCCAAACTGGGCTGGTTAGAGGCTCCCTCCACCATGAATTTCCCAAAACTTGGCTGTTTAGAGGCTCCCTCCACCATGAATTTGCCCAAACTGGGCTGTTTAGAGGCTCCCTCCACCATTAATTGGTCCAAACTGGGCTGGTTAGAGGCTCCCTCCACCATGAATTTGCCCAAACTGGGGTGGTTAGAGGCTCCCTCCACCATTAATTGGTCCAAACTGGGCTGGTTAGAGGCTCCCTCCACCATGAATTTCCCAAAACTTGGCTGTTTAGAGGCTCCCTCCACCATTAATTGGTCCAAACTGGGCTGGTTAGTGGCTCCCTCCACCATGAATTTGCCCAAACTGGGCTGTTTAGAGGCTCCCTCCACCATTAATTGGTCCAAACTGGGCTGGTTAGAGGCTCCCTCCACCATGAATTTGCCCAAACTGGGCTGTTTAGAGGCTCCCTCCACCATGAATTGGTCCAAACTGGGGTGGTTAGAGGCTCCCTCCACCATGAATTGGTCCAAACTGGGGTGGTTAGAGGCTCCCTCCACCATTAATTGGTCCAAACTGGGCTGGTTAGAGGCTCCCTCCACAATTAATTGGTCCAAACTGGGCTAATTAGAGGCTCCCTCCACCATGAATTGGTCCAAACTGGGTTTTTTAGAGGCTCCCTCCACCATTAATTGGTCCAAACTGGGCTGGTTAGAGGCTCCCTCCACAATTAATTGGTCCAAACTGGGCTAATTAGAGGCTCCCTCCACCATGAATTGGTCCAAACTGGGTTTTTTAGAGGCTCCCTCCACCATGAATTTGCCCAAACTGGGCTGTTTAGAGGCTCCCTCCACCATGAATTGGTCCAAACTGGGCTGGTTAGAGGCTCCCTCCACCATGAATTTCCCAAAACTTGGCTGTTTAGAGGCTCCCTCCACCATTAATTGGTCCAAACTGGGCTGGTTAGAGGCTCCCTCCACCATTAATTGGTCCAAACTGGGCTGGTTAGAGGCTCCCTCCACCATTAATTGGTCCAAACTGGGCTGGTTAGAGGCTCCCTCCACCATGAATTTCCCAAAACTTGGCTGTTTAGAGGCTCCCTCCACCATTAATTGGTCCAAACTGGGCTGGTTAGAGGCTCCCTCCACCATGAATTTGCCCAAACTGGGCTGTTTAGAGGCTCCCTCCACCATGAATTTGCCCAAACTGGGCTGTTTAGAGGCTCCCTCCACCATGAATTGGTCCAAACTGGGCTGGTTAGAGGCTCCCTCCACCATGAATTTCCCAAAACTTGGCTGTTTAGAGGCTCCCTCCACCATTAATTGGTCCAAACTGGGCTGGTTAGAGGCTCCCTCCACCATGAATTTGCCCAAACTGGGGTGGTTAGAGGCTCCCTCCACCATTAATTGGTCCAAACTGGGCTGGTTAGAGGCTCCCTCCACAATTAATTGGTCCAAACTGGGCTAATTAGAGGCTCCCTCCACCATGAATTGGTCCAAACTGGGTTTTTTAGAGGCTCCCTCCACCATGAATTTCCCAAAACTTGGCTGTTTAGAGGCTCCCTCCACCATGAATTGGTCCAAACTGGGCTGGTTAGAGGCTCCCTCCACCATGAATTTCCCAAAACTTGGCTGTTTAGAGGCTCCCTCCACCATTAATTGGTCCAAACTGGGCTGGTTAGAGGCTCCCTCCACCATGAATTTGCCCAAACTGGGCTGTTTAGAGGCTCCCTCCACCATGAATTGGTCCAAACTGGGCTGGTTAGAGGCTCCCTCCACCATGAATTTCCCAAAACTTGGCTGTTTAGAGGCTCCCTCCACCATTAATTGGTCCAAACTGGGCTGGTTAGAGGCTCCCTCCACCATGAATTGGTCCAAACTGGGGTGGTTAGAGGCTCCCTCCACCATTAATTGGTCCAAACTGGGCTGGTTAGAGGCTCCCTCCACAATTAATTGGTCCAAACTGGGCTAATTAGAGGCTCCCTCCACCATGAATTGGTCCAAACTGGGTTTTTTAGAGGCTCCCTCCACCATGAATTTGCCCAAACTGGGCTGTTTAGAGGCTCCCTCCACCATGAATTGGTCCAAACTGGGCTGGTTAGAGGCTCCCTCCACCATGAATTTCCCAAAACTTGGCTGTTTAGAGGCTCCCTCCACCATTAATTGGTCCAAACTGGGCTGGTTAGAGGCTCCCTCCACCATTAATTGGTCCAAACTGGGCTGGTTAGAGGCTCCCTCCACCATGAATTTGCCCAAACTGGGCTGGTTAGAGGCTCCCTCCACCATGAATTTCCCAAAACTTGGCTGTTTAGAGGCTCCCTCCACCATTAATTGGTCCAAACTGGGCTGGTTAGAGGCTCCCTCCACCATGAATTTGCCCAAACTGGGGTGGTTAGAGGCTCCCTCCACCATTAATTGGTCCAAACTGGGCTGGTTAGAGGCTCCCTCCACAATTAATTGGTCCAAACTGGGCTAATTAGAGGCTCCCTCCACCATGAATTGGTCCAAACTGGGTTTTTTAGAGGCTCCCTCCACCATGAATTTGCCCAAACTGGGCTGTTTAGAGGCTCCCTCCACCATGAATTGGTCCAAACTGGGCTGGTTAGAGGCTCCCTCCACCATGAATTTCCCAAAACTTGGCTGTTTAGAGGCTCCCTCCACCATTAATTGGTCCAAACTGGGCTGGTTAGAGGCTCCCTCCACCATTAATTGGTCCAAACTGGGCTGGTTAGAGGCTCCCTCCACCATTAATTGGTCCAAACTGGGCTGGTTAGAGGCTCCCTCCACCATTAATTGGTCCAAACTGGGCTGTTTAGAGGCTCCCTCCACCATTAATTGGTCCAAACTGGGCTGGTTAGAGGCTCCCTCCACCATGAATTTGCCCAAACTGGGCTGTTTAGAGGCTCCCTCCACCATGAATTGGTCCAAACTGGGCTGGTTAGAGGCTCCCTCCACCATGAATTTCCCAAAACTTGGCTGTTTAGAGGCTCCCTCCACCATTAATTGGTCCAAACTGGGCTGGTTAGAGGCTCCCTCCACCATGAATTGGTCCAAACTGGGGTTTTTAGAGGCTCCCTCCACCATGAATTGGTCCAAACTGGGGTTTTTAGAGTCTCCCTCCACCATGAATTGGTCCAAACTGGGGTTTTTAGAGTCTCCCTCCACCATGAATTGGTCCAAACTGGGGTTTTTAGAGGCTCCCTCCACCATGAATTTGCCCAAACTCTGCTGGTTAGAGGCTCAATCCACCCTGATTTTCAAAACAAATGTTGGTGCCAACCTCAACTTACTACAAGGGCCAAATTCACTGCTGGTGACAAGCTCTCCTCACTGCAAGTGCCAAATACACATGTTTCAAGGTGTTTTCCTACTGTCAGAGAGGTGGTATTGAGTGTGTAAAGTGTGTAGTTGTTAGGCTGTGATGTTGGGGTAATAGAGGGTCTTTGGTGTGTTAGATGCCCCCAGACATGCTTCCCCTGCTGTCCCAGTGTCATTCCAGAGGTGTTGGCATCATTTCCTGGGGTGTCATAGTGGACTTGGTGACCCTCCAGACACGGATTTGGGTTTCCCCCTTAACGAGTATCTGTTCCCCATAGACTATAATGGGGTTCGAAACCCGTTCGAACACACGAACATTGAGCGGCTGTTCGAATCGAATTTCGAACCTCGAACATTTTAGTGTTCGCTCATCTCTATCCAGCAACAGCCTTAGAACCAAGTCATAATGTGATTGCTTGCAGCAGAAAAACTGATGGGGCTCCATGTATGAAGGCTTATACTGTACAGTCATACAGCAGATTGTCCGGCAAGAACCTGGACACGTTCCAACTTTTCAGGGAAACTCGGGCACCCTTTCAATGACACAATTATTGGTGACAGTAGGTCATAGATAAATGTATTAGTATAAAGTTACAATGTATTGGAGCTTCAGGAATAACTGAGCCACTACATAATGCTAATGGCCAGCATATCCCTATATAAGGATAGATATTGTTTCTTTAAATAACTAACATTTTTTAACAAACAAAGTTTTAAATTCACAAGAACAAACTTCTTGGTGTTAGAAATTATCTATAATTCCATAGGGGTCTGCACTATAGGGAACCTGAGACTTTCAGCTCAGCGTGTACGCCCATACACAGCTCTCTATAAAGCTCCTTGTAAAGATCTGTCTTATATTTGACATTCTCTGTGAGGGGGATTCAAGTACGAGGAGGTCAGTCATGAAGATATTATGGGAGTGTTAATTCATCTTAAGACATGTCAGCATGGACACATATACTGTACATGCTATATTGTAGGATGGATGGATGGATGGATGGATGGATGGATGGATGGATGGATGGATAGATAGATAGATAGATAGATAGATAGATAGATAGATAGATAGATAGATAGATAGATAGATAGATAGATAGGAGATAGATAGATAGATAGATAGATAGATAGATAGATAGATAGATAGATAGATAGATAGATAGATAATGTTTGTATCAGTTTTAGTTTTCGGATAAGTCACTGCCCTAATATCATTGTTCCTAAGCATAATGTAGTGTCATCCTGAGATATATACAGATCTGGAAACATAAGTCTAATAGATACAAAGTGATGACTATAATTCACTAAGGAATTCAATGAACGTTACTCTGTGTGCAGATCAGTACGTGACATAAAATAAAGACTAAAATAAGAAATTTGCACCACCTCTGCTTTTTAAAATAATATTAATATTTAAAGGAATTGTCCACCTATTATTTTTTAGAGAATTTAGAACTTAGAACTTTCTTATTTCCATTAGTCTCATGCCACCGTTTCTCGGTCTGGGGTTGGTGTCTTTCATTTCTGCTCCTGCATGGCCTTGTGGCCGTTACACACACTGCTTGTTGCTCTTTTTTTCGCTCCCACCCTATCACTTTATTTTATTATTAGATGTTTATAGATTTTTTTAGATATTTATTTTTATCTTTAGATATTTCTAGATGTTTCTGTACAAAATGTTGCCATTTGGGGTGGCTTAAAGGGCCATTGGTGGAGCAGAAAAAACAGAGACCAGTAGAAGACCAGACAGCTCTAGAATAAGATTACCAGGCGATCGATAGTCAGAATTCCTTTCTCTTTGTAATATTCTAAAATCTTAAAAATAAAATAAACCTACTGGACAACCCCTTTAAATATGTTTTGCAAAATGGTTCTTTAGGCTACCAGTAATCTTGCAAGAAACAAATTCTATGTAATAATAATGTGAGATAAACAAAAACAGGCATCTAACCTTACAGTGCAAAGTGACCAAAAAAATCTGGTGTTAAAATTTTCAAATTTCAATTTTTGTTAATGCATGTCTCTGTTCTTTATGGTCTTTATATTCATTATTTTTTGATATTTGGTAAAAAGAAAAAAAAAAAGAAAAAATCTAATATATGTGTAATTAAGTAGAAAAAACCCCAGTGTGGCACAAAAATGCTTTGACAATTTCATACGTTGCGGCAAAACGAGGGGCTATATACCGTAGACATACCCATACTGTACACTAGAGATGAGCGAGTAGTGTTCGATCAAATACTACGGTATTCAAAATACTCGTACTCGATCGAACACTACTAGCTGTTCGAAGTTTAAGGTTCGGTGCAGAACCAGCGTTGATTGGCAGAATGCTATACATTGCCAATCAACGCTGGTTCTTCTCTTACCTTTAGAAGTCTTCTCCGTGCAGCGCCCCCGCAGCGTCTTCCAGCTGGAATTCACTCTGCCTAGGTATCCGGCCTACGCAGAGCCGACTGCGCATGCGCGGGCATGCCCTCGCATGCGCAGTCGGCTCTGCTTAGGCGTCTGGCCGGACAGAGCCGACCGCGCATGCGCAGTCGGATCTGCCTAGGCCCCGATGCCTAGGCAGAGTGAATTCCAGCTGGAAGACGCCGCGGGGGCGCTGCGCTGGGAAAAGACTTCAAGGAGAATCCAGCCCGACCGTCACTCGTGGACTTGGTAAGTATAATTTTATCAAATTTGCATACCCCTGAAATGAGCATTTCCCCCCATAGACTATAATGGGGTTCGAAATCCATTCGAACAGTGTGCGGCTGTTCAAATTGGATTTCGAACCTCGGACATTTTAGTGTTCGCTCATCTCTACTGTACACCTAATGCTGGCCAAAGGACCTCATTTTTTTCATGATGTGGTTCACTAAAAAGTAAAGGATATTTCCAGATAAAATAATAAAACACCAATTAATATAAATTTTCTATCGGACAATTAAAATCTCAATGAATTTCATCCTTAATGGAAATATGACAACTCTAATACTGAACCCTCTGTAGTCTGTGTCCATATTTGACCTCTTTTCTTTATTTTTTGTTTTTTTCCAATCTTCAATTTAGTTGAGAATTCCAATTTTTCCAAATTTTTAATACAATATCCCAAAATTCTAACAAAACCCATGAAAGGCTGCAATTTATCCTCCCCCTCTGGTTGTCTAGTATACAGATATTTGGACATGCCCAACCAAAGAAGTCAACATCTGTAGTTTGGGTCAACTCATGGAGGTGAAGTGGGGGAGCGACTTAAGTAAATGGATTGTTCAAGAGTCTGGTCTGGAGTCTGGTGTCATTTCTTGGAATTTGATGCCTTCGTTGCATTTCTACTTACAGTATGTGGGTGTACCACCATTGTTTGTGTGTTTCTTACAAAATTCTTAGATTCTGAACCTGAATCTATGCATGAGAGCAATATATCACGGTATAACCTTCAGAGGAGAAGAGGAGACCAGTGTGGACTGCAAAACAGATAGAGACTAACAAGAGTAAGTACAACTGATATTGGTGTCTGTCAACTCTCTTTCCTCCTCAGTGTCCACATCTTATTACACAAGGGTTGGAGTAGGAAGATGGGCCGTCACTGCTAATGGTGATAGTTGAGTTAGACAGTTGCCTTATTTGTGGGGACACTTTTGAGACTTTTTCACGCTTTGTTCTCCATTGCAAGTGTGATGGAACAATCCAACCAAACATCAGTGAAGGCATTTATTCTTCTAGGCCTTTCCATGGATCCACTTCTTCAGATAATCTACTTTTTGATATTTTTGATGATCTATGTCTTCACACTCTTAGTGAATGTCCTATTACTTGTGGTGGTAAGAGTCAACAGCCACCTACACACCCCTATGTACTTCTTCCTCAGCAATCTCTCAGTCATTGACATCTGTTTCTCCTCCACCATTGCGCCTAAGATACTTGTGAATACCTTGTCTCAAGACAAAAGCATTTCCTTTTTGGGATGTGCGGCTCAGGTGTTTTTTTTCTTAGAATTTGCAGGAACAGAATGTGTAATATTGGCAATAATGGCCTATGATAGATATGTGGCCATCTGCAAGCCCTTACGATATCTTATCATCATGAACAGGACGTTGTGCCGCTGTCTGGCCGCTATGTCTTGGATTGTGATCTTCTTCTTCGCCATAGGCTTTGCCATCACCACCTTTCAGCTTCCCTACTGCAGGTCCAAACATATCAACCATTTCTTCTGTGACATACCACCACTCTTCCTTCTCTCGTGCAAAGATACCTTTCTAAATGAGTTGGCGATATACATCTGTTGTGGATCTGTTGATATTTTCTGCTTTTCACTCACTGTGACTTCTTATTTCTACATCATCACCACCATCTTAAAGATCCGTTCCAGTGAAGGGAGGCACAAGGCGTTCTCCACCTGTGCTTCACACTTGATTGTGGTTTTTATATATTTTGGCACCATTGCATTTATGTACTTGCGTCCTCGACACAGTTACACCCCAGATCGGGACAGGGCGGCCTCCATTCTCTATACAGCCATAACACCAATGTTAAATCCTATCATCTATAGCATAAGGAATAAGGATGTGATAGGAACCCTAAAAACAAAACTGGCAATAAAGGACCCTCTGAAATGGATATCCTTCCAGACACGTGGATCACGAGGTCCTTCATAATAAAACTATAGAGCTGAATATTTGCTCCTAGAGACCGTCATATATAACATATTACATATAAGGTATTACATGACCTTTCTACTGTATGTTTAAGGGAAGTCTACCACCCCCTACTCATATTAAGGTAAATATATAAATATATATATGAGCCATTTCAACTAATCCTTCTGAGACCTTTTCCTAATTATCAGACACTGTTGACACCATGCCTGACCAACCTAGATAGGAAGGGGGAAACTAGTATACTGCAAATACAGTAACCATCCCCCACGCATATCAACCAGGCCGGTACAGCCTGCCTGGACTGTGAGAGCCAGAATCCAGCCTTATTCTGCCAGGTTAATCCGGGAGACATTGGGTACAGAGAGTAGGTGTTAGGATTGTGCGGAAGGTGCGGCCAGGAGAGCAGGGTCGCAGCCTGTTCCGCTGTTTCTGCTCAGTCCAGCATGCATGGGGTTAATTCCGTTGCAGCCAATAAGCATGGTCGGTCTTCTGACTGACAGTGGTGCTAACCTATGAGCACCTGGCGTGGGCACCTGGGCTTGGTGTTTAGACTCACCTTCCCTCTATTTAAGGAGGCAGGTCTGTTCGCCCCATGCCTTAGCCTTAACTCAGAATTGTGCAAGACATTAGTTTGGCAGCAAGCTGCCTTATTTAGGTAGGTAGTTAAAATTGTGGGAATCTCTTCCCTTATTTAGAATTATGGGAATCTCCTGCCTAGTTAGTATTTTGGGAATGTCCTACCTTAGTCAGGCTGCTACATGTAGTGCTGCAGCAGCAGGTGACTGTAGTGGGTGCGGCCCAGGAAGGTATTGGGAGTACATGGTTTAAGATTGTTAATATTTCTCTTGCAGTGGAGTAACTGCAAAACTTAGAATTCATTTAAGCGGCTGCTTTGTTCTGCAGGGGCAGCTTCCCTGTGAGCTAACAGAGAGCACCTATTTTGTGATATAGCCCGGCAGTGAGGTTAACTGTTGGGCCTTGTTCAAACCAGTGCAACCTGCAGTTCATAGCCTAGTTGGGCTCCGCAGGCTTTTGTTTAGTTTCATATTTTTTAAAATAAGCCTGCTGACCGTAACAGTAGGTCACATCTATCGCCTTGAAGAACTGGCCCATTGGGAAACAAGTTCTCATCAGAAATTCACCAAAGCTTGGGACTAGAGATGAGAACATTTTTTAAAAATTCAATTCAGTCAGTTTGCCAAATTTTCCAACACAATTCGATCCAAATTCACTTGTAGCGAATAGCATTAAAAAACAGCTACCGGTATTTCCTGGCTGCAGAGAGTCTGTATAGTGGTGCAGAACACTGTGCCTTGCAATAAGACACATAAGAAGATTGCTGTGGTAGTGAAACAATACAGTGAGTCAGTATGACACATATACGGCAGGATTGACTCTTAGAACCACTGCGCAATTCACTTATTTGGCCAGTTATGGGACTAAAACTGACCAACTAACTCAAGTGTGAACTCAACCTTACAGGTCGATGTTAGTGCCAGGTATAAGAACCGTGCAGAGTCCCAATATCCTACAGTAGTGTGAAAAAGCGCACTCCATTTACACTGTCATCTGCTGATTCCATATAGATGACTACAGCACCTGTCTTCACTTGGTCAGGTTTTGGTCAGTAATCCATCAGTACTGCTGATACCAAAAATAAACAGGAGTTGATCCAAAACAGAGATGACACATTAATGGAATATTTGAATGTCTTCTGTGTTTTGTGCCTACTCCTGCTTTTGGCTACTAAATCATAATACAATTCTGATGGGACCCTACAGGTCTTACAGCTGCCACACAGGCAGGATCCATTGTGCATCTCATTTTTAGATCAGAAGGGTCAAATAAATGATGCCACGCAGGCCAAAAGGCAAAATAGTGGCCCAGTCAAGGAGTGGGGAGGGTGGGAACAGCATACAGTCCTATGAAAAAGTTTGGGCACCCCTATTAATCTTAATCATTTTTAGTTCTAAATATTTTGGTGTTTATAACAGCCATTTCAGTTTGATATATCTAATAACTGATGGACACAGTAATATTTCAGGATTGAAATGAGGTTTATTGTACTAACAGAAAATGCGCAATATGCATTAAACCAAAATTTGACCGGTGCAAAAGTATGGGCACCTCAACAGAAAAGTGACATTAATATTTAGTACATCCTCCTTTTGCAAAGATAACAGCCTCTAGTCGCTTCCTGTAGCTTTTAATCAGTTCCTGGATCCTGGATAAAGGTATTTTGGACAAACAATTCAAGTTCAGTTAAGTTAGATGGTCGCCGAGCATGGACAGCCCGCTTCAAATCATCCCACAGATGTTCAATGATATTCAGGTCTGGGGACTGGGATGGCCATTCCAGAACATTGTACTTGTTCCTCTGCATGAATGCCTGAGTTGATTTGGAGCGGTGTTTTGGATCATTGTCTTGCTGAAATATCCATCCCCGGCTTAACTTCAACTTCGTCACTGATTCTTGAACATTATTCTCAAGAATCTGCTGATACTGAGTGGAATCCATGCGACTCTCAACTTTAACAAGATTCCCGATGCCGGCATTGGCCACACAGCCCCAAAGCATGATGGAACCTCCACCAAATTTTACAGTGGGTAGCATGTGTTTTTCTTGGAATGCTGTTTCTTTTTGGACGCCATGCATAACACCTTTTTTTATAACCAAACAACTCAATTTTTGTTTCCAAAATGAAGCTGCCTTGTCCAAATGTGCTTTTTCATACCTCAGGCAACTCTATTTGTGGCGTACGTGCAGAAACGGCTTCTTTCTCATCACTCTCCCATACAGCTTCTATTTGTGCAAAGTGCGCTGTATAGTTGACCGATGCACAGTGACACCATCTGCAGCAAGATGATGCTGCAGCTCTTTGGAGGTGGTCTGTGGATTGTCCTTGACTGTTCTCACCATTCTTCTTCTCTGCCTTTCTGATATTTTTCTTGGCCTGCCACTTCTGGGCTTAACAAGAACTGTCCCTGTGGTCTTCCATTTCCTTACTATGTTCCTCACAGTGGAAACTGACAGGTTAAATCTCTGAGACAACTTTTTGTATCCTTCCCCTGAACAACTATGTTGAACAATCTTTGTTTTCAGATCATTTGAGAGTTGTTTTGAGTAGCCCATGATGCCACTCTTCAGAGGAGATTCAAATAGGAGATCAACTTGCAATTGGCCACCTTAAATACCTTTTCTTATGAGTGGATACATCTGGCTATGAAGTTCAAAGCTCACTGAGGTTACAAAACCAATTTTGTGCTTCAGTAAGTCAGTAAAAAGTAGTTAGGGGAATTCAAATGAATAAAATGATAAGGGTGCCCATACTTTTGCACCGGTCAAATTTTGGTTTAATGCATATTGCACATTTTCTGTTAGTACAATAAACCTCATTTCAATCCTGAAATATTACTGTGTCCATCAGTTATTAGATATATCAAACTGAAATGGCTGTTATAAACACCAAAATATTTAGAACTAAAAATGATTAAGATTAATAGGGGTGCCCAAACTTTTTCATAGGACTGTAAAAAGTGACATAGTGTGGAAGTGGTAACAGCCTTAGGAAGCCACAGAGTGGCAAGGTGACATAATGTGTAGGTGGCAGCAAACTTAGGAGGCCATGCAGTGACCTGGTGGCAGCAGCATGAGGAAACCACAGAGTGGCAAGGTGACATAATGTGGAGGTGGTAGCAGCATGAGGAGGCCACAGAGTAACCTAGTAATATAGTGTGGAGGTGGCAGCAGCATGAGGAGGCCACAGAGTGGCAAGGTGACATATTGTGGAGGTAACAGCAGCCTTAGGAGGCCATAGAGTGATCCGCTCACAAAGTGGGGAGGTGGGTGGAAAAAACGATACCCGCTGACGATGGTGGCTGAAAGAAGGAGCACTTGACATCAGATGTGTGGCATCAGGCAGGTGGCAGCATCATAACAGTAGCTGAGGCAGGTAGCCAAAAGACACCGGTCTCTTTTGTCAAGGTTTGGGTGAGGCAGCATGGATGATTTAATCTGCTGCATCAGGCATTGGTGGGTGGAAATCCTGGCTGATCCACGCCTGATTCATCTTGACAAAGGTCAGTCTCTACACATTTTGGGTGGGCAGGCAAGTTCTCCTTGGAATAACTATGGCCCCCACCACACTAAACATGATAAAGCCAATAAAAAGCTTTAAAACATATAACTATGCCACACAAGAACTAATAAGACCCCAATAATTAGAATTACACAGGTATGATCTATTGTAAACCTACAATGAGCAGCATTATAATGGCAGTCAGTGCAGCAAGGTGTAGTAGGATTGTTCCTATTACCAAGGCTGCAAACAGCCCAAATGAACCCTGTTCTGCTTCAATACTCTGTATGAATGCCTGCCTATCCTTTCCCTATACTACAATTGAGCAAGATATCAGTTTTCAAGTCTTCCCTATCACTTTCCCTAGCGCCTGCTGACATATCTCCCTGCACTAAGAACACTGGAAAATGTATGAATCCAAGATGACAGAGAGTATATATAGGGCTGTGACTTCACAGGGTTGGCTGGCTTCTGATTGGCTGCATGCATTGTGGCATTATGGCATTGTGGCTGATGCCACGTTCCCAGAGTTCCTTGCCCCATGTCCTCACATGTGCAGCAGCCATTTTAGGAAAAAATGCATTTCGTGACCATGAAGCGTGAGGAAATCCGGATTCAATGAGAATGGAATATTTCCTGAAATTCATATAATAGGACAATTGACATCAGCTTCGTGGATTATGTGTGTTTTTAGAGTTGTTCAATGTTATATATGATAATGATTTTATGTAATATATTTATGCAGAATCAGGGATTTTAGTTTGTCTATGACTAGGGTTGAGCGATTGGATTCCAATCGGCGATCGAGTAAATTTCACTTTCCAGCAGGATCAAGGTCGGAGGTTATCTCAATATCGGCTCAACCCTAAAAGTGACTTTTCCCATAGAGAAGCATTGACTAGGGTTGAGCGATCGGGATTGGAAAAAATCGGATTCCGATTGGTGATCGAGCAAATTTCACGATCGGGATCGGCTGGAAAATTATCTGAAATTGGATTTTAAAATCGATCCTGAAATCTCAAGATCAGCTCAACCCTATCTATAACTTATCTTGCTTCAATGAATTGAAACATAACCTATGAAGTCAGTGTGACCTGAATTGAAAGTAGAAGGTCAATACAATCCAATAAAACATAATTGTTAAATATGAACAGTGTTCAGAATACGCCAACAAAGTCTTTCAATGACCATACGGAAGTAAGAAAATAACAACTATTAAGTGATACAACAATGAAACAATAAAATCTGGTTGTACATGTCAAAAGGTATGGAAAGATCCACAGTTTTGGGGCTAAAGTGGCAAATTTTCCCATCTGTCTTGAAAGTTCTTCCTGTTCCAATAAAGTCACCCATACTATAGATATCACACCTATATGTACCAGTCTAGCATTTTCCACCTTCGGTCTAGATACAATGGGAAGTAGGTGCAGGGCATCTCATTCCATCATGGCTTTCCGGCACTCTTTATGCCCAATCGGATAGGCCTAAACAGCAAGGAGTCTCGAGACGCAGAATCCGTGGCAGAATCAGTGAAGGCGACTGCGGCTAGGTCAAGCTTATTTTTTCAGTATCCTACTGCAATCTCTACATCCCCTTGAAAATAATGGGAGGTAGAATCTGGGTGGAACTTGCTGCAGTTTTGGGGGGCGGAATCCATCTCCAAATTCGCTACAAATTACTCTGTTTGATCTTATTAACAATTAATTATTAGCAAGAGGGAAACGCAAAAAAGGAAGGAGACAAGAAAGAGAAAGGGTAAGGGTAACAAGACAGAAACAGAAAAAAAACAGGAAAACCAAACATAAGCAAAAACAGTATACCCGAGAACAATGCTGAAGATACATAGAGTACAGCAAATATAGAAAGTGAAGCCACCTAATATCATGAAGCAGTTTGCGATTTGCAATTTAAGGGGTCACAACGGGATTAACCTGAGGCTGTAAGGGAGGAGACAGTTTTCTAGTTTCCATATATGAGATCCAGAGGGACCAGTGGATGTGAAATTTGGCATAAGTATGATTTTTATTGGCCAGCATACGTTCTAGAGTACATGCTAAATCAACATGGTGGAGTAACTCAGCTACGGTTAAACAAAGAGCAGACATCCACTGACGAGCGATCATAGCCCGAGCTGCTAGCACAATCTGCCCCAGAACAACCTGTGTCCCCGAGTGCAAAATACCAGCATCCAAAAAGCGTAGAGCAAGACCAGGGGAGGGACGTATTTCGAGACCGGCTATGGTGGACATGAATTGAAATACAGCCGTCCAAAAGGCTAAAGTCGGAGGGCACCCCCACCATAAATGTATGAAAGAAATCACGTGACCACGTCCCCGCCAGCAAAGTTTTGAACAGGAGGGATCCATATGTGCCAGTTGACTTGGGGTCCTATACCAGCGTAACATTACTTTCCCAGTGAGCAGCACCCTTAGAAACACGTTTGACAAACCCATTCGCATCATACCAGTCCGACAGAGAGACGGTTCTGGCAAGGTCTGATTCCCAGTGAAGGAGATGAAGAGGCTTAAGCCGCTCAGCGGGGACAGAGAGGAAGTTATAAAATGTGGACAATCCACCCTTAGCAGGCGAGGAACGATTCCACAACTTCAAAGTGAATCTAGGAAAGGTTAGCCTAGAGGGCTCATGGGTTTGAAAAAAGTGACGCAGTTGTAAATATTTAAAAAAGTCCGTTTTAGGGACTGCTCATCCTGCAGCATAGAGAATAGAGATGAGCGAACAGTGTTCTATCGAACTCATGTTCGATCGGATATTAGGCTGTTCGGCATGTTCGAATCGAATCGAACACCGCGTGGTAAAGTGCGCCATTACTCGATTCCCCTCCCACCTTCCCTGGCGCCTTTTTTGCTCCAATAACAGCGCAGGGTAGGTGGGACAGGAACTACGACACCGGTGACGTTGAAAAAAGTAGGCAAAACCCATTGGCTGCCGAAAACATGTGACCTCTAATTTAAAAGAACAGCGCCGCCCAGCTTCGCGTCATTCTGAGCTTGCAATTCACCGAGGACGGAGGTTTCCGTCCAGCTAGCTAGGGCTTAGATTCTGGGTAGGCAGGGACAGGCTAGGATAGGAAGGAGAAGACAACCAACAGCTCTTGTAAGAGCTAAATTCCAGGGAGAAGCTTGTCAGTGTAACGTGGCACTGACGGGCTCAATCGCCGCAACCCAGCTTTCCCAGGATCCTGAATGGAATACACTGTCAGTGTATTCCCGTATACCCGATATATACCCCGATACCCGTTCCAACGGTGTGCCCCCCCACCTTCACCCCAGAAATACCCTGCAAGTCCCCTAGCAATAGAATTGGGGCTATATACACCCACAATTTTTACTACTGGTATACAGTGCCATTGTCTGACTGGGAATTCAAAGAATATATTGGGGTTACGTGCACCCACAATTTTTACTACTGGTATACAGTGCCATTGTCTGACTGGGAATTCAAAGAGTATATTGGGAATACAAATACCCTCATTTCTTGCTACTGCCATATAGTGCCAGTTTCTGACTGGGAATTCAAAGAATATATTGGGGTTACGTGCACCCACAATTTTTACTACTGGTATACAGTGCCATTGTCTGACTGGGAATTCAAAGAATATATTGGGGTTATAAATACCCTCATTTCTTGCTACTGCCATATAGTGCCAGTTTCTGACTGGTAATTCAAAGAATATATTGGGGTTACGTGCACCCACAATTTTTACTACTGGTATACAGTGCCATTGTCTGACTGGGAATTCAAAGAGTATATTGGGAATACAAATACCCTCATTTCTTGCTACTGCCATATAGTGCCAGTTTCTGACTGGGAATTCAAAGAATATATTGGGGTTACGTGCACCCACAATTTTTACTACTGGTATACAGTGCCATTGTCTGACTGGGAATTCAAAGAATATATTGGGGTTATAAATACCCTCATTTCTTGCTACTGCCATATAGTGCCAGTTTCTGACTGGTAATTCAAAGAATATATTGGGGTTACGTGCACCCACAATTTTTACTACTGGTATACAGTGCCATTGTCTGACTGGGAATTCAAAGAGTATATTGGGAATACAAATACCCTCATTTCTTGCTACTGCCATATAGTGCCAGTGTCTGACTGGGAATTCAAAGAATATATTGGGGTTACGTGCACCCACAATTTTTACTACTGGTATACAGTGCCATTGTCTGACTGGGAATTCAAAGAGTATATTGGGAATACAAATACCCTCATTTTTTGCTACTGCCATATAGTGCCAGTGTCTGACTGGGAATTCAAAGAATATATTGGGGTTACGTGCACCCACAATTTTTACTACTGGTATACAGTGCCATTGTCTGACTGGGAATTCAAAGAATATATTGGGGTTATAAATACCCTCATTTCTTGCTACTGCCATATAGTGCCAGTTTCTGACTGGTAATTCAAAGAATATATTGGGGTTACGTGCACCCACAATTTTTACTACTGGTATACAGTGCCATTGTCTGACTGGGAATTCAAAGAGTATATTGGGAATACAAATACCCTCATTTCTTGCTACTGCCATATAGTGCCAGTTTCTGACTGGTAATTCAAAGAATATATTGGGGTTACGTGCACCCACAATTTTTACTACTGGTATACAGTGCCATTGTCTGACTGGGAATTCAAAGAATATATTGGGGTTATAAATACCCTCATTTCTTGCTACTGCCATATAGTGCCAGTTTCTGACTGGTAATTCAAAGAATATATTGGGGTTACGTGCACCCACAATTTTTACTACTGGTATACAGTGCCATTGTCTGACTGGGAATTCAAAGAGTATATTGGGAATACAAATACCCTCATTTCTTGCTACTGCCATATAGTGCCAGTGTCTGACTGGGAATTCAAAGAATATATTGGGGTTACGTGCACCCACAATTTTTACTACTGGTATACAGTGCCATTGTCTGACTGGGAATTCAAAGAGTATATTGGGAATACAAATACCCTCATTTCTTGCTACTGCCATATAGTGCCAGTGTCTGACTGGGAATTCAAAGAATATATTGGGGTTACGTGCACCCACAATTTTTACTACTGGTATACAGTGCCAATTTCTAACTAGGAATTCAAAATGCGCAAGGCTCCCGGAAAGGGACGTGGACGAGGCCGTGGGCGAGGTCGGGGGAATGGTTCTGGGGAGCAAGGTAGCAGTGAAGCCACAGGGCGTCCCGTGCCTACTCCTGTGGGGCAGCAAGCATTGCGCCACTCCACAGTGCCAGGGTTGCTTGCCACATTAACTAAACTGCAGGGTACAAACCTTAGTAGGCCCGAGAACCAGGAACAGGTCTTGCAATGGCTGTCAGAGAACGCTTACAGCACATTGTCCAGCAGCCAGTCAGACTCTGCCTCCTCTCCTCCTATTACCCAACAGTCTTGTCTTCCTTCCTCCCAAAATTCCGAAGCTTTACAGAACAATAACCCAAACTGTCCCTGCTCCCCAGAGCTGTTCTCCGCTCCTTTCATTGTCCCTCAACCTGCCTCTCCACGTCACGATTCCACGAACCTAACAGAGGAGCATCTGTGTCCAGATGCTCAAACACTAGAGTCTCCTCCATCTCCGTTCGATTTGGTGGTGGATGACCAGCAACCCACCCTCATCGACGATGATGTGACGCAGTTGCCGTCAGGGCATCCAGTTGACTGGCGCATTGTGCGGGAGGAGGAGATGAGACAGGAGTTGGAAGAGGAAGTGGTGGATGATGAGGACACTGACCCGACCTGGACAGGGGGGATGTCAAGCGGGGAAAGTAGTGTGGATGTTGAGGCAGGTGCAGCACCAAAAAGGGTAGCTAGAGGCAGAGGCAGAGGTCAGCAGCTTAGGCGAAGCCAGGCCACACCCGGAATCTCCCAAGATGTTCCAGTTCGTACCCAGCCCCGAAAAACTCCCACCTCGAGGGCACGTTTCTCGAAGGTGTGGAGTTTTTTCAAGGAATGTGCCGAGGACAGATATAGTGTTGTCTGCACAATTTGCCTCTCGAAATTGATTAGGGGCTCTGAGAAGAGCAACCTGTCCACCACTTCAATGCGCCGTCATTTGGAATCCAAGCACTGGAATCAGTGGCAGGCAGCAACGGCAGGACAAAGGCCGCCTGCCGTTCACGCCACTGCCACTGCCTCTGCCTCTGCCTCTGCCACTGCCACTGCTGACTGTGCTGGTGATGCACTCCAGAGGACGAGCCAGGACACCACTTCATCTGCCTCCGCCACTTTGTTGACTTCTACCTCATCCTCCCCTGGTCTTGTCTTATCTCCTTCTCCTGCACCATCAAAGGCACCATCAGGCGTTTCTTTACAACAACCCACCATCTCTCAGACATTGGAGCGGCGGCAGAAATACACTGCTAACCACCCACACGCGCAAGCCTTGAACGCCAACATCGCTAAACTGCTGGCCCAGGAGATGTTGGCGTTCCGGCTTGTTGAAACTCCCGCCTTCCTGGACCTGATGGCAACTGCGGCACCTCGCTATGCCGTCCCTAGCCGTCACTACTTCTCCCGGTGTGCCGTCCCCGCCTTGCACCAGCACGTGTCACTCAACATCAGGCGGGCCCTTAGTTCCGCGCTTTGCACAAAGGTCCACTTGACCACCGACGCGTGGACAAGTGCATGCGGACAGGGACGCTACATTTCACTGACGGCACACTGGGTGAATGTAGTTGAGGCTGGGACTGCTTCCCAAACTGGCCCGGTGTACCTCGTCTCCCCGCCTAACATTCCTGGCAGGGACACGAGAAGAACACCCCCCTCCTCCTCCTCCTCTACCGCCTCCTCCTCCGCCACCGCCTCCTCCTCCGCCACCGCCTCCTCCTCCGCTGTTAGATTGACCCCAGCTACGAGTTGGAAACGTTGCAGCACTGGCGTTGGTAGACGTCAGCAGGCTGTGCTGAAGCTGATCAGCTTGGGGGACAGACAGCACACTGCCTCCGAGGTGAGGGATGCCCTCCTCGATGAGACGGCAATATGGTTTGAGCCGCTGCACCTGGGCCCAGGCATGGTCGTTTGTGATAACGGCCGGAACCTGGTAGCAGCTCTGGAGCTTGCCGGACTCCAACATGTTCCATGCCTGGCCCACGTCTTCAACCTAGTGGTGCAACGTTTCCTAAAGAGCTACCCCAATGTTCCAGAGCTACTGGTGAAAGTGCGGCGCATGTGCGCCCACTTTCGCAAGTCGACAGTAGCCGCTGCTAGCTTAAAATCTCTCCAGCAACGCCTGCATGTGCCACAACACCGGCTTTTGTGCGACGTCCCCACACGCTGGAACTCAACGTTTCAGATGTTGAATAGAGTGGTTGAGCAGCAGAGACCTTTGATGGAATACCAGCTACAAAACCCTAGGGTGCCACAAAGTCAGCTGCCTCAGTTTCACATCCATGAGTGGCCATGGATGAGAGACCTTTGTGACATCCTACGGGTCTTTGAGGAGTCCACAAGGAGGGTGAGCTCTGAGGATGCGATGGTGAGCCTTACAATCCCGCTCTTGTGTGTTCTGAGAGAATCCCTGATTGACATCAGGGATAACTCAGATCACACAGAGGAGTTAGGGATAGCATCCGATCCGTCACAGCTGGAGAGTAGGTCCACACATCTGTCCGCTTCACTGCGTTTAATGGAGGAGGAGGAGGAGGAGGAGGAGGAGGAGGAAGAAGAGTTGTCCGATGATGTGATGGTGATACAGGAGGCTTCCGGGCAACTTCGAATCGTCCCATTGTTGCAGCGCGGATGGGTAGACATGGAGGATGAGGAGGAAATGGAGATTGAACTTTCCGGTGGGGCCAGAGGAGTCATGCCAACTAACACTGTGGCAGACATGGCTGAGTTCATGTTGGGGTGCTTTACAACCGACAAGCGTATTGTCAAAATCATGGAGGACAACCAGTACTGGATCTTTGCTATCCTTGACCCCCGGTATAAAAACAACATCTCGTCTTTTATTCCGGTAGAGGGGAGGGCCAATCGCATCAATGCTTGCCACAGGCAATTGGTGCAGAATATGATGGAGATGTTTCCAGCATGTGACAGTGGCGGCAGGGAGGGCAGTTCCTCCAGTAGGCAACCAAGTTCTCACCGGTCCACACAAACGAGGGGCACACTGTCTAAGGTCTGGGACACCTTGATGGCACCCCCTCGCCAAAGTGCCGCCACGGAGGGTCCTAGTGTCACCAGGCGTGAGAAGTATAGGCGCATGTTGCGGGAATACCTTTCCGACCACAGCCCTGTCCTCTCCGACCCCTCTGCGCCCTACACGTATTGGGTGTCGAAGTTGGACCTGTGGCTTGAACTTGCCCTATATGCCTTGGAGGTGCTGTCCTGTCCTGCCGCCAGCGTCCTATCTGAGAGGGTGTTCAGTGCAGCCGGTGGCATCATCACTGACAAGCGCACCCGTCTGTCAGCTGAGAGTGCCGACCGGCTCACTTTGATAAAAATGAACCACCACTGGATAGAGCCTTCATTTTTGTGCCCACCTGTGTAAAGCACCCCAACATGAAACTCCATGTCTGTACTCAACCTCTCCAATTCCTCCGCATCCTCATACTCATCCACCATAAGCGTTGCACAATTCTGCTAATACTAGGCTCCCTCCAACATGATTTCCCCCAACTCTGCTGGTTAGAGGCTCCCTCCACCCTGATTTCCACCAACTCTGCTGGTTAGAGGCTCCCTCCACCCTGCTTTCCCACAACTCTGCTGGTTAGAGGCTCCTTCCACCATGAATTTGCCCAAACTGGGCTGTTTAGAGGCTCCCTCCACCATGAATTGGTCCAAACTGGGCTGTTTAGAGGCTCCCTCCACCATGAATTTGCCCAAACTGGGCTGTTTAGAGGCTCCCTCCACCATGAATTGGTCCAAACTGGGTTTTTTAGAGGCTCCCTCCACCATTAATTGGTCCAAACTGGGCTGGTTAGAGGCTCCCTCCACCATGAATTTGCCCAAACTGGGCTGTTTAGAGGCTCCCTCCACCATGAATTTGCCCAAACTGGGCTGGTTAGAGGCTCCCTCCACCATGAATTGGTCCAAACTGGGCTGGTTAGAGGCTCCCTCCACCATGAATTGGTCCAAACTGGGGTGGTTAGAGGCTCCCTCCACCATTAATTGGTCCAAACTGGGCTGGTTAGAGGCTCCCTCCACCATGAATTGGTCCAAACTGGGCTGGTTAGAGGCTCCCTCCACCATGAATTGGTCCAAACTGGGGTGGTTAGAGGCTCCCTCCACCATTAATTGGTCCAAACTGGGCTGGTTAGAGGCTCCCTCCACCATTAATTGGTCCAAACTGGGCTGGTTAGAGGCTCCCTCCACCATGAATTTGCCCAAACTGGGCTGTTTAGAGGCTCCCTCCACCATTAATTGGTCCAAACTGGGCTGGTTAGAGGCTCCCTCCACAATTAATTGGTCCAAACTGGGCTAATTAGAGGCTCCCTCCACCATGAATTGGTCCAAACTGGGTTTTTTAGAGGCTCCCTCCACCATGAATTTGCCCAAACTGGGCTGTTTAGAGGCTCCCTCCACCATGAATTGGTCCAAACTGGGCTGGTTAGAGGCTCCCTCCACCATGAATTTCCCAAAACTTGGCTGTTTAGAGGCTCCCTCCACCATTAATTGGTCCAAACTGGGCTGGTTAGAGGCTCCCTCCACCATGAATTGGTCCAAACTGGGGTTTTTAGAGGCTCCCTCCACCATGAATTGGTCCAAACTTGGCTGTTTAGAGGCTCCCTCCACCATGAATTGGTCCAAACTGGGCTGGTTAGAGGCTCCCTCCACCATGAATTGGTCCAAACTGGGTTTTTTAGAGGCTCCCTCCACCATGAATTTGCCCAAACTGGGCTGTTTAGAGGCTCCCTCCACCATGAATTGGTCCAAACTGGGTTTTTTAGAGGCTCCCTCCACCATGAATTGGTCCAAACTGGGCTGGTTAGAGGCTCCCTCCACCATGAATTGGTCCAAACTGGGGTGGTTAGAGGCTCCCTCCACCATTAATTGGTCCAAACTGGGCTGGTTAGAGGCTCCCTCCACCATTAATTGGTCCAAACTGGGCTGGTTAGAGGCTCCCTCCACCATGAATTTGCCCAAACTGGGCTGTTTAGAGGCTCCCTCCACCATTATTTGGTCCAAACTGGGCTGGTTAGAGGCTCCCTCCACAATTAATTGGTCCAAACTGGGCTAATTAGAGGCTCCCTCCACCATGAATTGGTCCAAACTGGGTTTTTTAGAGGCTCCCTCCACCATGAATTTGCCCAAACTGGGCTGTTTAGAGGCTCCCTCCACCATGAATTGGTCCAAACTGGGCTGGTTAGAGGCTCCCTCCACCATGAATTTCCCAAAACTTGGCTGTTTAGAGGCTCCCTCCACCATTAATTGGTCCAAACTGGGCTGGTTAGAGGCTCCCTCCACCATGAATTGGTCCAAACTGGGATGGTTAGAGGCTCCCTCCACCATTAATTGGTCCAAACTGGGCTGGTTAGAGGCTCCCTCCACCATGAATTTGCCCAAACTGGGCTGGTTAGAGGCTCCCTCCACCATGAATTGGTCCAAACTGGGTTTTTTAGAGGCTCCCTCCACCATGAATTTGCCCAAACTGGGCTGGTTAGAGGCTCCCTCCACCATGAATTGGTCCAAACTGGGCTGGTTAGAGGCTCCCTCCACCATGAATTTGCCCAAACTGGGCTGTTTAGAGGCTCCCTCCACCATTAATTGGTCCAAACTGGGCTGGTTAGAGGCTCCCTCCACCATGAATTGGTCCAAACTGGGTTTTTTAGAGGCTCCCTCCACCATGAATTGGTCCAAACTGGGCTGGTTAGAGGCTCCCTCCACCATGAATTTCCCAAAACTTGGCTGTTTAGAGGCTCCCTCCACCATGAATTGGTCCAAACTGGGCTGGTTAGAGGCTCCCTCCACCATGAATTTCCCAAAACTTGGCTGTTTAGAGGCTCCCTCCACCATGAATTGGTCCAAACTGGGCTGGTTAGAGGCTCCCTCCACCATTAATTGGTCCAAACTGGGCTGGTTAGAGGCTCCCTCCACCATGAATTGGTCCAAACTGGGTTTTTTAGAGGCTCCCTCCACCATGAATTTGCCCAAACTGGGCTGTTTAGAGGCTCCCTCCACCATGAATTGGTTCAAACTGGGCTGGTTAGAGGCTCCCTCCACCATTAATTGGTCCAAACTGGGCTGGTTAGAGGCTCCCTCCACCATTAATTGGTCCAAACTGGGCTGGTTAGAGGCTCCCTCCACCATGAATTTGCCCAAACTGGGCTGGTTAGAGGCTCCCTCCACCATGAATTGGTCCAAACTGGGTTTTTTAGAGGCTCCCTCCACCATGAATTTGCCCAAACTGGGCTGGTTAGAGGCTCCCTCCACCATGAATTGGTCCAAACTGGGGTTTTTAGAGGCTCCCTCCACCATGAATTTGCCCAAACTGGGGTGTTTAGAGGCTCCCTCCACCATGAATTTGCCCAAACTCTGCTGGTTAGAGGCTCAATCCACCCTGATTTTCAAAACAAATGTTGGTGCCAACCTCAACTTACTACAAGGGCCAAATTCACTGCTGGTGACAAGCTCTCCTCACTGCAAGTGCCAAATACACATGTTTCAAGGTGTTTTCCTACTGTCAGAGAGGTGGTATTGAGTGTGTAAAGTGTGTAGTTGTTAGGCTGTGATGTTGGGGTAATAGAGGGTCTTTGGTGTGTTAGATGCCCCCAGACATGCTTCCCCTGCTGTCCCAGTGTCATTCCAGAGGTGTTGGCATCATTTCCTGGGGTGTCATAGTGGACTTGGTGACCCTCCAGACACGGATTTGGGTTTCCCCCTTAACGAGTATCTGTTCCCCATAGACTATAATGGGGTTCGAAACCCGTTCGAACACACGAACATTGAGCGGCTGTTCGAATCGAATTTCGAACCTCGAACATTTTAGTGTTCGCTCATCTCTAATAGAGAACGATTTAAGCCCTTCCTCAGAATAAAGATGAGCCACTTTATAGAGGCCCACCCACGAAGTCGCAGCTGAAGGAGGAAGGCGGTCACATACAGTAGGGGCAATTTCGACAAAGGAACCAGATCTTCCCTGGAGGTGTGCGACAAGAAATAACGCCAGGCAGTCACAGAGGCCTTAATACTTAACAAAGGAAGGGGTGCAGTGGCGGGGATCAGGTCCTTAGGGTGCAGAATACTCATAAGCGGGGCATCCAATAGGCTCTCCTCAACCTCGGCCCACCTCCATTTGGAGGTCTCATCCCAACCAACCTTAAGCTGTTCGAGGATAGACGCCATATAATATTTTCTAACATCTGGGACACCCGCACCTCCATGGGACCAAGGCCTTGTCCTTACTTTAAATCGGACCCTCCCATATGAAAGTAGAAAGAATAGACTGTAGTTTAGGGAAGTACGAGTCAGGGAGGGGAATGGCAAATGTGCAGAACGTATATAAAATGAGGGGTAACGCCATCATTTTGACAATGGCTATTCTGCTAGCCCAGGACAGCATCGGTTGAGAGAAGGAAGTAAGGAGAGAGGAAATCTTAGTCAGAAGGGGGATATAATTGGCAGCAAAGAAATCAGAGCTAGGCGCCATCAGGGATATGCCAAGATACGCAATGCGGGAATCATTCCACTGATAGGGGAACTTAAGACTAAGGTCACGTTTCAACAAAGGTGAAATGACAACAGGCAAGATCTGGGACTTAGAGGAATTAACTTTATAATAAGAAACCCTACCAAATCTCTAAAGGGCGTCAGTAGCAGCACTTAAGGAAGAACTGGGGGAAGTCAGAGCCAATATAACGTCGTCAGCATATAAACCAATTTTGTGGCGGCCCACAGTAATACCCTCAATACTCTCACCCACCTGAATGGACTCCGCCAGGGGTTCCATCACTAACGCAAAAATAATAGGAAATAAAGGGCAGCCCTGGCAGGTTCCATTCGAGATCCGAAAAGCCTCAGACAGAAAGCCCGAGGAAAGCACACGAGCCGACAGATGGGAGCAAAGAGATAGTATAGCAGACTTAAAGACAGGGCCCACTCCAAACTTATCCAAGAGACTATCAAGGTAGTTCCAGTGGACCCTGTCAAAAGCGTTTTCGGCATCCAGAGCCAGGCGCAGAGAAGGAACACCATCTCTTTCGGCTTTCTGGATGAGGTCCGGAGCCCCAAACACAAAACCTACCTGATCAGGTTTAATCAACTCGGGAAGATCAAGTAATACAGCTTAAAGGTGAATGAAAGAACTTGAATTGAAGGTCAATAAAAGCAAATATAATGGAATAAGACACTTTAGAAATTCCTGATAAAAGTCTTTCGAGCACATTCTTTGAAATCTGAATTCCTGACACTATAAATAATGGGATTCAACATGGGGGTCACCACCGTATAGAGGATGGAGAATGCTCGGTCACGATCTGGCAAGTAACTGGACCTTGGACTCATGTACATACTCATTACCGTGCCGTAGTAGAGGAAAAAAACTGTGAGATGTGACCCACATGTGGAGAAAGCTTTTAGTCTTCCCTTGTTGCAGTGGATTTTTAGTATGGTGGAAATGATATAAACATAGGATAAGACCGTTAATAGGAAAGAGCTGAGGGTGAATAGCGTACCACACACGTACACTATAAATTTATTCAACCAAGTATCCGTACATGAAAGCCGTAATAGTGGTGGCATCTCACAAAAATAATGGTTCACTTGGTGGGATTTGCAATAGGACAACTGAAAGGTTAGAACTATATGGATCACCGAGATCAAAAAGCTCAAAGTCCATGATCCGGCCGCCAGAGATAGACAACGTCTCTTATCTATAATAATGTTATATTGTAAGGGGTTACAGATAGCAACGTATCTATCATAGGCCATGACGGCCAACATCAAGCACTCTGTAGCCCCTAGACCCAAATGGAAATACATCTGTGTAGCACATCCCAAAAAAGAAATTGTCCTATCCAGGGAAATGGTGTTTTTCAGAAGGTTTGGTACAACGGTGGAGGAGAAGCTCATGTCAATCACTGCAAGGTTACTGAGAAAGAAGTACATGGGTGTCTGGAGAGAGGCATTAAGCCTCACCACAATGATTATTAGAAGGTTCCCAGATAAAGTCACCATATACATCAGGATGAACAGGAGAAAGAAGATAGGTTGCAACCTAGGAATGTTGGAAAGTCCTAGAAGGATGAAAGTCCTCACCAAGGTTTGATTCAAGATCTCCATATCAGTTCTTATCATTAGCCTAGAGTGATAATTAGGAATGAAACTTATGGAATCAGCAAATAGAAGATCTGAATTTAACATTTGTATTGTATCTTGACGTCACTGCTTACCAACTTCTCCACCACTGAGAACGTCTTCCAACTAGTGAAGCACAGATTTTGTTGCCTTCAGACCTCTACAGAGGAAAGGATAAGAATCATAAACTGGAGACACGTATACTTGTCTTGCAGTGCAATGTGAATTGTGTACATTGGAGAAGTTGTAAAAGATCTCACTGATGAGATTTTGGAAGGACCCACCAAACAGTAGATTGCACCAATTTCATTGTGATGATGAGCCTTGTCTCGGCAGAAGTGTCGGCCAACTACAAGGATATGCTAACTATTCTATGTTGGAGTTATTCTTTTATTTGAACCACAATCATATAAAAACGCTACTGTTTTGGATTTGTTTTGTTTTATTCTTTGGGGGTTTCCTTTGATGAAAATTTGCTCTCCACATTGACTTTTTCTGAGTCTACAGAGCTTAAAGGTAACCCACCCAACATGAAGAGAACATACAAATGCCATACTGGGCCATCGAGCTGCTCAATCCTATTTTGTGCTAAATCTCTAAGGCTGGGGTCACATCTACGTTGGAGTCTCTTTTTAAGGAAACAGGTTCTCTGTATTTGGGGTGCCCATTCGGATTCATACGAAGGAGAGGTAAACACTAGAGGGAACCTGGCATAAACTGGCTTCTCTGATGGCACGATCAGTAGCCCGATTTTGGACTCTCCTGAAGCTACACTAAGCTAAAATGTAAAAATATAAATAAAATAACATATACAGATTCAGATAGGATTTAAACTTAGTCTAGCTTCAGGGGGCATCAGAGAAAAGCTACCGACTGAGGCATCGGGGGGGGGAGCTCATCTGATGGATTCAAAATTAAATGGGATCGAGCACCTGGTATAGGGGTGCAATACATTTGATCTGTAAAAACCAGTAGAAAGTAAAAAAAAAAAAAAAAATTGTAAGTCTAAAGCCTCATGTTGCAGAAACGCAGCTTTTTTTGTTGCAGATTTTGTTGTGTTTTTTTGAGCGAATTCAGTGAATTAAGTAGAAGGTAGAAGTATAAGAACTTCCTATATATTTCCCATTCCTAAATGCATTATATCTGTAAAAGTACATACAATGCAATAAAAATGTTTCAAAGCTTTTACGACTTCTCCGGACTATGCCAAGATGTAGAGATCTTAAACTAAGCTGAAATCTCCCATCACATAACAAGTGGTGATGGAGGATAGTTGTGGTCAAAAATGAATAACTTATACACCACAATCAAACTTTACTGCCTTGAATGTAGGTATGTAGGGCAGGGTTAGCATAAAAACCTTACAGCAACCCACAGCAGTAACCACAATGACCCGGAGCTCGCACAAGGCGATCGGCAGCACTCCTGTTCTCAGTAGTGACGCACCCACTGAGTCAAACAAGCTCGAAACAGGTCCCTCTTATATAGCAAAACCTTGCCATGGTGTAACCCAAATGTAAGATATAAAACATGTCAAATAGCTGCCCCTTGTTATACCAACTAACTCTCCCCTCGTACAACTATACCTCCGCCTGTACACACTTATGGAGTATATATAGTGTCAAGTGTCTACTTATTTTCTGCTTTTTGAAGCCAATGTTTTATTAACCTGCACGATTTTCTCTGATGTTCAGAAAATAAGAAGAGTATGATCATCGCCGGCAAATATTACCCAATAAATATCCTAGTGACGCCCCCAGAGGTTTTGGGTTTCAGGCAGAAATGTACAATCAGTTTAATGTAATTCTGGCCTCAGCCTTATAATCTCCCAACACAATTACAGTATCTCCAGGTCTTCAGAGACAGTAATCACAATTCCAATGGGGATTACACATTTACTGAATTTAAATTTCCATTTAATATAAAAAAATAAAATAAAAAATGAGTGCGGTAACAGGATAACCTGTTATATGTGTACATGGGGACTGGGACTATTTCTGGTCACTATATGACTTGTTTAGCAATGACCCCCTCTGCAAGCTGTATCATCAGTTTGCATTTCCCTCTGAGCTGGTGGGTGAAGACTAGCTGCCATACACTGCACACAGTGAGTAGAGGAGAATCTGCTCTGTAACTGCCTGTGTCTTATTCAGTGCCAGGACTATATAGCACATTTGTGGAGGATCACTGACCTGTAGTGATTTGCCGGATATAGGAGGTTTCTACTTATCTCTAGTGTAAGCCTGTCTTTCTTCTCTTATCCTACTAATATTATAAATGTGAAAGTTTGTGTGTTTGGATGTTTGTTCCTCAATCACGCTAAAACGCCTGGACGGATTTGCGTGCAATTTTCCACAAACATAGCTTTCCCTCAGGATTGAGTCACAGGCTACTTTTGGTGCCACTAAACAACATGGCTTCCTAGCAGGAGACTCACAAAAGCAGGACTCCTAGCCCCAGCTATAGACTCATACACACTGCCTGGCATTTCCTGCCTCAACCTGCCTGCACACTCCTTACTGTCACCTCAGGAGTAGCCCTCACTCTACTCACTCACATTTACATATAGCTTTCCACTATACATACACAATATAACACATCACATTGTAATTACATGTATCTCCTATCACTGCTATATACAGTACCTGATACATATATACTCCTGTACACAAACTGTATATACTATATATTACATGTATCTCCTATCACTGCTATATACAGTACCTGATGCATATATACTCCTGTACACAGACTGTATATACTATATATTACATGTATTACCTATCACTGCTATATACAGTGCCTGATACATATATACTCCTGTACACAGGCTGTATATACTATATAATTACATGTATCTCCTATCACTGCTATATACAGTACCTGATACATATATACTCCTGTACACAGGCTGTATATACTATATAATTACATGTATCTCCTATCACTGCTATATACAGTGCCTGATACATATATACTCCTGTACACAGACTGTATATACTATATATTACATGTATCGCCTATCACTGCTATATACAGTATCTGATACATATATACTCCTGTACACAGGCTGTATATACTATATATTACATGTATCTCCTATCACTGCTATATACAGTACCTGATACATATATACTCCTGTACACAGGCTGTATATACTATATAATTACATGTATCTCCTATCACTGCTATATACAGTACCTGATACATATACACTCCTGTACACAGGCTGTATATACTATATAATTACATGTATTACCTATCACTGCTATATACAGTACCTGATACATATATACCCCTGTACACAGGCTGTATATACTATATAATTACATGTATTACCTATCACTGCTATATACAGTGCCTGATACATATATACTCCTGTACACAGACTGTATATACTATATATTACATGTATCGCCTATCACTGCTATATACAGTATCTGATACATATATACTCCTGTACACAGGCTGTATATACTATATATTACATGTATCTCCTATCACTGCTATATACAGTACCTGATACATATATACTCCTGTACACAGGCTGTATATACTATATAATTACATGTATCTCCTATCACTGCTATATACAGTACCTGATACATATACACTCCTGTACACAGGCTGTATATACTATATAATTACATGTATTACCTATCACTGCTATATACAGTACCTGATACATATATACCCCTGTACACAGGCTGTATATACTATATAATTACATGTATTACCTATCACTGCTATATACAGTGCCTGATACATATATACTCCTGTACACAGGCTGTATATACTATATAATTACATGTATCTCCTATCACTGCTATATACAGTACCTGATACGTATATACCCCTGTACACAGGCTGTATATACTATATAATTACATGTATTACCTATCACTGCTATATACAGTGCCTGATACATATATACTCCTGTACACAGGCTGTATATATACTATATATTACATGTATCTCCTGTCACTGCTATATACAGTACCTGATACATATATACTCCTGTACACAGGCTGTATATACTATATAATTACATGTATCTCCTATCACTGCTATATACAGTACCTGATACATATATACTCCTGTACACAGGCTGTATATACTATATATTACATGTATCACCTATCACTGCTATATACAGTATCTGATACATATATACCCCTGTACACAGGCTGTATATACTATATATTACATGTATCTCCTATCACTGCTATATACAGTACCTGATACATATATACTCCTGTACACAGGCTGTATATACTATATAATTACATGTATCTCCTATCACTGCTATATACAGTACCTGATACATATATACTCCTGTACACAGACTGTATATACTATATATTACATGTATCTCCTATCACTGCTATATACAGTACCTGATACATATACTCTTGTACACAGGCTGTATATACTATATAATTACATGTATCACCTATCACTGCTATATACAGTACCTGATACATATATACTCCTGTACACAGACTGTATATACTATATATTACATGTATCTCCTATCACTGCTATATACAGTGCCTGATACATATACTCTTGTACACAGGCTGTATATACTATATAATTACATGTATCTCCTATCACTGCTATATACAGTACCTGATACATATACTCCTGTACACAGGCTGTATAACACATCACATTGTCTGTATCACAACATACACAATATAACACATCAAATCACATTTGCTAGCCCACCAAACTTTTTAACCCTGCTGTTCTGTTCGCATTTGCTATACACTTGTACTGTTCCCGGGTCAATATGACCCGACCTATTATTTCTTGATTTTTAGCTACTCTAATTGTTTTATTTGAATACTTTTTTCATTGAAATACTGTATGTGAACATGTTTGATCATAAACAAAAGAAAAATTTAAATTCAAACTTTATTTATTTATTTATTTTTTTTCATAAAAAGGTTACACAGGCTTTTTGCAATTATCTTCGATTGTTGACATTCTGCACACAAATAATAAAGACGCTTTACATTACTATTACTAAAAGATGAAATTTATCTTTTTGAAAACAAATTTTATAAATCAACAAATGAAAAATCATAAAAACTTCAACCATTTTAGAAAGAAAAAAGAAAAAACTAAACATGTTCATACATTTTTACACTGAGCACAATAATAAGACACATGTCCTTTCCACAGATATTTTGAACATCCAGCACGTCAGATTAGTCTTATTGTCACAGGAAGATGGACAGAAGCTCCATCTCTTCCTATTTTTGCTGGTGGCTGTGCTGGTGGAGGCCGTGGATGTGGAGTCTCTTTCTTGAGCATGCTGGACACTTTTTACAATGGCTGCTGCTCCCTCACTTCTGGGGGTCACTTTTCTGCTCTCAATATATGGCCTCACCAGGGATTTTCCCAATTCCTCAAGAAATAATCTTCTTTTATGCAGCTTATTCCGGTTCCAATCGGGGTCGATTTCCCTCCATAAGACAAATGCATTGTATGCAGAAACGTCCAGTATGTTATAAAATAAAATCATTGGCCACCGATTGGTTTTGCGTTTGCATGTATATGTTGATATTACTTGGTCTAAAGTATCAACTGCTCCCTTTGTGTCATTATAGTCCAAAATAATGTCAGGCTTTCTGTCTTCTCTATCACTTACGGCATTGTCATGGTGCATTGTGCTCATGAGAATTACCTGTTTGGGTTTTTTTGGAACATAAGAAACAACAGTTGTATTTCCAGAAAAATAAAAAGTTGAACTGTCCACCTCTCTCTTGCGAAGGATACCTTGCGGTAGTTCAGGTTTGTTTTTTCTCATAGTACCCAGCATGGTAAGTTGTTTTTTCTTCAACATCTGGCCTAGTTGATAGGATGTAAAAAAGTTGTCACATGTGACATTTTGTCCTTTTAGTCCATGAGTCAAATTTAGAACAACATGCATACCCTGATTTTTTTCAGGTCTCTCATCAGGGGCTTTTCCTGTATACACTTGAACATTTAGAGCATATGAGGTTTTGCTGTCGCAAAGTGTCCAGATCTTGATGCCATAGTTTGCTGGCTTACTTGCTATATATTGTCTGAATGGGCACCTACCTCGGAATGCCACCAGTTGCTCATCAACAGTTACATTTTCACCACTGTTATACAATTTTGGTAGAATCTCTACCCATTGATTCCAAACATTTCTAATAGGGGCTAGTTTATCATTAGCTCTTCTTTCCATTCTATCTGTTTTAGAATCAAACCGCAGTACTCTCGAAATGTCATGAAACCTTTCAAGACACATTGTAGCTCTAAATATGTGGCGACCGGTTTCGCAATTCCACAAACTTATACCCTTTGAATGATAGACAACCAGTCTCCTCTCTCACAAACAGACTAGATAATTACTTGCTTACTGATAAGAACAGTGAAACCACCACCATTTGGAGATGAAGAACACATAAAAAAACATAACTTTTGCAGTCAGAAATAATCAGAGACCTGTAGAACAGTATAAATCATATTGACCCGAACAGTACAAGTGTAACAATCAGCGTGTAGCAAAAAGGAAACAAAAACAAAATACAAAAACAAAAAAAAATGTAGAGCTCCACAAATGAGGAAAAGTCAAGGAACCACTAGTTTCAAATCCTCATTAAAAAAAATCTGCAGGGTCTCAAAAATAATTTCGGGTCATATTGACCCGAACAGAACAGCAGAGTTAAAGCACTTTTACAGTTTCACACGTCTGTGTCCGCCCAATACTCAACTCACCGCAGACGAAGTCGCGGGTAAAAGCTAGTCTCCTATATTTCCTCGATACCTCATCATCCTCTCTTCTCCTTAAACTTGTACACATATATACACTGCCTGGCCAAAAAAAAAAAGTTGCGTTAATATTTAGTTGGGCCACCATGAGCACGAATAACAGCACGTATCCGTCTCGGCATGGAGTCTATAATGTTCTGTAGTGTAGACTCAGGGATTTTGATCCAATTCTCGAGTATCGGGGAGCCCAGGTTACGCAGATTTGTTGGGGGTGGTGAGTGACAGCGCAGGTTCCTTTCCAGCACATTCCAGTGTTTCGTGTGCTTCTCGTCACACCTGGACACGACCATCACTCTGGAACAATGTGAAACGTGATTCATCTGACCACATGACCTTTCTCCACTGCTCTATGGTCCAATCCTTGCGGTCTCTTGCAAATGACAGGCGCCGACGTCTGTTGGTCTCTGTCACCAATGGCTTTCGTGTGGCGACACAACTGTTGAGACTAGAGATGAGCGAGTACTGTTCGGATCAGCCGATCCGAACAGCATGCTCGCATAGAAATGAATGGACGTAGCCGGCACGCGGGGGGTTAAGCGGCCGGCCGCCATCAAAGCGGAAGTACCAGGTGCATCCATTCATTGCAGGAAGCCAGCGGTGGCAGGAGTGAGACAATGGTGCGATCCTGCTCCTCCACGCCTCCATCTTCCAGCGAAACTGTCCAAATTATAAGATGCACCCCACTTTCCTCCCAAATTTTGAGGGAAAAAAGTGTGTCCGAAAAATACGTTATTTTATTATATTATTATTATTGTTTATTTATATAGCACCATTAATTCCATGATGCTGTACATTATTATATTAATTCCATGGTGCTTTACATTTGGGGGTTACATACAGTACACAGAATATACAGGTAGATATAATACTAACAGTGATCGGCTGGCACAGTGGGGTAGAGAGCCCTGCCCCCGAGGGCTTACAATCTATGAGGGAAGGGGGTAGAGACAGGAGGAGAGGGGGAGACTGTACAGATGGGGGTGCGGTGATAGTGTTATTGGGGGTTGTAGGCCTTCCTGAATAGGTGAGTCTTCAGGGCCTTCTTGAATCCTGTGATTGTGGGGGTCAGTCTTATGTGTCTTGGTAAGGAGTTCCAGAGTATGGGGGATGCACGGGAGAAATCTTGGAGGCAGTTGCGTGAGGAGCGGATGAGAGCAGAGCGGAGTAGGAGGTCGTTGGAGGATCTGAGGTTACGTGTGGGCAGGTAGCGGGAGATGAGGTCAGAGATATATGGAGGGGACAGGGTGTGGATGGCTTTGTATGTTAACGTTAATAGCTTGAACTCAATTCGCTGGGCTATAGGTAGCCAGTGGAGGGACTGGCAGAGGGGAGCAGCCGATGAAGATCGGGGGGTGAGGTAAATTAAGCGAGCAGCACAGTTAAAAATATGTATTGATTTTGGTCTGATTTTTGTCAAACAGAATTTAGTTTAGAATGTAGAGTGTATAATTATCATACTTTACGACTATACAGAGCACTGAACACATTAGATATTTGGTAGGTCTTGTCCGAATCTACAGGTTTGACAATCCTTCATCTAATTTGCATGACCACCTTAAGACTTCATGGAGACCTTTGGTATTGTAGTAGGAACTTCCAAAGTAGATTTTGAGTTGACTCGATAGTAAAAACTAGAAAGCTGCTCGACAACGGCCTTACACAAAAACATTTATTTGTCAAGTAATACAATTCAAAAACTTTATTGAAGCCCAATAAAAGTGAATATAATGGAATAAGACACTTTAGAAATTCATGCTAAAAGTCTTTCTAGCACATTCCTTGAAATCTGAATTCCTGACACTATAAATAATGGGATTCAACATGGGGGTCACCACCGTATAGAGGATGGAGACCACTCGATCACGATCTGGCAAGTAACTGGACCTTGGACTCATGTACATACACATTACCGTGCCGTAGTAGAGGGAGACGACTGTAAGATGTGACCCGCATGTAGAAAAAGCTTTTAGCCTTCCCTTGGTGTAGCGGATTTTTAATATGGTGGAAATAATATGGACATAAGATAACAGGGTCAGTAGAAACGAGCAGAGGGTGAACAGTACACCAGAGATATACACTATAAGTTCATTGAGCCAGGTATCTGTACATGAAAGCCGTAATAGTGGTGGCATCTCACAGAAATAATGGTTCACTTGGTTGGACTTGCAATAGGACAACTGGAAGGTCATAACTGCATGGATCACCGAGATCAAGAAACTCACAGTCCACGCTCCGGCCGCCAGAGATAGACAACGTCTCTTATCTATAATAGTGTTATATTGTAAGGGGTTACAGATAGCAACGTATCTATCATAAGCCATGATAGCCAACATCAGACACTCTGTAGCCCCTAGGCCCAAATGGAAATACATCTGTGTAGCACATCCCAAGAAGGAAATAGTCCTGTCCTGGGAAATGGTATTTTTCAGAAGGTTTGGTACAATGGTGGTGGAGAAGAACATATCAATAAATGCAAGGTTACCGAGGAAGAAGTACATGGGTGTCTGGAGAGAGGCATTAAGCCTCACCACAATGATTATCAGAAGGTTCCCAGATAAAGTCACCATATACATCAGGACGAACAGGAGAAAGAAGATAGGTTGCAACCTAGGAATGTTGGAAAGTCCTAGAAGGATGAAAGTCCTCACCAAGGTTTGATTCAACATTTCCATATCAGTTCTTATCATCAGGAATGAAACTTATGCAATCAGCAAATTGAAGAACAGAATTTAAAATTTTGCAAAGTTAAAGGTCACACGACCAAGCATCAATCAAATAGGTTTTGAGTTTAGCATCAGATTGAATCAGAGAAGGACGGCAGGCCAAGACATCAGAAAACTCGTCTGACAAAATAACCATACAATAGGATTGTGCAGTTGGTGTGGTGTAATACATGGGATCTGGGACAGTCAAAGAGTAGAAATTAGAGATGAGCGAACAGTGTTCTATCGAACACATGTTCGATCGGATATCAGGGTGTTCGCCATGTTCGAATCGAATCGAACACCACGTGGTAAAGTGCGCCAAAATTCGATTCCCCTCCCACCTTCCCTGGCGCCTTTTTTGCACCAATAACAGCGCAGGGGAGGTGGGACAGGAACTACGACACCGGGGGCATTGAAAAAAATTGGAAAAAGTCATTGGCTGCCGAAATCAGGTGACCTCCATTTTAGACGAATAGTGGATTTCAAATCCGGGTCATATGAGAATGTGAACTTTGTGACTATGAGACAGGGATAGCTGTACAGGCAGGGATAGCTAGGGATAACCTTTATTTAGGGGGGAATGTTATTAAAAATAACTTTTTGGGGCTCTATCGGGTGTGTAATTGTGATTTTTGTGAGATAAACTTTTTCCCATAGGGATGCATTGGCCAGCGCTGATTGGCCGAATTCCGTACTCTGGCCAATCAGTGCTGGCCAATGCATTCTATTAGCTTGATGAAGCAGAGTGTGCACAAGGGTTCAAGCGCACCCTCGGCTCTGATGTAGCAGAGCCGAGGCTGCACAAGGGTTCAAGCGCACCCTCGGCTCTGATGTAGGAGAGCCGAGGGTGCACTTGAACCCTTGTGCACACTCTGCTTCATCAAGCTAATAGAATGCATTGGCCAGCGCTGATTGGCCAATGTATTCTATTAGCCTGATGAAGTAGAGCTGAATGTGTGTGCTAAGCACACACATTCAGCTCTACTTCATCGGGCTAATAGAATGCATTGGCCAGCGCTGATTGGCCAGAGTACGGAACTCGACCAATCAGCGCTGGCTCTGCTGGAGGAGGCGGAGTCTAAGATCGCTCCACACTAGTCTCCATTCAGGTCCGACCTTAGACTCCGCCTCCTCCGGCAGAGCCAGCGCTGATTGGCCGAAGGCTGGCCAATGCATTCCTATGCGAATGCAGAGACTTAGCAGTGCTGAGTCAGTTTTGCTCAACTACACATCTGATGCACACTCGGCACTGCTACATCAGATGTAGCAATCTGATGTAGCAGAGCCGAGGGTGCACTAGAACCCCTGTGCAAACTCAGTTCACGCTAATAGAATGCATTGGCCAGCGCTGATTGGCCAATGCATTCTATTAGCCCGATGAAGTAGAGCTGAATGTGTGTGCTAAGCACACACATTCAGCACTGCTTCATCACGCCAATACAATGCATTAGCCAGTGCTGATTGGCCAGAGTACGGAATTCGGCCAATCAGCGCTGGCTCTGCTGGAGGAGGCGGAGTCTAAGGTCGGACCTGAATGGAGACTGGTGTGGAGCGATCTTAGACTCCGCCTCCTCCAGCAGAGCCAGCGCTGATTGGTCGAGTTCCGTACTCTGGCCAATCAGCGCTGGCCAATGCATTCTATTAGCCCGATGAAGTAGAGCTGAATGTGTGTGCTTAGCACACACATTCAGCTCTACTTCATCAGGCTAATAGAATACATTGGCCAATCAGCGCTGGCCAATGCATTCTATTAGCTTGATGAAGCAGAGTGTGCACAAGGGTTCAAGCGCACCCTCGGCTCTGATGTAGCAGAGCTGAGGGTGCACAAGGGTTCAAGTGCACTCTCGGCTCTCCTACATCAGAGCCGAGGGTGCGCTTGAACCCTTGTGCACACTCTGCTTCATCAAGCTAATAGAATGCATTGGCCAGCACTGATTGGCCAGAGTACGGAATTCGGCCAATCAGCGCTGGCCAATGCATTCTATTAGCCCGATGAAGTAGAGCTGAATGTGTGTGCTAAGCACACACATTCAGCACTGCTTCATCACGCCAATACAATGCATTAGCCAGTGCTGATTGGCCAGAGTACGGAATTCGGCCAATCAGCGCTGGCTCTGCTGGAGGAGGCGGAGTCTAAGATCGCTCCACACCAGTCTCCATTCAGGTCCGACCTTAGACTCCGCCTCCTCCAGCAGAGCCAGCGCTGATTGGCCGAATTCCGTACTCTGGCCAATCAGCACTGGCTAATGCATTGTATTGGCGTGATGAAGCAGTGCTGAATGTGTGTGCTTAGCACACACATTCAGCTCTACTTCATCGGGCTAATAGAATGCATTGGCCAGCGCTGATTGGCCGAATTCCGTACTCTGGCCAATCAGCACTGGCTAATGCATTGTATTGGCGTGATGAAGCAGTGCTGAATGTGTGTGCTTAGCACACACATTCAGCTCTACTTCATCGGGCTAATAGAATGCATTGGCCAATCAGCGCTGGCCAATGCATTCTATTAGCGTGAACTGAGTTTGCACAGGGGTTCTAGTGCACCCTCGGCTCTGCTACATCAGATTGCTACATCTGATGTAGCAGTGCCGAGTGTGCATCAGATGTGTAGTTGAGCAAAACTGACTCAGCACTGCTAAGTCTGCATTCGCATAGGAATGCATTGGCCAGCCTTCGGCCAATCAGCGCTGGCTCTGCCGGAGGAGGCGGAGTCTAAGGTCGGACCTGAATGGAGACTAGTGTGGAGCGATCTTAGACTCCGCCTCCTCCAGCAGAGCCAGCGCTGATTGGTCGAGTTCGGTACTCTGGCCAATCAGCACTGGCCAATGCATTTCTATGGGGAAAAGTTAGCTTGCGAAAATCGCAAACTGACAGGGATTTCCATGAAATAAAGTGACTTTTATGCCCCCAGACATGCTTCCCCTGCTGTCCCAGTGTCATTCCAGGGTGTTGGTATCATTTCCTGGGGTGTCATAGTGGACTTGGTGACCCTCCAGACACGAATTTGGGTTTCCCCCTTAACGAGTTTATGTTCCCCATAGACTATAATGGGGTTCGAAACCCATTCGAACACTCGAACAGTGAGCGGCTGTTCGAATCGAATTTCGAACCTCGAACATTTTAGTGTTCGCTCATCTCTAGTAGAAATGTTTTTAGAAAAAAATGCCCCATCCATAGGCTATAACCTGGTATAACACCTAACTACCCAGTGCTACCATACCGTTCCATCTTTATACATTGTACCTGCAGTGACACATTGCACCATCATGTGGCAATGCTTCAAAACACCAGATCTATATCATTAAACAAGGATTTTTAACCTGTAGGCATGTGGTTGGGGCCATGTAGTGCACTGTTCGACCTCTGAATAAAGTGGTCGGGGTCTTGTTACTATTACTGTGGATTTACAGAAGGCTGGGTATGGATTATATATAGTGTCAAGGGTCTACTTACTGTCTTGCTGCCCAAGCCAATGCTTTATTAACCTGCACGGTTTGCTTTCCATGACATTGAGTAAATATGAAGAGTATGATCGTCGCCGTAAAATACTATCTAATAAATATCCGAGTAACGTCCCCAGAGGTTTTGGTTTTCTGTATGATCAGCCTTACAATCTCCCAACACAATTATAGTATCTCCAGGTCTTTAGAGACAGAAATCACAATTCTAATGGGAGTTACACGTTTACTGAATTTAATATCTTTTAATATAAAAATTTAAAAAATGAGCACGTAAAAAAATAATCTAAATTTATGGGCTATATTAGGTCTAATTCACCCTTAAATCATGTCTGTCATTTATTCATGAGGGGCAAATAAACTAATAATGTTTCATATTTAGACTTTTAGTGTAACGTTAGACTAGACCAGGGGTGGGCAATTAATTTTCCCATGGGGCCGCATAAGAAATTGAAACTATGCTAGAGGACCACGCCACATTTAGCTCCACCCACTTCTATGTTGACTCCACCCATTCTCAATCATCTTTCCAAGTCCCCCCAAAAGTATTATCCTCCTACAGTTACCCGTACATTATATGTCCCCACACTATAATGTTCCCTTCCAACTATCCCACAGTATTGGGTCCCTCTCCTGGTGCCCCAGTATAAACTGGTGGAAACTAGAGGGGACACAAAACTGGAGCAGCTGGAGGGGGACATTAAACAGTGGGGGTAGTTTGAGGGGGGCAATAAAATGACACCTAGAGTGGGACATGAAACTAGCGGCAACTAGAGGGGGACATTAAAATCAGGAAGCTGGAAGCAGACATTAAAACCGTAGGGGTAGCTGAAGGGTGACATTAAACTGGGGGCAACTAGAAGCAGACAGGTCCCCCTACAGCTTCCTCCACGGTTTAATGTCCCCCCAGTTTAAGTGCACTCTTCATCTACCCCCAGTTTCATGTCACCCCCTCCATTTCTCCCTCAGTTTCATATCCTCCTTTATTTGCCCCATTTCATGTCCCCCCCCCCCTCCACCTGCCATCTCTGCCCTAGTATAACATTCCCCTTCCATCTCTGCCCCTAGGTTACTGAGACACACACACAGACACATATAGACAGTGTGGGGGAGGTAGGCTCAGCGGTAGCAGCAGCGGACCCAGACAGTCAGAGACAGACACCAAAATCAGTTTCAACAGGGTTTACCTGTGCGTTTATTTTGCAACAAAAAGTTTAAAGGTGTTGGCAAACAAAATAAACAGGCCTTTACTTCAGGCAAAAATAGGAAACACAAATACCTGCCAGGCTAGGCGACTAACTACACAGAAGCAATCTGTCTATACGTGTGGCTTGCTTCAGCCCCACGGACAAGAACCAACAAAACAGAAGCTGTGACGCACCCACTGGTCTCACCAGATATCAGTTTGGATGGACAGGACCTGGCTCCACCACTCTCCCCCAGGAACTGCCCAGGACTGAAGTCTTGAGAGGCTTTATAGGCCTGTGATTAGGCCTAGCTCTCCCAGCTGTGCACGAAACTCCTTCCTGCAGTAGGATGAGAAGAGGTTAATACTGACAGATGCCGCCTTGTTACAGCTATATGAAGCCCTCACTCATCACACATATGAGAGGACTCTGGGGGAGATATAGCGTCCTTCCAGGACTTTTCCTGTCACTTTCTTACAACAGATACATATAGACAGACACATATAGACAGACACACACACATATAGACATACACATATAGACACACACACTCTCCCCCCTGCATCTCACCTTACATCTCTCAATTCCTTATGACACTCTCCACACGTCTTCATCTTCCTGCACTATTTTTGATGCCCGATTTTGATTTTTAAGCCCTCTACAGTTGCTTGAAATTTTTTCAGCTTCTAAAAATGAACTACAAAAACATTCACAGCAGTGCTAAATCCTCACTGCTCCCTTGTGCACCCCCTTCTTGGCATTATTTTACTTGCTTGTATCAGAGTTATTTACATTGTAACTTTGGGGCCTTGGGGCTGGTTATCAGGCAAGTAAAAACACATGGAGGGTTATCTGCAAATTCACACTGGTGCTTTTTATTCAGTGCAGTTAACAAAGTCTAAACACAAAAATAGCTTTCATCAGCAAAAAGGCAACTTAAACAGTACGGCTTACTTCAGCCATGTAGCAGTAAAGTCCAGCAATAAAACACAGTCCACAAGCTCACCAGGTTGGCACTTATATCCACTTTTAGTTCTCCACACAGTTAGAGCATTTGGTGCCCAGGTTCCACTGTCAGCAGCAGCAAAGAGAGTGAGCCCCACCCTCCTATCTGGACAGGGTTAGGGTAAGTTCACACTGAGTTTTTTGGTGAGGGTTTTGAGGCCGTAATCTCCTCAAAACCCTGACCAAAAAGACGGCTCCCATTGAAATCAATGGGAGCTGCTCAGGTCTTTTTTTCTGGGAGCTGTTTCTTCTGGCTCCCGGAAAAAAGAAGTGAGATGTTAATTCTTCTGGCCAAGTTGCCTCGCGATTCGGCCTGAAGACACTCCCTCCTCCGGACTAGGCCCATTCATTGGGCCTAATCTGGAGCAGAGTGGACGTCTGGATACCGGTACAGTGCACCCGCTTTCAGACGCGGCTACGCGGTTTTTGGATCGGAACCTGAGGCAGCCTCCACCTAATGTTTTGATAAAAAAAAAAAAAACATGTGAACTTACACTTAAGGCTCCAGCTGCTGCTTTAACAAAAGCCAGGATTAGAGCTTCGGGCACCAGGTCCATAATCAAACCCAAAACCTGGATATGGATCCAGGCCATTACCAAGTGGAGAGGAGCCATCTTAATATGCAATATCTTCCCTCCACAATCTTTCCCTCTGCCTGCCTACAACATAAAGTGTGGACAAACAACATTTCCCATGATTTATCTTCCTCCTCTCTCTGTGTACCCCTTCTTTCTCCACTTTCCCCTGTGTGTCAATTCCCTGTCTGTTTTGTGTCACATTGTCTGTCTTGTGTCTTCAGTCCATGAAGCCAATCTCATATGCATATCTGACCAGCCAATATATTACTCCGATAAGAAGCTTTAAGGAGCAAGGATGTCACGTGCTGCTCTGATGTTTCAATTTGTTGGCTGAGCTGCTTACAGGGAGGGGTAGTAAGCTTGCAAACAAAACATCACAGCTGTGGTCAGTGACCTGAAAATTAACAGAAAGTATTTTTTATTGATGTATCCTGTTTGGCCCATATTTCCTTTAAGTGAATATGGCATATAAATAAAGCATGGGTATCATACCTAGAGAATAGACTAGCAATGAGAAACTTTTTTATTAGGCACTTCAATAGTATAATATGACATTAACAGTCTTTCTGATGGATCCAGTAACATCTTTATTTCTTACACTGTAAATGATGGGATTCAACATTGGAGTCACTACTGTATAAAGAATGGAGACCACTCGATCCCGATTTGGGGAATACATTGATCGTGGGCGTAAATACATAAAAACAATGGTTCCATAGTAGAGGGAGACAACTGTAAGATGGGACACGCATGTAGAGAATGTTTTTCGTCTTCCTTTTGTGCAGTGGATTTTTTGTATGGTAGAAATAATGTTAATATAGGATAATAGTGTCAATATGAATGAACAAAGGGCAATAATTCCACCAGAAATATATACGGCAATTTCATTGAACCAAGTATCTTTACATGAAAGCCTAAAAAGTGGCGGCATCTCACAGAAATAATGGTTGACCTTGTTGGACTTGCAATAAGGCAACTGGAAGGTAAAGACTGCATGGATCACAGAGTTCAAAAAGCTGAAAGTCCACGATCCGGCAGCCAAAGATTGGCAAAGTTTTTTGTCTATGATAGTGTTATACTGCAAAGGCCTACATATAGCAATGTATCGATCATAGGCCATGGCAGCCAAGATCAAACATTCTGTAGCCCCTAAAGCCAAATGGAAATACATTTGTGTTGCACATCCCAAAAAGGAAATTTCCTTATTACCAGATATTGTATTTGCAAGAATTTTTGGGACAATGGTGGTGGAGAAGCAAATATCGATGAACGCAAGGTTACTGAGGAAGAAGTACATGGGCGTCTGTAGGCGGGAGTTAAGTCTCACCACAATGATCAGTAGAAGATTACCAGACAATGTTGCTGTGTACATCATAAAGAACAACAAAAAGAATACTAGTTGCAATCCATAGGAATCTGAGAGACCTAGAAGGATGAAGGTTCTCACCAGGGTTTGATTGACAATTTCCATACTGTTTTATTATAGTTTATCAAAAAGATAGGAGTGAGTTAGTGGTAGAACAGATTGTAAGGTTCATGTATATAAAATATAATCGCCTTAGGGGGCCCATAAGCACTGACATCACTATTGAGATAGCAGCCTCCATCTGGACCATGAACCATGGAAACCCAGAGATTACCCTAACCACACTAAGGTTGATTAAACTACATAACACCCATAAGTATGATGAAACCCAAAAATGTGTCTGGTTCCGAACCAGGGAAAATAGACTGAAATAGTTAAATGGGCTACCTCTTGAAGGTGACCCTTGTCCTTTACCCTCAGTAGGATATAGGTGGGATTCTCTCATTTGAGGTCCTCCTGTTTGTAGTGGTATAAAGATCTGGTCTGTACATGGGTGAAAGCCAACTTCTCCTGTCCAAATTCACTACGACTAGCCAATGTCTACAATATAATTTATGGGTATTTTCCATGAATATAACCAAATTTAAATTCATAGACAATTAAACTTAAACATTTTTCCAAATTGAAATTATTAAAAATTTACAAAATTTGTAAATTTTTCCTAACCATACTGCTGTATCGGTGGCGTCAGTCTTTTGTTTGGATTGGTTGCCAATTAATATGACCATGAATGCAAGAACTTTCTATGGTCTGGATGGGATTTCTGTCTGGATGGTTGTGTTCCTGCCCAAAACTTAACCCCTGGCCAGAATAAGAAAGTCATAGCTGACAAGTGCCAAACCATGGAAAGTTTCAGTAGTCATTCAATGGTATCCAGACAAAAGACACTAATAAGATGGTTAGAAAAAAATCTATAAAATTGCAAATTTTAAATAATTTTTTTTTGCCCAAATTGTCAGCAATTTTAAATTTGGTAACATTGTTGGGAAAACCATAAATTTATATAGTTGTCTATAGTTGAAATCTTCATTCTACTGTAGTAGGATCTCAATATAAGTCCTAAGGTCTTGAGCTGTGCAAGCAGTTTGACACATTTCTCCAATGTTCTTCGTAATACTGTAAGGGTAAGATAAAATGGATTTCAAGATTCAGGATATTCAACTTACTGTAGTATTGGCAAAGACTTAGACACACCAAGAGTTCAACGATGAGTAAGAGTTATTAATCCTAGTATTCAGAATTCGTCCCATTGTCTACTTGACCCTTGTTCACCATAACCTTGTCCAATTCATGAGCAACGTAGGCTTACAGCTAACATGAAAAATGTCAGCAATGTTTCTTAAGATGATATAGATACATATATACAAGCAGTATCCCCAAGTGTCTTATTTAATTTAAGATCTTAAAATGGAAAACTGCAAGCCAAAGTAATTGGTGATTGGTCTGGGTGTTGGATTCTCCCAATACAATTACGAGATCCTTAACATTCAAGTAGAAAGTAGTTGGATATTTTTCTTCTGTCATCTTAATGCTTGTTCATGTTATCATATACTCAATAAAATATCATGTTTAGTTTTCAAATTTAATTAATATTATGTTTTATATGCAAATAAAATATTAAACTTCATGTTCTAAGGTTTCTTCCAATTTTTTCAGAAGTCAAATTTATGGACAATGAGATTCCATACAAATCTTCACCCATGTAGTTTGGTACAGAGATGACTTATTATATATTCAATATTTTATCGATCTTTAAAGCATTGTTTTGTAATTGAAAAAAAGTAGAAAAAACTGGGGACCCACCCTTCGAAGCTTTGTGATAAAATCCAGTATTTATTTCATTTTTTCATAAAAAACATACTTATGGGAGGAGGCACTCCTGAGAAGATTTGAGCTCGAAAAAGTGTTTGGCAACACGAAACGGCTGTCGCTCAAATCTTCTCAGGCGTGCCTCCTCCCATAGGTATGTTTTTTTTTTGTTTTTTTTTATCAAAAAATGAAATAAAGACTGGCTTTTATCACAAAGCTTCGAAGGGTGAGTGCCCAGTTTTTTTTACTTTTTTCTCTGGACTGTACTTGAACTTATAAATACTGTGAGCACCACCAAGGAAATTATAAGAAGCTTGCCCAATTATCCTCTATTGTATGCATGCATATACTTAGTAGTTCTTCTACATTTTGATTTTTTTGTAATTTTTATTATACCTAAAATAATAATCACACATTCTTGTGAAATATAATAACAGCCTTCCAACTTTTTGGAATTCGTAAGGAATAGTTGAAAGCAAGCTTCAAACAACCGGAGGTGCAGACTCGCGTTTTCCAAGTTCAATCCTTTATTATGCTCAACACACAACCCATTTCAAAAACATATAGTCCCCTTTTCCCAGCTGATACAGTGGGAGAGAAGACCCTGCCCTGAAGGGCTTACAATCTATAAGGCAAGAGGGAGGGAAGCAGTAGGTGAGTGTAAAAACTGTCCCAATGGTGGTGTAGTGGTAGCAGAATTATTAAAGAGGAACTTTCAAGTCCTATGGCATTGGCAGTAGTATGTGCTGTACAGAAAGGGCCACAGCAAGCTCTACCTGCTCAAGAGGCTGAAGGACTTTGGAGTCCAGGGCCCACTTCTTAGGACCTTTTTCAATTCTGTGGTGGCATCAGCCTTCTTCTTCAGTGTGGCCTGCTGGTGGAGTAGCATATCAACCAGGGATAGGAATAGACCTGACAGGCTGATTAGAAGGGCCAGCTCTGTTCTGGGGAGCCCCCCTGGACCCAGTACAGGTGTTGATTGAAAAAAGGATACTGTCCATGGTGAGCTCCATGCTGGAGAACAACTCCCACCCCATGTAGGAGACTGTGACAGCACTGGGAAGTACTGTCAGTGACCGACTGCTTCACCCCAAGTCTGAGAAGGAGCGTTATCGGAAGTCTTTGCTTCCCATTGCAGTTAGGCTGTATAATCAACACCGAGCTAAGCGGAGATCATTCCACACAAAGAACTGAAAGATCCTTAAGTTGTGATATCGCTCCTAATATCTTCTTTACCTTTATCTTTTTATCTATACCTACTGTCACTGTAATGCCTCTACCTGGAGCTTTTTGTTCTCTTATTTTATATTATTATTGTATTATCTATGCTGCTGTAACACGCTGAATCTCACCATGGTGGGACTATCAAAGGATGATCTTATCTTATATTGCCACTAGAAAGCTGACAGTGTACTGAATTCAGTGCACTGTCAGCTTTGGCGGTATGGGTCTGGGTGTCGGAGTTATCAATGCCATTAGTTCATCACCAATATCCCGTCACCATCAGAAGGGCATCACCATTGGGTGGTAAGGAATGCCCCTCTTACAGTACAAGGTTATTGAATATCACAAGGCAATATCACATTCTGATAAAGTGGGCAGTGCGCTAAATTCAGCTTTTTAGCAGTATATAATACCACTGGCGTCAAAGGACGTGAAAGGTTGTCTTTGAAGGTTGTAGACTTTACTAAGAGGAGAGGAAGGAGGTCATGGCCTCTAGATATTCTGGTAGTCTGAATAGCAGAAGGTTTATATACTTCATGCACTGCTGTATATACACAATGATTACACTACTCTCATCATAACTATGAAAATTTTACGAAAATAAAAATTTACTTCAAAAATTTGCATATCCCTAATATCCCGAAGACTCATCAAGAACATGGGAGTCTAGGGAATGAAACTTAAAACATCCTTTCTGGATGATTTAAGGTGTTTACATAGAACCATTATTATTACAAAAATGATGCCAGATCAAACCTTCTCATAGTCCAGTGATGGCTAACCATTTGAGCTTGGAGTGTCAAAATTTGCAAAAAAAAAAAAAAAAAAGTTATTTTTTTCCCCCATTCCCCAAGTATAAGAACCCCTTTTTATGGCCCCCACACCCGCACGCAGAGTAGTGGTTGATAGACAACATGGTGGCTCAGGGGTTAGCGCTGTTGCCTTGCAGTACTAGATTCCTGGGTCTGAACCTAGCCATGAACAATATCTGCAAGGAGTTTCTATACTCCTCATGTGGGCCTTGGGACAATGTTGACAATGGTGCTATAAAAGTAAATGGAATCACATCCATGTGAAAGGGAGGAACAGCATCTGTAACATTTGGATTCACTCTTATCCAACATTCTTAAGTGGCTAATATGGGAACCAGTGACCTTAACCACTTCTGGATTCCATTTTTAGTTTTTGACTCCCCTCCTTCCAAACCCTATAACTTTGCTATATTTCTATTTACAAAGCCATTCGAGTACTTAATGTTTGTGTAATAAATTGTACTTCTTAATAGTATCATGTAATATTCAGTATGATGTAGTGGGAGGCTTAAAAAAAATCAGAATAGGGTAGAATTAGATAAAAAATGTGTTTATATGACTGTGTTATGGGCTTTACTTTTACAGCATTCATTGTGAAGCCAAAATTACATGTTGGCTGTAGGGTTGAGCGATCGGGATTGGAAAAGATGGGATGGAAAATGATCAGAAATTGGATTTGAAATCTCAAGATCGGCTCAACCCCAAAAGTGACTTTTCCTATAGAGAAGCATTGACTAGGATTGAGCAACCGGGATCGGAAAAGATTGGGTCCCGATCAGCAGTTGAGTAGATTTCACGATCGGGATCAGCTGGAAAATGATTGGAAATCGGATTTTGAAATCTCAAGATCGGCTCAACCCTAAAAGTGACTTTTCTCATAGAGAAGCATTGACTAGGATTGAGGATCAGGATGGGGAAAGATCGGATCCCGATTGGCGATTGAGCAAATTTCACGATTGCGATTGGCTGGAAAATGATCAGAAATCGGATTTTAAAATCGATCCTAAAATCTCAATATTGGCTCAACCCCAGTCATCTGTATTCTGGGAATCGGAATGATTCCAGGGATACCACTTTTTTATACTTTATGTTTTAACCCTTTAAAAAAAATCCAAAACGCAGCAAAAAAAAAAAAATCAATTTCTTGGAGTCGCCATATTCTGATACTCATAACTTTTTTATATTTTCCTGTATGAGGATGCATAAGACCTCCTTTTTATGAGGCCAGATGCACTTTTTAGTTCTACCATTTTGGGGGATGTCTGAT